>NC_056726.1:409632767-409967767 GCF_019279795.1 Protopterus annectens | reverse complement strand
TGGTTACTACAGCTCTGCACATCACCCTTATTCTTAAAAATCTGTACCAAAACACTTTTTCTCCATTCCTCAGGCATCCTCTCACTTTCTAAGATTTCATTAAACAATCTGGTTAAAAACTCCATTGTTATTTCCCCTAAAGACCTCCATGCTTCCACAGGTATGTCATCTGGGCCAACAGCCTTACCATTCTTCATTCTCTTCATAGCTATCCTTACTTCCTCCTTGCTTATCCATTATACTTCATGATTCACTATCCCTACATCATCCAACCTTCTCTCCCTCTCATTCTCTTCATTCATCAACCCCTCAAAGTACTCTTCCCATCTCTTCAACACACTCTCCTCGCTTGTGAGTATGTTTCCCTCATTATCCTTTATCACCTTTACCTGCTGCACATCTTTCCTAGCTCGGTCCCTCTGTCTGGTCGATATTTCAGAAGATAGATCTTTCCAAAATGTTAAAAAAACAAAACAACAAATAAATAGAAGATGTTACATGCTACACTGACAATACAGTGCAGAACGGGAAGTTTTCCTATTCCCTGCTGTAGCTCGATCTCAGAGTTGGTATATTTAAGTAGGGGGGGTGTGGGGTGCGCAGCCCCCCACATGGGGGGTGCAGGGGGACTTGCCCCCTTGCTGTAACATCTTTTATTTATTTGTTGTTTTGTTTTTTTAACATCTTGGAAAGACTGATCTTCTGAAATATCAACCATATGGTCTCGACTATATGGTGTTCGATATATCAGCCGGTCGATCTTTTCATAGGTAACTATATAGATATATATATATATATATATATATATATATATATATATATATATATATATACAGATATATACATATATATATATATATATATGTGTGTGTGTGTGTGTGTGTGTGTGTGTGTGTGTGTGTGTGTGTGTGTGTGTCCACACATGCATATTTTAATATGCTGTGGAACTTCATCGATGATCTCTGATTGCAAATGAAACAAATTAATTTCATTTATGATCACTAAAAACTCAAAAGTTTGCTTTTATGTGGGAAGGCTTCACCCCCCCCCCCACCATCAGATTTGGGGTCTTCTTACTCACACCCTTGGAAATTAAATATACTAACTCTTTGGTCATACAGCCCTGGAGAAAGAGGATAACTTCTGAAATTATATTATCGTTTAATTGTTGTAGTTTGACTGTAATATAATTCAACCACTGCAACCACGGACAAATTTTATCACAAATCACACCAGTTGAGAAATGCATTTGACAACCAAATCAACTGCAATAAATATTGCAGCTCCTATATAGATCTCTGAAAATATATTTAGAATATCTCAAAACATTTTGATATGTTGTCAGCAGCTCCTACATAGTTCTCTGCCAATATCTCAAAATATTTTTGACATTTTTTTCTGTTATAAAAAGGGACCAAAATTATCCTGAAATAGTCAGTGTTAGGGCATTGCCTTCTTAAAACTGGTCAGTTGCAAGGGGGTTACATTTCAACAAATGATAGGAGGCTGGACTACAAAACTGAAGCCACATGGCATGTAACTGGTTATAGATAAGGCAATGGTTATGATAGGTAATGCAGGAAATTAGAAGAAGCTGAAAATTGTGATTGAAGGTTAACAGTTTCAAGTATCTGGAAGGTGTGACTGAGGCAAAGGGAAGTCTAAATATGGAAGTCACATCAAGAATCACAAGTGCTGAAACCAGCTGGCACATAGTGTACTTGGGGTGTGGTATCACAGAAGAATGCCAAAGAAGCTGAAAAGTAAGGCAAATAAAAGAGTGGTGTGACGAATGCTTCTATATAGCACAGAAACGTGAGCAATAAAAGCTGAGTAGTAGCGGAAGCTTGAGGTGATGGAAATGAAGTACCTGAGATGGAAATTAAAATGTATGCTATAGGGCAGATGAAAAAATGATGTCATTAAAGTTAAATTCCAGGTAGTTCCAATTGCAGAGAAGGCCGGTGAGTACAGAGTATGGTGGTTTGATCCCATGTGCTTGAAAGAAAGAAATGATTTCTTAAAGCAAAATTGGGAGAGCAAGGAAGAAGACAAATAGAGATCAGAATGTTCTGCCAATAACTAGATAGATTGCATGAGGAAGCAACTGGCTTGACTGTAGAAGAAGGCAGGAGAGCAGCTCTGAATCAAGAGAGGAGGTAACAGCTGACATAACACGTATACCCTATGTACAAAATAGGCAAATGGAGATTGATGATGATGATAAGGATGATTTTGCAAATACCTTTTGGAACTCTACGCAAATATTTGATTATGAATGCATTACAACTTGTTTTAAACTGTGTTTATTTATTCATTTGCTTACATTTGTTTTCCATGTGGAACAGTGATCACAATAATAAAGCCAAGGAGAATAGTTGATAAAAGCAAAAAAAATAGTTCAGAAAGTATAAATTGCAGTTAGATTACATATTTATAGGACAAAGAACAGAAAAGACAAACCAGGTGAAAGTAATAGTCAAGAGAATGAGCAACACAGGCTTCCAACTATCACTGGATTACTAGAGAAGTAGAATTGTTTCACACCAATGACAAAAGTAAAAATGGTAAAAAGTTCACCAATGATGATGAACAAAACCAGATTTCTACTTTCACAAGTTGTCAGATAAAACTTCCATCACCACTATATTACACACATTGGCAAATAGAGCTTAGTTGACCATAAAGCGGTCACGTTTGAAGTCACCACCTCCCCTGACTCCCCTCTAGCTAGGATCAATCAAAAAAACTTCTCCAAAACTGATTACAGCCTCCTGTGGGATGGTATAAACAGCTTCACAGCCTCTCCCCCTCTGTAGGAGCTGGCGCAAGTATCCAAAACTATACCAAATTACTATGCAAACATTTATATAGATGCATGGAATTAGGAATACCTGACAGGACTAAATCATCCTCCGCAAAGAAGAGTAAACCTGTCTAGCGGGCATCTGCAATAAATAAACTCTATAACAGAAGAAAAAAATTACTGACCAGGACCAGGAAGGAGCAGGTACCCAGTTGGAAGCAATCTCTCCTTAGCCTAAGCAAGCAAATAAGAGCACTAGTGAAATCCTCCAAAGCAAACTTCGAGTCCAAATTGACCACATCTACTAGAGACAATCATAAGGCCTTCTTCACATATGTCCATAATCTCAAAGGTAGCACTCAAATCGGTTCAGAACTGATAGTCAAGGAAGCCACATATACAAATGCCGTAGATATAGCAAACTTGCTGGATGAGATATTCAGCAAAAATTTCACCCCTCTATCCCTCCCATCAGTAAATCAGGACATTCCCAGTACCTGCCCCCTTCCCTTTATATCTAGGGATCAGGTCATTACTGCTATCTCAAAGGCAAAAAATACAGCCTCCATGGGACCTAATAACATCCCAGGCTGCATCCTACATGAACTCAGGCAGGAACTTGGAGCACCATTAGGCACCCTATTCAACCAAAGCATGAGTACCAGTTTTGTCCCAGGTGAGTGGAGGACAGCCACTGTCATCCCTTTACACAAAGGTGGAGTGTCCACTAATCTGGGAAATTATAGATCCATAAGCCTAACTAGCCTGATCTGCAAGGCCATGGAATGGATTGGCAACCTCCAAACACTCAATCCCACACAGTTTGGCTTCATCAAAGGGAGGTTATGTCTGTTAGAGTTGGCCGACTTTTTTTGAGGCAGTCACCAAAGCCATGGATGAGGGGAAGACAGTGCACACTGCCTACCTTGACCTGGCCAAATCCTTCAACATTATTCCCCACTCGGGCATAATAGATAAACCTTCTCAACTAGGCATCAATCCTTATGTTACCAGATTGGTAGCCAACTGGCTCACTGATAGAACCCACTTAGTCAAAATAGGGGAAGCCACCTCAAGCAGTAGACCCACATCAAGTGGCATACCCCAGGGTTCGGTCTTGGGGCCTCTGTTATTTGGGATATACTTTTCTGAGGTGCAGGCCAAAACCAGTGGGCTATGGCTGACAAAGTTTGCAGATGACTGCTAGTTGGCAGTTGTCATCAATTCCCCTAGTGATGTGGACATGCTCCAAGAGGGTCTCACCCAAACAAATGACTGGTGCCAGAAACATGGCCTCAAGCTGAATACAAAAACATACATAATCATCCCCTTTGGGGAGAGAGATGTCCCCACAAATTATCGCATTAATAACAACGTTCTAAGCACACAGTCAGTCATGAGGGATTTGGGCACCCAGATTGATAGCAGCCTGACTTTTGACCACCATGTTGCTTCCATTGTACAGAAAGCTTTCTATATGGCCCACCTTATAAGTAAGGGTATCTCATCCAGGGACAAGGAGATCATAACATCTCTGTATTCTTCCCTTATAAGGCCCATTATTGAGTACAATGCCCCATTCGGCATGTACCTTGCAAAGCACATGCAGGAGCTGGAGAGACCACAGAGGTTCCTCACCAGGGGAATCCAGGTCCTCAAAAATCGGGTCTATATTATATATTCAAAGTTTCAAAACTTCGAACCTCATAGGCTCGACAACAAATGAGCAAAGTTTGAAACATCGAATATATAATAAAAAATAAAAAAAAAAACTTACCTCAGTACTCTGAGCAAGCCCCCTGCAGCCCCCACACCCCCCTACTTAAATATACCAACTCCAAGATCGCACTTCAGTGCAGAAAAGGGAAATTGTCCCATTTTGCACCATACAGAGCTGTTGCTTTTCACCTTCGCAATTTTTAAAGTTCGATCATATGGTGTCGACCATATGATATTCGAACTTTAAAAAGTTTGAATAATTAATAGGGACAATCAAAAATCTACCATACACAAATAGGCTAAAAGCCCTATGCCTCTACTTTGTTTCATACAGACTCCTCAGAGGTGACCTCTATCTGGCATACAAGGCGATCCCGCCGCCCACCTTGATGGGACTGCTGCATATCTGCAAGTCAAGCTCCACTCGAGTAACCCACACATACAGCCTCAACCTGGTCTATGACATCAATAGGACTTGCTGGTGGGACAGATATGTGTCCCAGAGACACCCCCATCTATGGAATAAACTCCCTCTCCAGATCAAGCAGAGTACCTCTTTACCCCTTTTTAAGCGCAATCTAGATAACTGGATGGGAAATAGAAAATACATCCCTGGGATTCCACCTGTGTCCCTGCTGGACAGGGGCATCGGGTGCTGATTTGTCTATGCATGGGCTAAACTCTTGGCTAGGCTTTTAAGGGCCTCAGGGCAATAGCCTAGTAACTTCCTATGATCCTATGATCCTATGAAATTTGCAGACTTTATTAACTTACTTAATAAAGAGCAGAATTAGTACTTCAGCTATTTGCCTTCTTAGGTTCTTAAACCATCCGAAAAGCTGTGTTTTTAAGTAGCTACATCAGTTTAAATTCACCAACAGAGAGCATCACTAATTAGTTATTTAAAGTAGAAACCCTTAAATCAAACACTAATAAATTCATATATATCAATGTCAAGGGAGGTAAATATAAATATTAAGTATATAAAAATAATGTAAACTTGTTTTATACAAATATTACTAATACATATTTCTAATAAATATTTCAGAAATAACTCATTTTTCAAACCATTAAATTGAAGTGCATTATATGAAAAAATAAACTATGATTCTTTTCCGAAAAGAACTTTAGATACATTAAAAACAACTCAAATAACATAATAAAAAATGTTAAGAATTCAAAATCCTTATTATGTTGTTCAAAAAAATGCAAGACTGTAGGACTCATAGAAGAAACATTTTAAGGACATGTAATGTTCCTGTACTCGCTTCCTAACTGGTTTAGCCATCTTTCCTTTTTAATACTTGTCACAGGACATCTCAGACCATATACCACAGTCACATACTTTGCAATAAATGGATTTAAAAGTGCATGTGTTGTCAGTAAATGTAAAAAGTGTAACAGATGGGCTAAAAGGTGTTATATGTTACTTATATCAGTAGTTTATCTGTACATCAAATACTAGCTACCATATGAGCAAAGGATGCCAAAATTTGAAGAACTTCTTTAGTTTTATTTCCTGTGTATTATTTTAAACGTGCCTTTACTCATCTTATTAAGAAAATAACTTAATACATTATGGCAAAGAGCACAATATTTGGAATTCTGATTCATATTTGCTGCCAGTATTATTTACATTTCAAGTCATAAACATGGTTTCTACCACTTTAATTCAAATCAGTCCACACATTTCCCAATATTAGGTTAATAAGCCACACTCTTCCCAGAAATAATCCATCTGTTTGCAAGCAGCACCCTTTTTTATTTAATATACATAGTCTGTGTTCTCTTAGTCTGGACTGGAAGGTGTCACTTAAAAATTACAATCTAGCTTCCTAAACTCCATCCCATTGCCTGGATCCCCCACAACACATACAGAATTTTGTTGCGTCTCTTGTAATCCTTCTTCTAAGTAACACACAGTAATGTATTCTGCTTGTTTGGTGTAGCAGTAAGCTCTTACACCACAACACAAAAATACCTCTAAGGGAAGAATGAGAGCCAACATGAATGTGCAGGGTAGCAAAAAGACCTTAGTCTTCATGGAGCCCCAACTTGTCATTCTATTTACTTTTTAAGTGATTTGGACACATATTTAAAATTATCCATAGTTTTCTTGCTTTCATGGCCCATTAATTTTGGATTTGTCCAAAATTCTTAAGCAGAGAAGCTGAAAGGTATGCTGCTCTCTGTTTGACAGCACTCACTAAGTACTTTACTGGCTTTGAAAGATGGTAAAACACGCTGTGCTAGTATGCTTTCTATTTTTTTATTTCTGTTACTGGTAGTTCACAGAGCAGATGAAGATCCATGAACTACAAAGACGTATATGCAAAAAACAGTGAAATGGGTGAACACAACCATAGTACCACTTTATTCACAAGTCCAACTAGCTAGAACAGTTTTTTTTTTTTTTTTGTGATTGTGTTTGCCTATTTTTGTGGTTTTGTGGATATACTTCTTTTGGGACCTTACATTTATCCACTGAATTTCCTTTGTTTGTTTTGCTGTAACTGCAAAGAATTGTGATTAGGTCTTGGATTATAATCCTCTATTATATGTTTTCAACATGGATACAAAGATTAACCTCTCAAGCATCACTAACAAGGTGAATTTCTTGGCATCCATGCCTAAAACCCTTGATAAGCTGGCTTTGATTGGAGACATGATCATAACCATCTCTCTCTCTCTATCTCTCTCATGCTTGCTCTTTCTCTTTATATATGTATGCATATTATATCACTATCTATATATCTGAATCTCTATACCTATTTTATATATATATATATATATATATATATATATATATATATATATATATATATATATATATATATATATCTATCAAGAGAGAGAGAGAAAGATACAGATTTCACACTAAATCAATGAAATTTCTCCAGATTGTAAAATACCGACTGCAACAAACCATACATAAGAAGCAGCAAATAGAATAATCCCAACTGCTAAAGTGAGAAGAGCACTGTTTGTATATTGATACTGTTAGGGGAAAGGTGTTTGGCATGGAGAAGATACTGCTAATGCCATAAAAAGTAAAGTAGCCAATTGGTTATTTCAGTGAGAAGTTTAAGGCAGGAGTGCCACAGAATAGATGATGTTGTATCAGACAGGAGTTCTCCTGGACATACCTCTCAACTGTCCAAATTTTTGCCTTATATTTTTGGTCTGATCCTCATAAAATTTCTGGTTTTATGGCAAAACACTGGGATGATCTGATGAATGAAGTCACAAAATAATGGCATATATTTATGTTTCAAACTTCAAATCCTTCATAACATATATGTTAACATAAACCCTGTTATTCTAACAAATTTCTAAGTTTATTGGAACAATATTTAAGACATGTCCCTATTTTTGGACCTTTGCCCCCCATTATGTCAGGCTTTGTCCAGATTTCTTGTACTAAGGCGTTGAGAGATATGCTTCTGAAGCACTGGCAAACTCTTTTTTAGTTCCATCCATCTTCAACCCCTTTCCCCATTTTTGCACATGGGGTCGGGGTATCTCTTCAGCAGTGACAATCAAATCAAGCCAAGGTTTTTACACTGCCGGTTGGCCTGCCCTGCCATGGTAGTTCATTTGTACACTCACTCGCACACACACTCTTATCTATGGTCAATTTAGCATGTCCAATCCACCATGTCTTTGGAATGTGCCAGGAAACCGGAGCACCCAGAGGAAACCCATGTGACTGCAGGGAGGACATGCAAACTCTGCACAAAAGGCACCACAGCCGAGAATCAAACCAGAGACCCTCTTGCTGTGAGGTGACTATGCTAACTGCAGCACTACCACGGTCACCCACAAACTTTTTTTTCAGCTACCAGCTTTTTATTTATGTTGTATTTTTGCAATGCATTAATGTCTGTTTCATCACACGCTGCACTTCATACATATTTTAATAACTTCTTTTGCTTGCCATACATTTCTCGTAGAATTTGTTTTTTTTTCATATATGGAGATTTTGTACTTTCTGGACTGCTTTCAAGTTTTAGGTGAACTGTGCATTTTTGTGTAAAACCCTTTTTGTTGTGCCTCACTTTTTGCATGTATGCATTTCGTATTTAGCTCTTTCTGTTTACTTCCATTTCCCTTCAAATGTGACTTGCACTGCATCTGTGATTTGCTTTTTCTGTTTTTTTTTTTTATTGTTCTTTTTTCAGTCAGTTACCATTTTTGGTACTTTTTATCTGAATCACACTGCCTTATATCAACTTATTATTAATATCTGAATCATAGTGCCTCATATCAACTAAATATTGAATTTCTTTTTATTTATGCTTATTTATTCAGCCATGTTGCTCACTTTTCATGATGGTGATATAACTGTTACTCTTCTCACGTTTTATACAGACAAAGCAAAGTTGTAATAGGAGTAGAGACAACAGAACTAATGAAAAAAAACTGAAAGTTGTACTTAGATATGCTACCAGTACATATGACCCCAAAGGAATTACTGAAGGAGGCAATTCTGGTCATATTGTTGGAACTGAAAAGAGCACTCTTGGCTAGCATCAAAGACTGAAACTATACTAATTTCATGAACTCTAACTGTACCCTGACTTAGGAATGGGGCCCATTCCCATCATAGTATTAGAAGCCCAAAATACTTGTTGAAATTAAACAGAGAGAAACAAAGCTGTATGTAAAAAGTTGTAATAAATCTGCAGGGTCCACTATTTAAGACCTTATAAATAGCAAATATCAAAGACATGTTAACATTTGTGCTATAAACCACCTCATGTGTTTTATACTACCTTATACTGCTTGCAATATATTACACAAAGGGGATCTCGGTGTCATTTTTCTGCATCTGTATCATCTTCTGTTTATATTAAATAGACAGACGAAGTATTGCTAACAAACCAGTCAGATTGCAACATACAGAACTGAACACATTACATTTTTCCATGGAGAACTGCAAGTAGAAGGAGGTGAAGAATAGTCCATGTGATTAGCAGCGTTTATGTGACATATTGCTGTCAGATTTCTTGTGACTCTGCCAATCACATGGGTCAGATTGCTGATCTGACACAGCTGAACTAGAAGCCATCCAACTTCAATATGTCTGTACTTCCCTTTTGGCCTCATGAGAGAAGGAGAGAAAAAAAATCCGAAATTGAAAGCCTGCAGCCAGCCTCACTCATCAGGCATGATAAGTGGGCTTGACTGCTCCAACAAGGCACCTCAGCACAGCAGTCATCATCCTGAAGATTTATGGCTTCATTTGACAAACAGTTATTCACTAAATGAGCATGACACTTCAGGGACTGGGAGGTAACAATCTGACATCAAATGGCTGGGACACAAAAGCTTCATGACCACAGTAACCAGCTTTTGAAATGGGGTTTGTTAACCATTTCACTACCAATATATCACAGATTAGTCATATTGCAAAAGTACAGAATCATGGTTAGAATTAATGTAGAAACTGTGTACCTACTATGTAAATGTTAAGCATTAAAACAATAAATAAAATATTTGTTCACTTCCGATCACTGATTTTCACAACGATGCACACATTAGAACTTTAGGAGGTGAAGCAAATTACCTTGTCTCCGATATACATTCTGTTTGGTCAGCATTGTCAGAGCAGTTTTAACTGCCAGATTCTAATGAACTGCAATTTAAAAAATCATCTGTCATGTCATGCAGAAATTCCATTTTTTCCATAAATTTCTTGTTACCTAATGCAAAAATTCAAGTAAGTCAGTTAGGGATAGAACATTAATAACTTACTCATCAGAAGAGAATAACATGGTTAGTAGCAATACTTTAGAAAACAGAATTGTGAAATAGAAACCATTTATGCTGATTCGAAACAACACAGGGAGTTAAACATTACAATTGTAGTCCAAGCATAACTATTTCTGGACAAAAATGATTAGGAAATGTAGGAACAAATTGTCATTTTCATATTCCTCCATTATTGTTTCTGTCCCTTTTACCATATCTTTGTCGGTTGCTTACCATGGTTCTGTTCCATCTCTCCATTTGATGTACTGGAGAATCTTCTATGATGGGTGACCTCTATTCCCAGATTCAAATAACTTTATGGTACACAGCTCCAATCTGGTCAATACAGAGTGAAAGATCCTGTGACAGTAACCAACAGCCCAATATGTGTCCCATGGGGCAGTAACCAAGCTGGCTAAAAATTTCCTGGCTAAGTCATAACATTTCTAGCCCACTGAAAAGCAGATTTTTTTTTTATAGTGTCACTGCAAATGAATGATGCACCTAATTTCAAGGTGCATTGAACTTGTACCTGATTATGTAAAGAGAGCAACAGACAACAAAGATATCTGTATGTGGCTGAGGGTGGCTACCCCCCCCCCCCAAGAAACATGTTCTGCTTAAGAACTAACTGAATTAAGCTGTCAGCATGTTTTGGAGACTCTGGTATTTTCAGTCTATATTGGAAGGTTAAGTGAGGACTTAGCAGGCCTCAGCCTACTGTGTTTAGTAATTCTGGTTCTCATGTTGTGAGTGGTGGCAGCTGTGCATCACATCATCTCAAACATGAAGATCTCTGCCTAACAGCTTAAGGGTCCTGGATCCTGTCATGCTTGTTTATTTGCTACTCTAAAGTGTCCATATATTTTTTGCATATATTTTGCATTTACCTTTGCCTTGCAGCTCAGGTTGTAGCTGAAATGGGCTCATGATGATCAATTTGCTTATCCAGTAAACAATAAATACATAAATTAATTAAAATAATTAATTGATTGATTAAGCTGCATTGTCATAAAATTAACTTTTTAGTTATTAAAGTTGCTTGTTGATACTTTATAACTAGTTATATGTAAGCAGCCATGGGCACATAATGCTTTCATATATACAAACATCCCCACTGAAAGTTCAAAACCTATAATTGGAAGTTCTTTAACTTCAAATAATGACGTGACTTCAGACAAAAGAGAAAGAAAATGTCAAAACTTATGCAATATCTTAAATCCTCCCTGCACCATTGATATGGGTGGCTTCACCCCATATAACCCTGCTACTTTGAGATATTAATGACATTAATGACATTGTTGGATTAATTCAGAAAGATGATATATATATATATATATATATATATATATATATATATATATATATATATAGTTCACTTTATAATTTTGAAATACTGAAATACCAAATTTCAGTATTTTGAAATCATAAAGTCGAAAAATGAAAATCGCTAAAGTGCATAATCGCAAATTCAAATATCTCAAATTCACGATTATGACTTACGGTACGTTGCGTGCGGTGTTAGGAGTGTATTGTGTACGGATGTAGGTGCAATTGAAGGTAAGTGAGTGTTTTGTAAGGGTTTTGTGTGGGAGTTTGAGTGTGTCTGAATGTGTGGATGTATGTATATGTGTGATATTTGTGTGTGTGCAAGGGACTGTGAAATGTGTGGGTGTGTGTTTCTTTTTTGTGTCTGTGCGATCTCGGAGTTAGTATATATAAGTTGGGGGTGTAGGATTGTCTGTTTGTGTTTTTGTGTTTGTGTGTGTTTTGTTTGTTGTTGTGTGGGTTGGACGATGTATGTGTTGTGTGGTGTATGGTTTGTATGTGTTTGTGATTGTGTGTTTCGTGATTGTGTGCTGTCGGGATTATGGACGTTTGACTTTATGAGATTTCGAAATACTGAAATTTATTATTTCAGTATTTCGAAATTATAAAGTGAATCCATATATATATATATATATATATATATATATATATATATAAATATATATATATATATATATATATATATATATATATATATATATATATATATATATATATATATATGGATCTACTTTGATCCAGCGAATTTACGTTTCATCAAAACGTAAATTCACTAGCTTACTTTCGCGAAAGTGCATTTTTTCGAAAATGCACTTTGGTATAAAAAAAACATAAAACCTAAACCAAAAAAAAAAACACACTAAACACTATTATGCAGGGGGCTGCACCCCCCCACACCCCTTTACTTTAATATTCTTACTCCGAGATCGCACTACAATGGGGAAAAGGGAATATTCCCTTATCCCCACTGTACCACGATCTCAGCAATAGTTTGCTTAGTTGTACATCAACACTAAACATTGATGTACAACTAATGTTACATGCAAACTGCATGTTTTTATTTCTTTTCTGTTTTTTTTTTCTTTTTTTTACACAAAAGTACAGTTTTGAAAAAATGTGCTTTTGCTGTGAAGTCGCAAGTTTACGCTAGATCAAATGGGATATATATATATATATATATATGATTAAGGTTCATTTAATCTAAGACTCATTTGATCTAAGCTACAAAACATCAAAACTCATTTCACTTAAAATGTCACATATACTAAGTATATCTCCAAAAGCCGTTTTTTTTTTTTTGCAAAGGGCAAGCCCCCTCCCCCAACATCCCTGCATCCCATAAGGTAAATATACCAACTCCACAGTCAGACAACCATAGAGAAAAGAAAATATTCCTGGCGCAGTGAATCATTGCTGGCACACAAACACTAACTTCTAACATGTTAGTATAACTTAACAGTGGGCATTAGCAAAGCGCTAATAATGATTAACACTAATATGCAATTTAACTCCTGTCCCCCAAAACCAAACTACTGGTCATTTTCTACAAGCTAAAATAGTTTTACATGAAATATGATTCAATCATTTGTAGTTTAGATCATGGCTCTCAGCTTTCCGTCAACAAAATGAGGAACACTCGCCTTCATAATGTGGAACAAATGGGCAAAATGTGGAACACATACTAATGGCTTACTAACAACCTCAGCTAGAAAGGCCATAGGATGGTTAAAATATGCTGGTTTTACTTATAAAGAAGAGCCTTTAATGAACTGACATGATTAATTTCTATTTACTATGGATTTCACTTAAAAAAATTCCTAACACTGAATGTGCGACAGACATTTTCAATGTGGAACTTTGAGGAACTTTGAGAAACATGAAATTTTTAAGACCCCAAATGAGGTACGTTACTCGTAATGAGGTACACTTGAGAGGTATGGTTTAGATCAAGTGAGGCTAAATCAAATGAATTACTGCTTATCTTTTTAGATCAAATGAACCATAACCAGATACAGATATAGATATTGTAATTACAGTCATCAGAAAATCAGTAGTCATCACACACACACAAACACACAAACACACACACACACACACACACACACACACACACACACACACACACACACACACACACACACACACACACACGCATGCACAGGCCTGCTAGCTATCCTCAAAACATACTCATTCACATCTAACATCAATCAACTAATGATGACGGTTAAGGTTCTGAGCTGTTAATGTGCTGTTTCCTGTAACCAAGAGTATGGGGTTTTACTCCTCCCACCTCCATTTGTCTACTGTATGACTGAGTATGTTTCTTGATTATGCATTGCTCCCAGGTCACCCCTGAAAAGAGACATTTATATCCAGTGGGCTTATCTGGTTAAAATGTGTGAAAAAAAATTCCTGTGTTCTTTAGTACACTGATGGACACCGTGACAGAGTGCCAGTGAAGGAAAAAAATGTTTGCACTGTTGCTAGTTAAGATTCTCTGAAAAACTAATAAACATACCACCTCAAATGTACAAAACTGTGATGAGGAGGTTATAAATAAGCATCAAAATAAAAAAGGGTCTATATACTTGAAAGATTCCCAGGGAAAAAAATCGCTGCTCTGCAAAAAAAAAAAAAAATCCAAACACAAAATAAAGTGGGGGGGCTTCACCTCCCACACCCCCCTTGTGGAGGGCTGTGCCTTCCACACACCCCCTACTTAAATATACCAACGCTGAGATCACACCACAGTGGAGCAAATGGCAAAGTCCCAAAAACGGCCCAGTGATTTTTTTCCCCGGGGAAAAAAACATCCCTGTTCTGTGTCTTCGATATTTAGTGTTTTCAGCTTTCAGTGTTCGATAAAAGAGCATTCACTCTTTTTATCTTTCGAGTTTGTAATATGGACACATAAAAAATACTGTTTCAAGCATGTGATAAGAGTCTTGCACCCCCTTGTGGGTATGCATGAGTCTGCAAAGTCTGTAAGTAATAACTTCAATGATATTACTTATTTGGATACTATTAACTGTAAAAAAGCTATCTATGAAATGGAAAAGCAAGTTTATAAGTATGTGACATTAGACTTAGAAACACAATATTTGGAAGAGTGCATAGCATGGAAGGTTGTGCCCCAAGGGTTACGGACAGCAACATTTCCAAATTGTGTTGTGCCTGGGAAAGAATTAAGTAAGACTTTAATTGATCTATACAATGAGACAGGTTTAAACATGATGAGCATCCTTGTAGCACACTATGGCAAGGAAATTACCAGAATTAAAGAAAACATCAAAACTATGGATGAGAAGATAAAGAATTATGGCTGTTTTAAGGATTTTATAGAACTATACAATAGTCTAGAAGCGAAGGCTGATAGACACAGGGCTACAATTATTTTTAGAAAACAGTCAAAATTAAAAAGAGACATTCTTGCTTATAAACTAAACCAGGCCTACATTGTTATTGATAATAAACAAGATATAACAGAGATAAACAACCATGGTTCTGGGAACAGTCAGACATTGACACAACCTTCCAATAACACTGCTACTAATGTTGAAAAGGCAACATCTGACCAAAATATGCTGACTCCACCAATTATCAATGATAATAGTGTTATTTTACAACGGGAGGTTTCAGCAATGGATCAAAACAAAAACAATAATGAAAACAGAGCCAGCTATGCACAGGCTGTTTCTTTGGTTAATACCAACACTGAGTATAAGAACAGGCCTTTTCTGATGGACAAATCAGAAAACAAGCGGACTACCAAGTGGTACAACTCCACACAGAACAAATGGAAGGGGAGGGGGAGAAACAAGAAAAAATGATAAATCATAAAAATACAAACAATTTGTGTCTTGATATTTTGAATTTATCGGACATTACATTGCCATTGGAGTTAGAAACTGTTTTGAGAAAAGTTTTTTCTTTTATTCCTGCAGCTAAAATGAATATAGGCAAATTGCTTATAGATTTTAGATTATATCTAAGAAAACTAAATCTAAGTTACATCATGCAGGATATTTTGAAGAAAACAAAAGAGACAAATTTAGATGACAGGCTTAGCAAGCCTAGTACTTTCAACCCTCCCCTACAAACTACTCTTCAAGATTTTCAATGTCTGTGTGAAAGTGAGTTTAGAAAAATTAATCATGGTAATTTTAAGGATAATCTCACAAAAAATGAGCATAATGCATTATACACTTTAAGTAACAACAGAGAGATTAGAACCATGAGAGCAGACAAGGGCAGAAAAATAGTTATTATGAACACAAAAGACTATGAAAGCTCAGTGGAGGTTATATTAGAGGATACAAATATTTACAAGCGTGTCAGTTGTGAAGAAGTAACTAAGAGTTACAAAAAATTGGATGTCATACTATTTGACATGTTTAGTCAAGGAGAAATTGACAATGAAAATTACAATTTCTTACAGGTAGAATATCCAAAAATGGCCATATTCTTTGGCATTCCAAAAATACAAATTGATCAGAAAAATCCTCCATTTAGACCGATTATTTCGGCAAAAAATTCCAAAACAGAAAACATCTCAGTTTGGTTAGACTACACCCTGAATCCTATTGTCCAGAAATCAAGATATTATCTCAAAGATTCATGGCACTTATTGGAAATTCTGAGAGATTATAACATAAGAGATGAACAAATTCATTTTGGTACTTTAGATGTTAGGTCCCTGTACACTTCGATAGACCAAGAAAAGGGTATTGAATATCTTAGAGAATGCCTAACCAACTACACTAATTTTACAGGTGAAAAAGTTAACACTGCAGTATGATGGAATTGGTTTTAAATAACAACTTTTTCAAATTTAACAGAACATTTTAGAAACAAGTATCTGGTGTAGCAATGGGGGCAAGGGTGGCACCTGCCTTTGCAAACCTTGTTATGGCCAACTGGGAATTGAAGTTTTTACATCAACATCCCAGTTTCAACAAAGTTCAAGTCTACAATAGATACATAGATGACCTGTTTTTTATTTGGAAAGGAAGTTACGAGGAATTTGTGGATTTGGTAAGGGACCTTAATGCCACTACAGATTTTCTGGAATTTAAAATCAGTGGATTTGGGGATTCTATAAACTATCTAGATTTGCATGTGAGCATAGACACAGAGAATAAAAGGTTTGTGAGTAGCGTTTATAGAAAACCATTATTTGCTAACCAGTACTTGCATAAAGACAGTCTACGTTGACAGCATATGAAGAGGGGAGTCATTAAAGGACAGATTATTAGATTAAGTAGACTAACATCAGACAATGATACTTACAAGGAAGAAGTACAGTTTTTGAGAGGACGTTTTGTATCTAGAGGTTACAATCAGGAATGGATAAGAAAGATAGAAAATGAAGTTTTGACATTGAGAAGAGGAGTGGCTTCACCCTTTTTGTACTCCACAGATATATTGGTGGGTCCGGTGAAAGAGAACTCACCAAGGGAGATTGAAAATAAAACACAGAGGTACATGAGTGCATTTCCACTTCCCATAGTTAATGAAATGTGGCACAGTAAGAACATTATAGAGAATAACTGGAGAGTTATATTAGGAAATAAAGAACTAATGGCGACACTAGGACTAGCACCCAGATTCACATACAAGAAAATAACTAACATTAAAAGTATGGTAGAATCTGGAAACAACACAACCACCAGTATAACTAGGACAGGATGTAACAAGAAGGGTACTTTTGTATGTAAAAACTGCAAACAATGCAGGTTTATTATTAACTCGTCTTTTGTGACTCTTAGTCACTCAAATATAACTTTTTGGGCAAGAAACTATTATAATTGCAATAGTGAATATGTAATATATATTGCTACATGTATGTCCTGCGAAAGTTACTACATTGGAAAAACTGTAAAAAGTTTAAAATGCAGGCTATATGCGCATAATTTGGCCATCAAAAAGAAAGATAAAACAAATTCTCTAGCTAGACATGCACTTGTTTGTTCTGATTTTAAAAAAAAATTGTATTTTTTGTGTTGGAAAAAATGGACAAAGTTTTGTTTGATGGAGAGCTCAACAATACATTAGAGTGTAAGGAAGCATTTTTGACAGCTATATCTAGGTGCAGACAACGCACCTGGATTAAATGAAACTATTAACTTAAATGTTTTTTAAAATATAGATGAATTTTAATATGTATATGTTTTATTTATTTTTTTGTAAGAACATCTTTCATATATCTACAATAATATGTTGTATAATGGTACGATACGTATATGTAATTATTCATTTTAATTTTTATTTTCATTAGAATTATTTTGATGTCATAGGTTCATAGGTTCATATGTAGGTACTAGGCTATTGGCCCTAGGGCCTATATAAGCCTAGCCAAAAAATGTACCCTGGCTTTCGCAACCCAAGAAAATTATTTTCCTGTGCCCCTGTCAAGCAGAGCCACAGAAGTGATCCCTGGGGTGAATTTTCCATTTCCCATCCAATCATCAAGATTTTTCGTGAAGAGTGCTAATGAGGAGCTCTGTTTGACATAGATAGGTAGTCTGTTCCAAAGTATGGGAAGTCTCTGGGACAGGAATCTATCCCTCCAGCATGTTCTGTTTATTGTGGTGACAAGGTTTAGGTCCCTAGAGCATGTAGCTCGGAGGGATTGGGATTTCTTTAAGTGGAGCATGTCCAACAGCTCTGGGTTTGACATAGCTTTGTATGTTAGGCAGAGATCGCCCCTGAGTAGACGATATGCGATGGAGTAAAGCTGTCATTATTTGAGACTGTCTGCGTAAGGCATCTGTTTGAGGCCAGTAATCCTCTTTGTGAGGTATTTCTG
Source organism: Protopterus annectens (assembly GCF_019279795.1). Taxonomy (NCBI): domain Eukaryota; kingdom Metazoa; phylum Chordata; order Ceratodontiformes; family Protopteridae; genus Protopterus; species Protopterus annectens. The sequence continues at coordinate 409,949,351 of NC_056726.1, read as the reverse complement.
TGGTCTTTCCAGTTGTTGTAGATGTCTTGTGAGGTACATACCAAAAGAGGCGTTGTACTCTATAATGGGTCTAATGAGTGATTAGTAGATGGGAACAATGACCTCTTTTTTTCTGGATGAGAATCCTTTTGTGATGAGATGAGCCACGTAGAAGGATTTCCTGAACACTGTGGCGATGTGATTATCAAAGGAGAGACTACTGTTCACCTGTGTCCCAAGGTCTCATCACATTTTTGGCATTAAGTAGACTACCAGCTATGTGGTAGTTCATAGGTACAGAGTTTTTACCAAAGGGGATGACAATACACTTTTTGGCATTGAGCTTCAGGCCATGGCTTTGACACCAGGTAGTTTGTCCACATCATTAGGAGTTTCGATTATGGCTCCTAGTTTGCAGTCATCTGCAAACTTTGTTAGCCAAAGACCTTCTGTGTTAGCCTGCACTTCAGAGAAGTAGATACCAAACAGGAGAGGACCCAGGACTGAACCCTGTGGTACTCCACTTGTCACTGGTCTGAAGTCAGATTTGGAATCCGCTACTTTCACAGTGTGGGTTCTGTCCATGAGCCAGTTGGCAACCCATCTTGTGACATAGGGATTTATACCTAGTTTAGTGAGCTTATCTATAATTCCAGAGTGGGAGATGGTGTCAAAAGCCTGGGCTAGATCTAGATAAGCTGTGTGAACCATTTTACCCTCATCTATGGCTTTGGTGACTGTTTCAAAGAAGTCAATCAGGTTTAGGAGACATGATCTGCCTTTTACAAATCCAAACTGGGTATGGTCCAGAGTTTGGAGATTACCAATGTCTTTGTTTATAAGTTCCACGATGATACGTTCCATGGCCTTGCAGACCAGGCTCGTCAGGCTAATGGGGTGGTAGTTCCCGGGGTCCGTTGTGGCTCCCCCTTTGTGGAGTAGGATAACCATCGCGGTGCACCATTCAGTGGGAACAATGCCTGAGGTGAGGCTATGATTGAACATGGTACTTAGGAAGGGTGCCAGTTCATTCTGTAGTTCGTGTAGAATGCAGCCTGGGATATTGTCAGGTCCCATGGATGCTGTGTTCTTGGCTTTCGAGAGTATGTTTTTTACCTGTGCAGCCGTGATTATAGGAACTTTGCATTCTTCCGGTATAGAGATGGGCCCTCTAGGGGGTGAGAGGGGGGGTAAAGTTAGCACTGAACCTATCTGCTAGGATGCTGGCAATATCAGTTGGTTCTGTACATTTAGTGCCATTATGCTGTAACTCAGAGTAGATCTGAGTGTTCCCATTGAGATTCTTGACATAGCTATAGAATGCTTTGTGGTTGTCTTTAGAGTCAGTGGCAATTTTGTTTTCGTAACTAGCTTTGGAGGATTTCATGAGGGGTCTCATCTTCTTACTGCGGTTGACCAGGGAGTTCCTCCAGTCATGGGATTTTAATCTTTTTTGCAACAGTTTCTTTCTTCTGTTGTAGAGTTTGTTTATGGCAGAGGGCCACCAGATTGGCTTCCGTTTTTTGGAAGATAACATCTTGGTTCTATTAGGGATAGCATGATCCATGCACTCGTGTAAGTGTTTATAAAGTGCATTTTTGTAGGATTCAGCAGTCATACCTCTATTTTCCATCTGCATGGGTGTCATGAAGTTTGCCACCTCTGTCTTAAGAAGTGTGAAGTTGGCTTTGGAGAAGTTTTTTACGATTGTTTCCCTAATTGGTGGTGGGGGTGGGATGTGGATGTCTAGGCTGATTAGCTTGTGGTCGGATCTGACCAACGAGGAATTGACCTCTGGTGTGGAATACCGGTTTCCCATGTTGGTAATGACCAGGTCCAGGATATTGCTGCCCCTGGTGGGGGTGTGAATAAGTTGATCCAAAGCATTGGAATTTATGAATTCTAGAAAACGTTGAGCAAAAGAGTTGGTACATGAGTAGTTTTCCAGTTAATGGTGGGGTAGTTGAAATCACCCATTATTAGGGTGTTGGGTTGTACCCTAATACTTTCCAGTGTATCAAGAAATGAGGAGTGGGAATCCTGGGGCATGGTGGGGGGGTCTGTAGCAAGCTACAATTTGGATTGCGGTCTTGCCCAGAGTTAGTTACACTTGAATAATCTCTGATGCATTATGCTGTGCAAATAGCCTGGAGGTGTGGATATCCTTAATGAATATGGACACGCCTCCACCTTTAGTGCTTCGTTCTGGGTTAGGTTGCCGAAAGGTGTGGTATGAATTGTAGCCTGGTAATGCAGGGGTGCTCTCTGGAGCTTTGAACCAGGTTTGTGTCACTGCACAGATGTCAATGTTCTCCATTTTAAGGAGTGCCTCGAGTGAGTGCATTTTGAGGCTTAGACTTCTAGCATTGAGTTACATTTCCCTCAGATTTTGCTTGCTTGTACCTGTTATGGTGGTGAATTTGTCATTTGAACCTTGCCTAAAAAAGGCACTATAGGGGTGGCAAGAGCCTTAGCCAGTATCCGGAATCCTAAGGGCAACAGGTGCAGGCCATCTCTGGGAAAGCATCGTTGTCTGTCGATCATGTCGTCCCAGGCAGACAAATATTGGATCCCCTTAGAATGACACCAGAAGCTTAGCCAATTGTTGAAGTCAATCATTTTGTCCTTGTACTGTGGTATCATTCTGGGTGATGGCAGGATGCTACTCAGGGTTAAGGTCATATCTGCCTGGGATACAAGATCGGAGAGCTCCTCCATGTCTCTTTTCATGTAGTCCAGGGAGGTATGTCTCAGGTCATTCACACCAACATGGACAATGACAGTGTCATATTTGTACTTATTGTGGAGTGACCTGAGTGCATGCATTATGTGGCGGATCCTGGCACCTGACAGGCAGCTGACAATAACTTTCTCCTTGTTTAGTCTAGTGAGTGGAACATCAGTGTGCCTGACTATAGAGTCACCTATGACTAGAGTGTTGGGTACGTTGTTATGCCTTATGGGCTGTGGTTGAGTGGCATACTGAGTTTGTGGGCTATGTGTAATTTGGGTAGTGTTGGAGGTGGAGTTTGCTTGCGTTTATGCTTTGGATGTCCCTGATGCTTGGGCAGGTTTTTATTGAGAGCCTCAGTGAATGTAGGTGTGTGTTTTGTGTTTCTATGTGTGTGCTTTGGTGGTGTAGGTTTTGAGGGACTATGTGAAGAGAGTGGTGTGGTGGAAGTGTTTACCTTCTCCTCTTGACTGTCTAGTCCAGTCTTGGGTGAAGAGAGCTTTGCTTCCAGTTTGGCTATATAAGTACATCTCTCCCAGGTTGTAGTGTTGGGTGGTAGGAGGAGAGGGTTGTCTGTGTACATGAGGCAATTGCTGCATTGCCCCAAGATGCCCAGATTCATCAGGTAGGCAGGAGAAATCACTGGGAGCTGACCCTTAGACATGCCCTGATAGGTGCTTATTTATTAAGTACTAAAAACTGCGTTCCTCTAGACAAGTGAGGAAAGTTGAGTGCTGTAGTAATTTGCAGCTTAAGTAGTGCTTACAACTAGTTCTGAACAAGTGCTGAGTTCAAAGAAACAGATTTGAATGCTGAAACTAGAAAACTGGCTAGTTATAAGAAACAAAACTAAGACTCTTGCACCCCCTTGTGGGTAGGCATGAGTCTTGCACCCCCTTATGGGTAGGCATGAGTCTGCATTCCTTGCTATATAATCTAATCTCCTCCAAGTATATCACTGCTCAGAGAAGAGGCATTTTTTATTATTTGCATTAATTTCAAATATTTGCCTATCTCTTTTGCTCTGCCAGTGTGGAGAAGACCTCCATTTTTGAAACACAGTCCTCAAATTTTCCCAATTTCAGCACTTCATTTTCTGTAGAAAGAAATGATTACTCATTAGGACAATTTTTAAAGTATGCAACATACAAAAATAATTATACTTCACTTACAAATGAAGTATTCATTTCAAGATGAAACAATTAAGTACCTTTCTAGACAGTGGAATATTATCTGTGCTTCTGGATATGTGTTTATATACTGTAATATCTTGTCTTCTTCTGAAATCTTGTGTGATTGTGTGTAAAAAAAGGTAGAATGTGCCTTTAAGGATATCTGTAGCTGATATATTTTCATGAAAATTAGTCAGGCAGTTATATTAGCATAATACTTGCCAGTCAAGCTTATATTTAAGGACTGAGCTTGGAAGGTTAACGAAAGAAATATGTTTCTTCAATTGGTGGTTCATCATGGGTGAAATCAGGGTCTCTGAAAAATCGGTTCCCTATTAGAACCGCGAAGGTCCACGTACATAAATACGGAAACATCGATACATATTCAGTGAACCGCGAAAACACAGATCGTCCTGAATCACAAAATTCAAAATGTCGAATCGTCATAGTTGCACCTTCTGCGGTATAGCTCCTTAAGGTAAGTGTGCGATAGTTACTGACCTTAGGGTTAGGGTGTGGGTTAAGGTAAGTGCACACATGGTAGTATATGCAAGCTTTACTTTAGGGTTAGAAGTAGGGTTTTGTTTAGTGTATGTATGTGGTTTATTAATTTTGTTTGGGTAGGTAGTATGTAGCGGGCGGTGGGGTTGGCCAACTATGACGATTTGAGATTTTGAATTTCATGGTTTAGGACATTCTGTGCTTTCGCGGTTTGCACAATATGTGTCGCTGTTTCCGTATTCACTGAAAAGGAGTTTTGTGCTTATATTATAGACCCGAAAAAAATCATGGTTTCAGCAGTTGGACAACCAAGTTGGAGCTTATGGTGGTTTAGCTTAATACAAGCTGAGGTGAAGATTTTGCTTGTGAAGCTGAAGGGAAGGCCTGGATAAGGACAACCAATACAGGCTCTGTATGAGACTGTACTTATGTGATGGTGATGCCCTTAAGGACTGTAATCCTGAAATAAAGTGTAGTAAGAAATGTACATTTATTTTACTGTTTTCTAAGGCATCTCTCCCTGCAGTGTATTTGAAAGATTTACACTGGTGATATGTGTCTTGACACTTGGAACACAGTCTTGCCGAAAACAATTCATCCTTATCACTCTGCTGCAAAGTGAATAGACGATTGAGCTAATTCTCCTGGCAATTTTCTGCCAAGTCTTGGAATTGTTTGAACTATTTTTTTATGGGAGAAACACTTTATTCCAGAAAGAGACTGCTGTTTCTAATAAAGTTTCCTTCTGTATCCACCACCATGCAAGAGTTACTGAAAGTCCTTGCAAACTCGACTGTGGAGTCCAATAAGTAGCTGGCACCAATGCAACAACAAAGGACATATCTCAAGTTTGATCGCTACTCCCACAACTTTTCCCACCTTGATAAAACTAAACAAAGAAGTCAAGCATAGAAATAAACTAAAAGAACCTCTCCAATCTTATCTCTGAAAAAAACATGAACAATGTAACATTATCCATGCATATTAAGTGTCTCTGTCCATTTTAGGTACTTTTATGCACTTTCATGCACATTGATGCATTTCAAACATGTAAATACTGTTTAAATGTTATAAGTGTTGATTAATGTCTTTTATATTTTACTAGTTGGTGTTAATCATACCACATGTAAAACTGTATTATTTTCTTTTTTTTGTTTACATTTGAGCTCAGTTCAGATGGTCTATTTTCTGTTTGAAAAACACTTAATTGAGTGAAATATTTTCAATAAAATGGAGGAAAACATTGCATTCATTATTTTTTTTTTATTTAAAACAACACAGAGACATATTTGTTGACTTTTGAAAGTTATGCCATGCAGTAAACATGGAATAATTCTTAATGGAACAACCTTTACTCCCATTCAACAGGCAAAGCATTAAAAATATGGAAGGGACTGATTACACTGACTATGAACAACTGAAAAAAACTATTGTGTACAATTAGCATAACTTCTGAAGTGCAAACTATAACATTTCCTATCTGCGGCTTTAATGATTACAAAAAAGTAAGACCCCAGATGTATGGCATAAAACGTATCTTAAAGCTACATTTAGAGCCTGATAGTAACAGTAAAATTAAATTGTTAGAAATGCTGGGTGTGGATATACTTAAATGAGATTTGCCAAATTAGTAACTTTATTTGCAAAGTTTTTAATTAATGATACATTTTTTAAAACTGACTTATTTACTTTTGAACCTAAAGCTGCATTCAGAAATATTAAATCTGAACTCAAGAACTCTTACAAGTTAGTAACTTTATAAGAATATTTATTAGTTAATGACACATTAAAGCTGAGTTGTGTACATCAGAATGTAAAGTTACCGTCAAAAAAATGTGTAATCTCCTGTGAAACAAAAAGTAATAAATAATGAATTAACATCAGATGTGGAGGAAGGAGGTCATACAGCCAGATTTAGTTTCATGAATACTGAAGTGAAAGCTAGTAGTAAAAATGTGATAATTGATTTGTATGGGACAAATGAAATTGTTATGGAATGGAATGAGATTAAAGCTAAAATTATTGTGTCAGCGTTATTGAACTGCATTACAACCAAGCTAATAAAGTGCACTATATTTTTGGAAGAGTGGGAGGAGTCAAGTTTTACAGATTCTGGAACAATAGTTGATGTTTTTAGTGTCAATCCACTAAAGTTTAGATTGACTTCAGTAGATCCATATCTTTATATAAAATCAGTGTAAAACATAACCAAATACATACAAAAGAGTCAGTGATGTTTAATGATATTATACAATGGTAGCTCATTAGTATTCAAAAGTGTGCACTCTGATGAAGTTCCATGTAATAGGGAACAAAAGTGCTTAACTATTTTTTATTAAAGTTTCAAGTTCGTTACCTCACAAGCGTTTTTACTTTTGCTTCCATACCCTGAAACTTTGGTTTGTTACTTTGAATGGTTAGCCCAACCAGAGTGCCTGTAGTAAATTGAGCATATAACAATAAAATAATTCCATCCACTGATGCACAACCAGACTTTCTTCTATTAGTATGGGGTCTATTTTATGTCCAGATTTTCAGCTAAAAAACAACAAACCAAAAGCTAGAATAGTGCCCAACAGTCTTCTTTCATCATCATTCTCTTTCGGCTTTTCCCGTTAGGGGTCGCCACAGCGGATCATCTCTTTCCATTTCTTCCTATCCTCTGCATCTTGCTCTGTCACACCAACCGCCTGCATGTCCTCTCTCACCACGTCCATAAACCTTATCTTAGGCCTTCCTCTATTCCTCTTACCTGGCAGCTCCATCCTTAGCATCTTTTCGCAATATACCCATCATCCCTCCTCAGCACATGTCCAAACCAACGCAATCTCGTCTCTCTTGCTTTGTCTCCAAACTGTCCAACATGAGCTGACCCTCTAATATACCGATTCCTAATCCTATCCATCCTCACACACCGATTGCAAATCTTAACATCTTTAACTCTGCCACATCCAGCTCTGACTCCTGCCTTTTTGTCAATGCCACTGTCTCCAACCCATATAACATAGCTGGTCTCACTACACTCTTGTAGACCTTCCCTTTCACTCTTACGGATACCCGTCTGTCACAAATCACTCCTGACACTCTTCTCCACCCATTCCACCCTGCCTGTACTCTCTTCTTCACCTCTCTTCCACATTCACCATTACTCTGAACTGTTGATCCCAAGTACTTAAACTCGTCCACCTTTACCAACTCTACTCCCTGCATCCTCACCATTCCTCTACCCTCCCTCTCATTTACACACATATATTCTGTCTTAGCCCTGCTGACCTCATTCCTCTGCTCTCTAGAGCATATCTCCACCTCCAGAGTCTCCTCAACCTGATTCCTACTCACTACAGATCACAATGTCATCTGCAAACATCATAGTCCACGGGCCTCCTGTCTGATCTCATCTGTCAACCTGTCCATCACCACTGCAAATAAGAAAGGACTCAGAGCTGATCCTTGATGTAATCCCACCTCCACCTTAAACGGATCTGTCACTCCCACTGCTGTCCTCACCACTGTCACACTACCCTCGTTATCCTACGTACTACTCTGCCACTCCCGACTTCCTCATACAATACCACAACTCTTCTCTAGGCACCCTGTCATATGCTTTCTCCAAGTCTACAAAGACACAATGCAACTCCTTCTGACCTTCTCTGTATTTCTCCATCAACACTCTCAGAGCAAACATTGCATCTGTAGTGCTCTTTCCTGGCATGAAACCATACTGCTGATCACTAATCATCACCTCCCTTCTTAACCTTGCTTCCACTACTCTTTCCCATAACTTCAAGCTGTGACTAATCAGTTTTATCCCTCTGTAGTTACTGCAGCTCTTCAACAGTCCTTTAACAGCCCAACAGTCTTCTTTAATTTTACAAAATGAAGTACTTTCATCCTGGTGGAAGTTCAGATGCCAGTAAGAAAGTGCTTAATTTTGTAACAATAAAGAAGAATGCTGAGAAACTATTCTGGCTCCTGGTTTGTTGATTTTATGTTGTATTTGTCTTGGTTACTAAAGTTTCAGCTAGAGGTTGAGAGGTACATACAGAGGGCAGAGAAAATACGAGGAAAATCAGGTTTGTTGTGCAAAACTATAGAAATGTACCTGATTTTCCTTGTATTTTTGCCCTGTCTCTCTTCTACCTCTACACTCTCCAGATTTTAGTTTTTTTCTTACAAAAAAAGCAACAGAGATCTTCCTTTCTCCAATGCTTGCTTTCCAAAGCACTGATGTACTATGTAAGCATGGAAGTGTTAGTCACATACGCATTCTCAGTACATCAACAAAGCGTCAGAATATGGAAACAATGTAGAAGAACACTATGGTGCCTTTATACAAACACATTATTTAAGAAAAATAACCAATTTCTTTCTTAAATAATGTTATTGTATAATTGCAATAACCATCTCCTGGGTGTGGTATGTTGAAGATTTACTCACAGTTGCCTTTGTCTTATCATTCGAGTTTCGCCCTTGTGATTAAACCACACCAACTGTGGGTAAATCTTCAATATATACCCCCCCACTCATCAGTCATTGTTATAATGCATCATGTAGTTGTAACCGATGAGGAAAAAATATAATTCTGTAAGGTGAAGTCTTCCAGCATGGGTTAAGGTGGGAAAGTGGTTCTCTTAGCAGGGGAGTTATAAGAATGAAGTAACTCACTTTATCCTATAATGTTTCATGTAAGTCAGAACAGAATTGTGAGAAATCAACAAAGACAAGAATGCCATCTTTAATTGCATGCATAAGGAATGCTTTTCCCTGGCCAAGGCTAGTCTTTGGAGAGAGAGAGAGAGAGAAAAGGAATGTGTTAAATATAAGAGGCACCTTTGTGCTAGGATGTGGATTTCATTTGCAGTTTACTTAACCATTGAGTAAATGAGAGCAGATGTGGGTCTAATTGTAAATATGATTAGCTGAAATAGAACATGATTTTGATATCTTGTGAATAACAAGAATTCACTTCCAGCTTATCAGTCTAAGCCTTGCATTATGAGTTTCATATAGCATTGCGTCATTTTTTTTTTTACTTGATTTTCATTAAGCGGGCTGGATGAGTATAACGCAACAGGTTGCTGGGTAGAGGTGTCACTTTTTAATGTTAAAGTGCATACAGTAGAAATGAAAAAAAAAAGATGTCATTGAAAACCAAATGGCTGAAGGTGCTATAGAATAAGTAAATAAGGAAAACAGAGTAAATCCCAGTGCCAAGTCTTACAGTATACAAGAAAACAATGTGATTGATTTGGATGCATATAATTCTGTCAACACTGTATTTGTTATATATTCCCCTTACCTTGCTAATCCGGCAATACTTTTAGGCTGATCATCCAGGAGAAGAGTTTCATAACATAAATTGTCATGGAGACTAGTATTGTTAAAGTACTGTGGCCTTGACAAAATTCTGTGTCACTCATAGTAGCTAACCTGAAGTCTAGTCAGATGAATAAAAGCACCCACTTCAATAGTTTTTTTTTTTTTTAATTTTTTGGCATGGTGGAAGGAAAGAAACTGGCCTATGGTTTATAAACAAGGCAGACTTTCTGTGCTCAGGCAATGATATTACTGTGGTCTGTTTTCAGAGTAATAAGCTTCTATTCCTTAGGCAAAGAGGCACTCATCAAAGCAAATATTTATTCACATGGACATTTTCTGAATTGTCTTCTCAACATAATGCATCCTTTGCAACATATCAAAGTCTATTCCATAACTCACAATACTACCTGCATGACTATACTCTGTTCTTTATAATACCCAGCCAAGGTTGTCTTTGCAGTGTAGAGGGATGAAGACCTAATAATGCCCTCAGGCTATCTAAGTTTGAATAGCCACTTGAATGCTGGAGGACTCATCAGGTGAAATGTGAGAATGAAATGATTGTTTCTTGCTCCTCTCTCCTTGTGAGAAGAAGTTATTTAGGAACCAACAGGAAAGTTCCATCTATTAAAGGCCCACTTATGGTGTATGTATGGGTCAGTAAGTGTCTCTTGTCAGGGACTGATGGTTGATGGTCAGGGTCCCCCAAAATATAGACAAGCGCTATGCAGTTAAAATAGCAATGGCACAATGGCACACAGACTTTTCTTTTTTACACATTCTTAAATTGCTGGGATACTGCATTTGCAAACACAAGAATTTCCACTTCAGTCCCTCAGTCTCACTGCCAGGTAATGGCCTTAATGGCAGAATTTGTTTGTGAATGAACCACACTGAAAAACAGCATCAAACTATACATTTCCTTCCACTGCTTGAAACCTAGTTGTTTACACGATAATCACATGATAACATTTAATTATTGCCTGATATATTGTTTCTTCATTTTTGTGATTCTTCATTCCCGTTGTTATCTAATTGACTCAAGTTTGTACCAAAGCATGATACCCTGAAAACTGACTGCTTTAAGTTAATCAGAAATTGTATTTATAAGCATCCCATGCTAAAATAAACAGTCCTTCTGATAATCAGATGGAAATGGATTAACTGATTACTAATGATAGTTTTTTCTGAGGACTTGTTCTCGTACAATTCTAGTATATATGAGCAATGGTTTGATATGTGTTTATATAATTCTATAATTATGATCCATCAATAAAAAGTGATGTTTTACCATAGTTTAATAATTAGGGGATGAATTATTTTTCTGCCATTGCTTCCCACCATATAAAGGAAATGTATGACAGTTTTAATAGGGGGTTCCTATTACTTTGTTGAAAGATTAATTCAATGAATGCCTATTCATCGAACCCTAATTGTCTTAACAACCTTTCATTGAACGTTTACATCATTGAAACTTTTTCCTAGGGAAGGGAGTTAGTTGGCCATCATTACAAATTTGCCTTTGCCTGATCTCAAGTTGGCATATACAATTAGGGGGTTATGGGGGCACATCCCCTCAAGTTGTGGGGTGTTGGAGCGAAGCCCCCCCCACCTTGGTGAGTTTAAAATAATGTGTTATTTGTTATGATTGCTCTGGTGGCCAAGCAGTTTCATTCCCTAAGAAAAAGTTTCGATGATGTAAATATTCGATGAAAGGTTGTTTTAGAAGATTAGGTTTCTATGAATAGGCATTCGCAGAATTAAGCTTTCGACAAAGTGATATAGACCCCTATTGTGACACAATTCAATGTAATTTAGCAAGGAAATAAATGGAATATTTTAAAAGAGTTAAGTAGAAATTATGATGTTATTGTCATTATATCATATTATATTATGTCATATTATATCATATGTCATATTATAATGTTGTAGGTCAGTATTATGATATGTGTATGGCCCATCTCAGTAATGGTCAAATTATAGAAAGTTGTTTAAATGTGTTTATCAAAAGAGTGGGATACATTTACATGAACTAGCTGACACTGGAATTAAACTAGGTGTATTTTCATCAGATAAGATATGCATAAACCTACATTTCATTCTTTGCCTAAATTGCACAAGAATTTTAAATAATCCACCTAGTAGACAAATTATATCAGGCTGTTGGTTGGCTTTTTAGAGATTATTATTGATTAATAATCTATTTCAAGGTTATATATAATGTCCCTTCACATATCAGCGTCTGTAAACATTTAGGACAGAGTATACATAATATTCCATGGTATGAAGGAATGCAATAAAACATGAGGATGGGTTGAATGCAGTAAGACTTTTTTTTTTACTTTTGATGAAATGTTATGCCAGCAGCAATAAGCTACTGCAAGGGGGCTTTCATCTGCCCTACATGCAAAACTTTTTATGGGTCTTTTTGAGGAATATTGCATATATACTCATTCTTTTTTGTTTAAATAAAGTTTATGATTATTTTAGATTTGATGGCAATTTGCTTTGCTTTGGTAAGAACGAGAAATGTTTAAGTTTTGTATTAGGAATTCCTGAAAATTAATATGGATTAAAGTTTACTTTTGAATTATCTGATACACAGGAGAATTTCTTAGATGTAATTTATTTAGACACTGGGACCATTTGGCCACTAGATTACACTGGAAAAAAATGACCCGGCTGTCTTTTATCAGGTAATAGTTGTTACATGGAATATATTATGAAGTCATTAACTTTGGGGAAACTTCTATGAACAGGTAGACTGGATAGGGAGTACATATGCATTGTAATAAAGATTTTATTTTGACTGTTGGCAACATTACTGTTTATAATTTTGCAATACTTTTTGTGACATAGGTAGAACAATCAAGCCGCACCTATGCTGGAACATGGAGTGTTCAGAGGATATTACCATGTGTGGTTTATTTCTGATGTCATTCATCAATCTGATAACCTCCTGATCTAAAATACATGTGCTTTTCTTTTTCTTTTATTGCATTTGTATCTAGATGGGCAGTAATAATCATTTATCTTCAGTGGGCAGCTGCTTCAATGATGCTGCAGGTTTTCTGGCTCTTCCATCCAGCCATGACAGCAGACAAGTACCTAATATCCATCCCCCTTTATTGTTGGAGCATTTCCAAAGGAATGTCTTTAGGATGCAAATACATTATCCTAGGATGGAAGTCTTCCCTTATCAGACTCACCATCAACTGCAAAGTCCACATTGGCATGTACAAATCCAAACACATCATTCAGCTGTAAAAGCCCAGAGATTTCTAATCAAGAACACTAAAGCCATCAAATCTTTTGACTATCATGATAGATTTAATGCAACTCTTCTTATACTCAGAAGCTCAGTGCCTGATCTGAAGTTATCTATCTCTTCCTTTTTGAGGAGTGAAAGACCCGGTCCTATTTGACTTCCTATTTATTTTTCAAAACCAGTGGCTCTGCAAACATCAGCACTAAGGACTTAGATCTTCACTAACAAATAAACATGAAATACTGCAGGGATAGGTTCCTGACTCAATGTATTCCAGTCTATGTAATAAGTTACCACTAACTTCAAAGAAAGTGTTACTTTGATTACCTTTAAGTCAAAATTAATATAAGTTTAAATATAAAGTCTTGGTGACTGAAAGGGCAGACACACATTTACTCCTGGGCTGTCATGTATGGCCCCGCTCAATCTGGGAGGTAAACACTATTTGATTAAGTGCCCAAAAATGATGGAAAGAACTTTTAGTGCGTCCAGTGTGTTATGGTTCCCAAGCCCTCAACGACCGCTTGCCTAGCAATATTCCTATGTTCCTAAAGGATATGGTTATAAAATAAAGAATCTGAACAGAATGATGATAAGCATGATGTAGACAGGACAGCCTGTTCTACAAATTTGGCGCATCAAATAAAATCAGTTTGGAGGGAAGACATAAATCTTGAAGAACATACATATGACCATAGGTTCATAGATTCATAGCCAAGTACTAGTCTAGCTGCCCTTGTGGGCCATTGTAAACCTAGTTAATTTCCCTTGGTGAAAATCAAATTCTGTATCTCTTGTCTGGGAGGCAAACACCTTAACCCTTATGCCAATCCTCAACCATATTTTCTTTGTTTTTATGTTAAGACAAATGATGTTTGCATGGATAGCAGATGTTCTGTTTGTAACAGATATAAAGTCGTACACTTCAACATGAAAATCTGTACAGCTGGAACAAAGATGTACACTAGTTTCTTGCTGCCACTGTTTGTCTTAATTTATAATTTCAGCTGAATGCAGTTGAGCTACTGAAACACATAATGAAACTTTTCTGCAAGGAACCTCTTATCCCATTCTGTCACTTATGCCATTTCCAGTATATTTTTTTCTAACTTCTCGACTATATCTGTTTTTCCAAATGAAGAAACAGTGAATGATCTCAGTTTCTGCAAAGCCAAAACAGACCTTTATCAATGTTTTATTTTCCTAAATTTATTTCATGCTTTATCTGTATTTATTTCAGCATTTATGTTCTACAATATTGCTATCAATCATCTGACATGCTAAAAACTTTGAAAAGAAAAAACTGAAATAAAGCTCCAAAATAATACTGTTGTCAGTGTCCTGTCAGTCAATTAGTCTGAGTGAACTTCTTTGGGATCTGATCTCTGATATGCATGTTTGTGTGTGTGTGTGTGTGTGTGTGTGTGTGTGTGTGTGTGTGCGCATGCGTGCGTGTGTGTGTGTGTGTGTGTGTGTGTGTGTGTGTGTGTGTGTGTGTGTGTGTGTGTGTGTGTGTGTGTGTGTGTGTGTGTGTGTGTGTGTGTGTGTGTGTGTGTGTGTACATGTGTGCACATTTTGTACATTCCTGGCCTCATCATAGTAAGTGAAGGCATTTCATACCAACCTCCATGCTCCATAATTGGTATGCTTTACAGTAAATCATGATAATCAGTCTTCAGATATACCACCACTAATAGAAGAATATGGTACTGCTTCACCCCTCTCTTAGCAATAGCAGCAGTAATTTCTATCTTTTGATGTGTGTTTATCAAACGTGGCAACAGTAATAATGGTACAAAAACTGCATTGCTCATGACTCGAAGTAGCAACATCATAGTTTCATTCTGCAGGACAGTGGTGGCAGTCACTACTGCAGCACTGTTATATAGTTGTACTGCAGCTGAAATAAGATTGCTAACAAAGAGAGAGTATGCTAATAGGGTCTGCAGTTGTTACTTTGGCAAGGTGCAAATATATTTGTTTTACTTTGCCTTTGTATTGATCAGGTCAACCAACTAAGCACAAGTTCTACTTTTCACTGGCAACACAGAAGCAATATCTGGTTAAATAACTTGCACAATGTCATGCAGCAGACAAATGGACAGTGTGGTGAACCAAACCCAGGACTACAGAATGAAGCCAATCAGCAGCTCATAACTTTAATTCCCTGAGTCAGAAATTGCACTATAACAGTATTCATATAAGATACACAGGCTGTAAAAACATAAAAAAATAATATACAACATAACACCCTAATTTAATTTGAGAGGCAACATTACTGTTTATAATTTTGCAATACTTTTTGTGACATAGGTAGAACAATCAAGCCGCACCTATGCTGGAACATGGAGTGTTCAGAGGATATTACCACGTGTGGTTTATTTCTGATGTCATTCATCAATCTGATAACCTCCTGATCTAAAATACATGTGCTTTTCTTTTTCTTTTATTGCATTTGTATCTAGATGGGCAGTAATAATCATTTATCTTCAGTGGGCAGCTGCTTCAATGATGCTGCAGGTTTTCTGGCTCTTCCATCCAGCCATGACAGCAGACAAGTACCTAATATCCATCCCCTTTATTGTTGGAGCATTTCCAAAGGAATGTCTTTAGGATGCAAATACATTATCCTAGGATGGAAGTATTCCCTTATCAGACTCACCATCAACTGCAAAGTCCACATTGGCATGTACAAATCCAAACACATCATTCAGCTGTAAAAGCCCAGAGATTTCTAATCAAGAACACTAAAGCCATCAAATCTTTTGACTATCATGATAGATTTAATGCAACTCTTCTTATACTCAGAAGCTCAGTGCCTGATCTGAAGTTATCTATCTCTTCCTTTTTGAGGAGTGAAAGACCCGGTCCTATTTGACTTCCTATTTATTTTTCAAAACCAGTGGCTCTGCAAACATCAGCACTAAGGACTTAGATCTTCACTAACAAATAAACATGAAATACTGCAGGGATAGGTTCCTGACTCAATGTATTCCAGTCTATGTAATAAGTTACCACTAACTTCAAAGAAAGTGCTACTTTGATTACCTTTAAGTCAAAATTAATATAAGTTTAAATATAAAGTCTTGATGACTGAAAGGGCAGACACACATTTACTCCTGGGCTGTCATGTATGGCCCCGCTCAATCTAGGAGGTAAATACTATTTGATTAAGTGCCCAAAAATGATGGAAAGAACTTTTAGTGCGTCCAGCATGTTATGGTTCCCAAGCCCTCAACGACCGCTTGCCTAGCAATATTCCTATGTTCCTAAAGGATATGGTTATAAAATAAAGAATCTGAACAGAATGATGATAAGCATGATGTAGACAGGACAGCCTGTTCTACAAATTTGGTGCATCAAATAAAATCAGTTTGGAGGGAAGACATAAATCTTGAAGAACATACATATGACCATAGGTTCGTAGATTCATAGCCAAGTACTAGTCTAGCTGCCCTTGTGGGCCATTGTAAACCTAGTTAATTTCCCTTGGTGAAAATCAAATTCTGTATCTCTTGTCTGGGAGGCAAACACCTTAACCCTTATGCCAATCCTCAACCATATTTTCTTTGTTTTTATGTTAAGACAAATGATGTTTGCATGGATAGCAGATGTTCTGTTTGTAACAGATATAAAGTCGTACACTTCAACATGAAAATCTGTACAGCTGGAACAAAGATGTACACTCGTTTCTTGCTGCCACTGTTTGTCTTAATTTATAATTTCAGCTGAATGCAGTTGAGCTACTGAAACACATAATGAAACTTTTCTGCAAGGAACCTCTTATCCCATTCTGTCACTTATGCCATTTCCAGTATATTTTTTTCTAACTTCTCGACTATATCTGTTTTTCCAAATGAAGAAACAGTGAATGATCTCAGTTTCTGCAAAGCCAAAACAGACCTTTATCAATGTTTTATTTTCCTAAATTTATTTCATGCTTTATCTGTATTTATTTCAGCATTTATGTTCTACAATATTGCTATCAATCATCTGACATGCTAAAAACTTTGAAAAGAAAAAACTGAAATAAAGCTCCAAAATAATACTGTTGTCAGTGTCCTGTCAGTCAATTAGTCTGAGTGAACTTCTTTGGGATCTGATCTCTGATATGCATGTTTGTGTGTGTGTGTGTGTGCGTGCGTGCGTGCGTGCGTGCGTGTGTGTGTGTGTGTGTGTGTGTGTGTGTGTGTGTGTGTGTGTGTGTGTGTGTGTGTGTGTACATGTGTGCACATTTTGTACATTCCTGGCCTCATCATAGTAAGCGAAGGCATTTCATACCAACCTCCATGCTCCATAATTGGTATGCTTTACAGTAAATCATGATAATCAGTCTTCAGATATACCACCACTAACAGAAGAATATGGTACTGCTTCACCCCTCTCTTAGCAATAGCAGCAGTAATTTCTATCTTTTGATGTGTGTTTATCAAACGTGGCAACAGTAATAATGGTACAAAAACTGCATTGCTCATGACTCGAAGTAGCAACATCATAGTTTCATTCTGCAGGACAGTGGTGGCAGTCACTACTGCAGCACTGTTATATAGTTGTACTGCAGCTGAAATAAGATTGCTAACAAAGAGAGAGTATGCTAATTGGGTCTGCAGTTTTTACTTTGGCAAGGTGCAAATATATTTGTTTTACTTTGCCTTTGTATTGATCAGGTCAACCAACTAAGCACAAGTTCTACTTTTCACTGGCAACACAGAAGCAATATCTGGTTAAATAACTTGCACAATGTCACGCAGCAGACAAATGGACAGTGTGGTGAACCAAACCCAGGACTACAGAATGAAGCCAATCAGCAACTCATAGCTTTAATTCCCTGAGTCAGAAATTGCACTAAAACAGTATTCATATAAGATACACAGGCTGTAAAAACATAAAAAAATAATATACAACATAACACCCTAATTTAATTTGAGAGGCAAGCATTACTAAGTCTTCTACTTGAAAGTGTATACAGCTGAGGTACAATTCAGTGTGTATTTTATCCCAGACGTGACTATCCAGTTGGAATAAAGGTCAAGGTCTTTGCCTTTCATGTATTAGGTATAAGCTTTGATCCTGACCCCCAGACCATGCCTGTTTGGAATTTGTATGTTCTCCCTGCAGCTGTGTGAGGTTTTTCTCACCCCTGAAAATCATGCTGAGTGTTTCCATCTCAAATTCCAAAAAGAATAGCACTGGAGGCAGCAGCAGAGACTCTACATGGTGACCTATAGGGGGAAGAGTTGTACAAACCAATGCTTTGGGGATCTACTCTGGTATGCAATATCCTCAAGATAGGAGAACCTGGATCACAGACTGCATGCTGTGGCAAGACTAGCCACTCAATGGTCTGAAATATGGCTCTGGGTGATTTGGTCATATTGACTTATGTCGCAAATGGACATGGGGATACTGACCCACCATAAAGTCCAGCAACCCTGGTCAATAATCTACAGTTGCCTAGTTTGGGTTACCTGGGATTATTCTGTTGAGAGTAAAAAGGATATTAAAACCAACCAACCTGATAAACATGAACTAAGAAATGGTATACTCAGTGTTAGTTCACTGGCAGGATTAAGTGGAGGACATGATGGTAAGGAGGACGTTGGACATCCTATGTATCCAACAGACAAGATGGAAGGGCAGTGCAGCAAAGCCATTTGGCTTGGGATACAGAGTCTACTACTCAGGAGGAGGACAGGTTAGAAATGGTGTGGGAATTGTGGTAAGAAACAGGCCTCAGCTATATTCATAATCTCAGTCTATGCACCACTGCAGGGTTGAGATATTGAGGAAAAGAGTGCATTCAGACAACAGTTGCAGAACCTACCAGATAAAACGGATATTATGAATTGGTGTTGATAATATGTGACTTGATTGGACAGACAGAACAGGATGTGAGGACTGTCTGGTCCCACATGGGTGTGCAGGAATAAAGTTGAGGTTATTCTAGACTTCTGTCTGGCAAATGGCTTGATAGTAGCCAAAACATGGTTCAGAAAGTGAGACAGTCACAAGATCACACACAAGAGTGGCCAGAGTGCAAGTCAGGTAGACTTTCTCCTAGTAAAGAAAGGGCACTGGAGTAGAATCAGCAATTGCAAAATCATCCTCAGTGAAACAGTTGGCCCACAGCATTAACCACTAGTCATTACAATCAGCTGCAAATAGTGGTCAGAGAAGGCTCTAAGGTCAACAGAGACCAAGCAGAAGACCTGGAAGATGACAGAAGATAAACCACAACAGTTCAAGGAATTACTCAGGGCTCTAGCACCTCTAAAAGAAGAGGAAATAAGTGTAGTTGAAGAAGAATGGCAGTGCATGAAAACAGCATATGTGAGTACTAAAGAACAGATATGTGGCTGAGCCAGGTATGGAAATAAGGTACATAAGGAAAGCAGGTGGTGGAGTGCAGAAGTCTAGGAAGTCATAAAAAGAAGAAGCAGTGCAGGAAAAAGTTGGAGGCAGAAAAGATGGTCCAGGCAAGGAAATAATACTGGTTGGAAAACAAAGGGGCTAAGAAAGGAGTTGAAGTAGCAAAGAACAGGGCACCAGAGGCACTCCACCAGCTTCTGGAAAATAACTCAACAGATGGCACAAATAAAGCATATCAGGTTGCAAGACAAAGACAGAAAGATAAAGAAGATAGTCAGACACCCTTCATAAGGGATTCCAGCAACAACCGCTAACCAATGCACAGGACATCAAAGGCATAAGGAAGGACTATTTCCAGCTGCTGCTGAATGAAGAAAACCCCACAGAAGCTGTACTACCCCAGGCACAGCCTACAATGAGAGAAGAAGAGAAACCCACCACAGATGAAGAAAAAACAGCACTAAGGAAAATGAAGTCAGGGAAAGCAGCAGGCTCAGATAAGGTCACAGCAGATATGATAAAGACGCTGTGTGAGATGGAGAGAAATAGCTCCTAAGGGTACTAATAGCAGTGTGGAGAGAAAGATGAATACCAGGTGACTAGAGAATAAACATACTAGTGCTAGTATTCAAGAACAAGGGGGACATACACAACTGTGGGCAGTACAAAGGTATCAATCTCTTGTCACATTGCATGAAAGTTCTGGGGAGGGTGATTGAAAAATGAATACACAAGAGTAGTAGAAAGTAAGATGGGAGATGAGCAGTTTGGATTCAGATCAGGATGCAGCAGAACTGACCTGATGTTTGCAGTGAGTCAGATAGTTGAGAAGAAACTAGAAATGAGGAAAGAGTCCAACTGGGCATTCCTAGACTTGGAGAAAGCATATGACAAGGTTCTAAGAAAGGTGATTTGGGCAGTCTTGTGATGGTTTGAATTCCCAGAAACACAGGCAGAATTAGTGCAAGCTATGTACAGGGGCCCAATGACTCAAGAACAAACAGTGTTCACTCTCACATAGGGGTTCCCAGTGAGAATGGGTGTGCATCAGGGTTCAACTCTGAGCCCACTGCTGTTCATACTGGTCATGGACTACATTTGCAAACAGGTTGAAGGGGACAAATCAACAACGCTGCTGTATGCAGACTATGTGGTATTACAGGCAGACTTTCAGCAATAACTTCAATAAAGGATAGGGGAATGGAATGCAAAACTGTAGACACATGGGATGAAAATGAGTACAGATATGACAGTGGGAATGGCAGCAAATGGAGATATCAGAAGCTGAGAAATGAGATAGAAGGGAAAATAGTGGAACAGGCTAACAGCTTCAAGTATCTGAGAGGGGTGGATGAAGAGAAGGGAAGTCTGACTGAGGAGGTGGAAACTAGAATCAGAGGGGCTGAAGCCAACTGGCATAGAGTGTCAGGTGAAGTGTATGACAGAAGAATGCCAAAGAAGCTGATAAATAAGTTGTACAAAACAGTGGTGCAACCAGTGGTACCATATGGTACAGAAACCTGGGCAGTAAAGGCAGAACAATTGAGGAAGCTGCGGTGATGGAGATATAGTGCCTGAGATGGGTGGTAAGATGCACACTTTGAGTAAGACGAAGAAATGAGGACATAAGAGCAGAACCCAAAGTAGCTCCAATTGCAGAAAAGGTCAAATAGAACAGATTACAGTGGTTCAGGCACATGTGCAGAAAAGCAGAAGACAGTCTGGCAAAGAAGATTTGGGACAGACAGTAAGAAGGCAAGAGGAAATGATGGAATCCAGCAAAGAGGTAGATGAATTGTGCAAGAGAAGACCTGTGACAGTCAGGCATGAGTGCTGAAGAAGGTAGGAGACTGGCTTTGAATAGAGACAAATGGTGGCAAGTGACACAATACTCCAACCTAATGTAGAAAATTTAAAAAAGGGGGTTGATGATGATGACTAACCAAAGCCCATTTTTCCATGAATCTCTCAGAACCCAAATCATTACTACAGAACATGTACTGAAGTTGCTCTGCAAGACAAAAAATGCATCATCCAAAGGGACCTGACCATATATCTGTCTTTTTTAATAAATAGTACTAAACAAGCTCTGCCAGAACCACAGCTTAAACTACAGTAGAGAGTTGACTATCTGAATGTCAGTTATCCGAAATGTCAGTCATCCGAACCAGCCTTCCAAAGTTTTTGAGTAGGAAAAATCATAAAGCCTGAATATGCAAACATTATACATATTTGCTTGAGCATGTTTTTTGAGCTTGTAACCAGCTCGTGTGTGAAAAATATATATTGTCCACTGAAATTGCTGAATGGTTGAAAAGTGTATTCCTGTGTGCAGAAAAATACAAGATTTTAGAAGTTTTTTATCTGGTTCAATTATATGTTTGATTATCAGAACAGTTTGATTATCCAAACTGCCCTAGGTCCCAATTAGTTTGGATAATTGACTGTCTACTGTATTTAAACTGAGTTTTACAACTAGTTTTGTCCCTAAAGTTTGACATGTAACAGTAATGATGTCACTCCACGAGAGTGTCCCACCACTGACCCCAGGAATTATAGGCTCATCAGCTTGATAAGTCTTGATTGCAAAACCATGGAACATATTATAACTAACCTGATAAACTATGATAGTAAAAATTTCATCAGACTGTTGATGGGGGTCATGCTGCCTGTATGGCACACCTTGACCTGGCCAAAGCATTTGACACCATCGTCTGTGCTAAAATATTAAGTTTAATGCATTACAAATATATCCCTGTGTAATAATATGGATAGCAAACTGGCTGAATGACAAAACCTATACAATGTAGATAGAAGGTATGTTATCAGAGAATATGAAGGTGATCAGTGGTATCCCACAGGGCTCAGTGCTGGGACTTTTATGGCTTGTCATTTGATTTTCTGATCTCCTTACCATGAACCAAGATCTAACCAAGGTTGCAGACAACTCAGACTGAGAGTCATTGTAAAGCCCTATCTAATGCCAAAGCCCTTCAGCGTGAACTTATACTTGTAAATACCCAGTGTACTAAAATGGGCTCAGATTAATTGTTAAAAAGTTCAATATGGGGCACATCCTGGGTGGTTCATAACAGCAGATATTATTTCTGTGCCGCGCATGTGAGCCGGATGCTTTTATTGTTTTATCTTACTGTTCTTTCCATTTGTTTCTTGTTTTTAATGCTATAGCTGAACTGTTGACATAACAAATTTACTATAATACTGCTTGTTGTCAACTGTAATTAGGCTAAATTCTACTTGCTGGCAAACCTTGCAGTTGAATCTGGTGCCCACCCATATGGAAAACTTGGCCATAGACATGTCTGTCAAAGTTAAAGGGAAAACCATCATGGGTGGCAATAATTTGAATCAGGAGTAATTTACTGAACAGCTCCCTTTCCTCAATAGCCTCACTACTTCATGATGTCCAGAGGGAAATTAAACAGCTTTGGACAACTAGGGAAGAAACTAAGGAGGCAGTCACAGCCATACATCACTGGCTGGAACAGTAACATCATGAGCCCCTGGAGTATTGGGACGACTTAACCCAATAAACACACTAGATAAATGAGCTACCTACCAAACACATTGTCACAGAATTGAAGATGAACTAATGGAAAATTATACCAGCCATACCATCCTCACAATAATTGGGCTGCTGGAAGGAGTAAAGGGTAATAACCCTCTGGCTTTCATTAAGAATGAGCTTACTAACCTATTATAAAGACAGCAGTCTCCCTAGACATTTCACCTTATGTTGTTTGAACTATCTGGTCTGGTAGGCCATTCTAAATAGAGCCAGAGAACTGGGGTGTAAATGTTGTACAGGAGGAGCTGTGGTTCATATAGTCTCAGACTATACAGTATCTTTGTGTAAAAAAAAATCCTTCAAACCAGTTCTACATCTCTACAAATAACAAGGATTTTCAGTTCAGCTTTGCTTCCCAGCCATGCTTGTGGTCCATAAAGCATATCTGAAAATGGTGTTTAAGTCTTGTGTTAGAAAGGAACCCATCCTCTCATGTTATTAAGCATAAACTGATCTCATGCATTTACATGCTTACAGATTATAATGGCCTTGAGGTTCTTGAGAAGGACAAACAGCAATGGGTGCAACTACAACAGACACCCACTGATCAAAAAATATTAGACTCCCCTCTCAATCTAGATAGGAAATGGCTTCTAATAAGTACAATAACCATCTCACATTTTAAAAAGATACATTATTGGCACGCAACACCACATCTCCTTCACAGGAGAGAGGTGGGGATGGCAAATATTGAAAATGTGAAAATGAACCATCTACTTATTTTCATATGTTATGGTCCTGTTAGAAAGCTAGACATATATGGGGCAGGTATTATGAGTCTGTTTGCTGAGCACTGAGAAAGCCCATGCCACCTTTGCAAGATTTGAACTTTTGGATTCTGGAGATCCCTCAGCAGAATCATGATCTACTGCAAGCACAACTCAAATGGCTATTGCATTTGTAGTTTGCTACCTTGCAATTATATTTAAATGGTGGAAGCTGTTAAATAGGGATAAGGGACTAGACTTTCGTAGTTATAGTTACAGGCTTTGTAGGGCTATTTGTAGATACCATGCCATTGCTCTTTTTAATGAACCTTAGGTTATTTTGTTGTTTGCTGGGACAATTTTTTGTATGATACCAACTGTACCTTCTAGCAGTATGTAATTTGGTTTTTGCTCTAATTAAGTTTTTGTATTCTCTTCTATGTATGAGGAGCAGTTGCAAGGGATGCATTAAACCATGTATACATTCCACACTTCTGCTCAGTTTTCTTTTGTTGTTGTTGTTGTTGTTGCTTTTCTGTTCTTTGTATGTTGTCTGACTTGTATATAGTCATGTACTGTGAATTTCCTTGTTACACTTTGGCATACTAGTAAAGGTTGTTTGACTGCAAATAAATAAATTAATAAACAAATAACATAAAAAGTGCACTATTGTCACAGTTGGTAAACAGCCCCTCCCTTCAGCATGAAACAGAAAACACCTCAGTCCAAATTGGGAATGTTGTTAAAGACCTTGGAACTTGGGTTGAAAATTCGCCTTTGATCATCATATAACAACAGTAGTCAGGAAGTCCTTCTACTTTCAGCTAATTGCGAAGGG
Organism: Protopterus annectens; assembly: GCF_019279795.1. NCBI lineage: Eukaryota > Metazoa > Chordata > Ceratodontiformes > Protopteridae > Protopterus > Protopterus annectens. The sequence goes on along the minus strand of NC_056726.1, from coordinate 409,924,878 downwards.
CCATCATCCAGATCTTAAGATGTCACTGTCTCCTTATATTCATCATTGATTAGGCCAATTGTTGAATAAAATGCTTCCTTTAAGGTTCATAGGTTCATAGGTTCATAGGTTAGTTAGAGGCTGCCCCTATCTCAGCCTAGGGCATTAGCTAGAGTGGTGGGCTTACACCACCCCCCCCTTTGAGAAAGATACCATGCCCTTTTTAGTTTACTATGCTCTGTCTGTTCATATCTAGTAGTCTGACTCAGGGTAAACCCAGGATCACCCCCCTCCATGTCCTCTTGTGAATAGATTCCAGTCAGGAAGGAGGGCTCTGTACCATAGCAGACATGTCAAACAACTAGAAAGATCCTAGAGGCTCCTAATTAAACAAATTTAAAAAACACTAAACCACCAGAAAACACTGAAATCACTGTTTCTTTATTCAATATCATGTAGACTTCTGAGGGGAGATCTATGTCATGCGTTCCACGCCATTAGGCACCCAGTGGTCCTGGTTCTCTTGTTATCTCCCAAATCAAATAGTTCACCAAATACTAGAACCAAGGATCTAAAATTTCATCAGCAAATAAGTAATACAAGGTGGCGAGACAGGTTTATTTGCAGCACCTCCCATAGCTCTGAAATAGTCTCCCACAACACATTAGGCAGTGTGATGCATTATCTTCCTTCAGGCAGGAACTGAATGATGGGATGACTATTCATAAATTCACTCCTGGTTCCACTGGCCTAGCCATCCCTGAAAGGGAAGGTACAGTCTAAGGGTGGTCCCCGGAAAGGTCGAAATGGGTACAAGACTCAGCTGCCTTGCTTTGTCTAATATTCCTGTGATTCCTAGGCATCTTATGATCCCCATGCTCACTTGTCTAGACTTGCTTCTATTTTCCTGTGTTCTTAATATTAAGTATCTTAAAATATTATACCATAATATGTAATGACTGAAATACTTTGAGAGCAGAATGAACAAAATCAGCTAGATTAAATGCTGGTTGAAACAGCTAATTATAAGTCTATAATGTAGTAAAGTACTCTACCAAAAGTAGATAAAGAAAAAACAGAGTTAGTAAACAATAACATGCGCATGTAAATGACAAGAAAGATATGAGCATAGCAGCCATTAGAAGAGGACAATAAGAGAATAAATGGAAGTTGTGCCACTGAGCAAAGGTTGGATTACAAGCCCAAAAAATGAAGGGAATGGTGATCATGCCAAAAAGGGCCAGAAATGAACGACTATGTATTCATTCTTAGGGAATTAAATTGTGAAAGGAAGAAGACTGGTAACAACTGGGAATAACAAGGAAGTAGCTGGTTATCCCAGTGTGCAGGCACAGATGTGCAGGACAGACCATTCTTAAGAAGTGTAAGTAACACTGCATGGAGATTTTTGGAATATACCTAATCTGAGATGGGTAAAGGTAATTTGAACTGTAAGAACAGTAGGCTGTATATACTATACGCCAGTGTAGCACAGACTGTACAGTTTCATTAAAATGATAAGCTACATTTGTCTGTGAAGGGAACTAAGGAACTCTGCATCAGGTTTAAAGGCTCCACCAACAAGCATTTGAAGTAGGTACTGATGAGTGCATAGAAAAAAATATGAAGAACCCTAGAGGGTCTTTTCAACATCTTATATTATTAAGTGATATAAATTGTGCTACAGAGAAGTGCTACAGAGAACAACGCAAGGTTATATGCACTATAGGTGGGGGATGTTGCATTTAACATTTTACTTAAATGAAGACAAGACACTTCTTCCTCTCTTTCAGTGGTATTTATTACACACATGTGGGAGCCTCATGGAAAGTACCAGTGAGACTCCCCGAACAAACGAATGCATAAGCTTATATGCTGGTGATATTGCTGATAGTACAAAAATATAAACTAGTCCAATTAAAATAGTACAAAAGACAATTAACCAATCAGTGGTTTACCCATAGGCTTAGAGCAGTTCACATTACTACATCTCTAGGCAGAGAAAGAAAATCGGATACACTTCCATATAAGGCACATTTCTTGCTTTCAAACAGGCTCTTGTTTTTCAGTACTTTTCCACTATTCACAGTTTACTCAGAGTTTGTAGTACAAAGTTCATCTCAATGCATACAGGTTTTCACATACTCAAGATCCTTGAACACATACTTTGGTCATTCATATTCTACAATCCCCCATTTGATGCTGTGTAAGCATCACCATTTAGTCTATCATACATTTGCCCTAAGTCTAACATAATCATGTGGCTAGTTCCTTCAACATTGTCACACATTTTTATTTCATCATCCATATTCATAACTGCAGGCATATAAAACTTTGGCACCTTTTTAGTAGTCTTAAAAGACATTAATTTCAAAATCAGTGCTTTGATTAAAAACACTACAAGAAAAGCAGTAAGAGCTAATACTGCGATTAATAAAATTAACTTCAAAAGTCCATCTCCCCAACCTGAGAATAGGTTGATTAGCCATGCCCACATTGAGTTATCAGCCTCCTTGGCCTTAGAGAGTTTGGAGACTCTCTGAATGAGTTTGAGATGACTTTCAATTTCGTGCTGATTGTCAGGAATAAATGTACAGCATTCCTATTGGATTAAAGTGCAAGTTCTGCCTTTTGACACTAGGGTGAAATTGAGAGCCATACGGTTTTGGAGGACTGCAGCTCTGATAGCAGTCAGTTCATCAGTCACTAGTTCTAAAGCAGAAAATGTGGCATTGCTTAATACTTCAAGCAACTTAGACAGTTTTCTTAGTTCCCAGATTGATTTTGCTGCTCCGTATGCTGGAATTATACCAGCCGATGATATGATGTCATCACCCAAGTCCATATGAGATAGTCCTTTGGTGCCAGCATGAGCTAAGTCATGATGATAAATCCATGACGTGTCAATTCGGCCTAACAGATTGGCAGGCTTTTTAACCTCTCGAACGTTCCAAATTTTTCCTTGAGGTAAAGCAGATGTATGTCGGATGGCTGGAACTAAATAACCTAAGAAACAACTACCAGCCCAGTTTTCCAGTAGTCATTTATAGGCTTTTCTTCCACATATAAAATAACAGTCCTGCACCAGGGTGGTAACGTTTGAAGAATAGTCACTACCCATAGTTATACCATGGAATATGGCAAGAAATACGATATTACGAGAACCAAGTAATGAGGCATTTCTCAATGTCGGTTGAATGGCATCAAATGAAACTCGACAGCCTGAGGCTATGCGTTTTCCTTCTGTATAATTGCACTGGTATTCGATTGTCATGTTGCAGATACTTTGTCCCATTTTTCGAGTCCAATGATGTTGACTTGAGTAATTTCGTCAGAAACACAGAGTGCCATTGCAATGGAGAGAAAGTTGTAATGCAATAGATTTACTGGATGTAATGGTCGACTAAGCTAGTCCATGTATCAATGATACTTAGTGGAGCCGCAGCCAATGACAATCCCCCATATACAGAGGGAATGGAAGTGCAGATCCAACAGTTAGAGACATTGAATGTAGAAGCATAAACATATTTGATGGCTTGATAGGTGTTGAAAGGTGGGTGCCAAATAGCTTGTTTGGTGTGATGCGTCGATGGAGCAGGAAATAAAAATGTCCACATCAAAAATAACAGTACAACAAAAATAACCACCAAAATGACTGTCCAATATTTTTGTGGAAATGGTAGTTGAGTCTGCATAGCGTAAGAAGCTTGGAGTTTTCCAAAAGGGTAAATGTTAGGCATTGTCAGGTACTGGAACAGTTCTACTGCGAGTACGAGTAGCAATGGGAGAAGAGTCTGGAGATGAAAAAGGTAAAGGTTGTTGATCTTCAGACAACACAACTTTTTTGATGTGTGAAATGTGGATCCAAGTTGGAGATCCTTGCAGTCGCACAGCAGATGACATTGTCAGAAGAACCAGAAAGGGCCCCTTCCAGCGTGGCTGGAGTGCTGTTTTTCTAGAGAAGGACTTGACCCAATCCCCTGGTTGTAGACCGGATGCTAGAAAAGGATCAGGAAGATGTTGAGCGGTAGCTACTTGTCGGTGGTGAAACTATAGGAAAGAAATGAGAGATTTGCAGTATAAAAGAATATCATTATCAAATGTATCATATTCAAAAAAAGGTGGTGGAGGTGTCATGGGCATACGCAAAGGGTGGCCCATGAGAATTTCATGTGGAGAAAGACCCTTAGTAGGATGCGGTTGTGACCGCATAGAAAGTAAAGCTAGTGGCAAGGCTTGCACCCAAGTTAAGCCTGTTTCTGAAGTGACTTTAGAAAGTCTTGTTTTTAATGTCTGATTCATGCATTTAATAATACCTGATGCCTGTGGTCTGTATGGACAATGACATTTCAAAGTAATGCCTAGCATTGTACACAATGATTCAACTAACCTAACAGTAAAATGCGTTCCACGGTCAGAATATATTTGACAAGGAACACCAAAATGAGGTATTAATTCATAACACAATTTTTTGCAACTGAAATAGCATCATTTTTAGCACAGGGGTAGGCTTCCAACCACCCCAAAAAAATATCAACAATAGTCAAAACATATTTAAACCTTGCACAAGGTAGGAGTTCAATAAAGTCCCACTGTAAAGCACAAAATGGTCCCATTAGTTTTGGCACTGGTTGAGCGGGAGCCAGAGTGCCCTTTGAAATGTTATACTGTAAACAAATAGAGCACGTGCTCAAAAAATGTTGCATAGAAGCAGAATGTCCTGGGGCAAACCAATCCTTCTGGATTTGTTTGATTAATGCTTGTACCCCTACATGAGCTGGCAAATGATATGCTTTTATGAGAGAATTTAACATAGATATAGGGCAAATTAATCTGCCATCAGGATGCTGCCAAATGGAATCAGAGCGCTGGAAACAAACTGTGGGCCAGTCATGTTTTTCTTTCTGATTCCGATGCTTCACTTTGTAAAGCTTTCAAAACAGTAGTGTCAAAAGTAACCGTTTGTAAAATAGGCTGCAGAAACTGTCCCTGAACAGTATGTGAAAGAGCAGCCTGCTTGGCAGCCCAGTCAGCCAAATTATTTCCCTTTGCTACTAAGGAGTCATTAGACTGATGAGCTGCACACTTGACAACAGCAATTTTGGAAGGTAATAATAAATCCTGTAAGAGGTGATCAATATACAGGTAATTTTTAATTGGTGCCCCAGAGGATATCAAGAACCCCCTTTCCTTCCATAATGTACCAAAATCATGAACAACATTATGGGCATAACGTGAATCAGTATATATAGTAACAGATCTGCCTTTGGCCAATTTACATGCATGCGAAAGTGCCACTAATTCCATGGCTTGTGTGGAAGTGCCAGGTGGTAATTGCCCAGTTTGTAAAACCTCAGATGGCGAGCAGACTGACCATGCAGCCTGGAGTTCACCAAAATTATTTTGTAAACAGGATCCATCTACAAAAAGAACTAAATCAGGGTTAAGCAAAGGAACATCTTGCAAATCTAGTCTAGGAGAAAGAGCTGTGTTAACTACAAGCACACAGTCATGTGGTTCACCCTCATCACTAGTTGGAATTAATGAAGCAGGGTTTAGTGGTGGGCAATGTGTTATTTGAACAGTGGGATTACTTAATAAACTTAACTCATATTTAGTGAGGTGAGCATTAGAAAGATATTGAGTTTTTGTTTTTAAAAGTAATGCTTGTACCGCATGAGGTAGGGTGGCCACGGTGGTGCAGCAGTTAGCGTTGCTGCCTCACAGCAAGAGGTTCTCCGGTTCAATCCTCAGCTGGGGTGCCTTCTGTGTGGAGTCTGCATGCCCTCCCTGTGGTCGCGTGGGTTTTCTCCGGGTGCTCTGGTTTCCCCCCATATCTCAAAGACATGCTGTAGGTGGATTGGACACACTAAATTGGCCCTAGGCATGAGTGTGAGTGTGTGTGCCTTCTGTGGAAGGTTGGGCGTCGGGCTGTCAACTTGACACTGTAAAACTCCACTGCCAATCATGAGTGGACGGTGATCCGCTGTGGTGACCCCTAACCGGGAAAAGCTGAAAGAAGAAGAAGAAGCTTGTACCGCATGAGGTACTGCTAGTATAGTGTCATGTCCTAATGTCAGTGGTGCTGCCATATCAATCAAAACAGCAGCAGCTGCCACTGCTCGTAAACAGGGTGGATAGCCAGAAGCAACAGGGTCTAATTCAGTGCTGTAATATGCTATAGGTTGATAGCCTCCTGATCACACTTGCGCCAGCAGGCCCAGGGCAGTTTTATTTCATTCACAACAGAAGAAAACAAAGGGTTTAGAATAATCTGGCAGCCCCAGCTCAGGTGGGTTTATCAATGCCATTTTAATAGCCTGAAAGGCGTTTTCATGTTCAGGGGACCAAAGCAGAGGGTCTGTGACCTCCTTCTTTAGAAGCTGTAACAGAGGGGCCAAAATTTCTGAACAATTAGGCACCCACTGTCTACAATAACCTGCTAGGCTGAGGAATCCCCTGAGTTGTCTTTGAATTACAGGGTGGGGGGCAGTCTGAATGGAGGTAATTCTACTTGGAAGTATTTGACGTGAATCCATAGAAATGATGTGTCCCAGGTATTGTACTTTTTCTTGAGCAAACTGCAGTTTAGATTTATTTACCTTAAAACCTCGTTTGGCTAAAAACCTTAAAACTAGAAGTGAGTCCTCTATACAAGACTGGGTATCTTGTGAAGGTATAAGAATATCATCTACATATTGAACCAATACTGAACGTGGTGGTAATTGTAAATCCTACAGTTGTCTGTGCATCTCTCTGGAGAATAGGGTTGGAGAGTCTACATACCCTTGGGGTAGTTGGGTCCAAGTATACTGTTGGCCTTTATAAGTGAATGCAAACAAATACTGACTATCTGCATGTACTGGGATGGAGAAGAAAGCTGATGAAATATCTATAACCGTAAAACAACATGCCGTAGGTGGGATACAGCTTAAAATTGTAGCTGGGTTTGGTACGATTATAAAAACAGGCAAGACAGCTTTATTGACTTATCGCAAGTCTTGCACAAATCTGTAAGCTTGTTTACCTGGTTTCTTTACCGGTAGAATTGGGGTATTACATGGACTTGTTGTAGGTACTATAATTCCTTGTTGTACCAGGGCAGAAATTATGGGGGCAATACCAGATGTGGCCTCTACCGCCAAAGGGTACTGTGGTACCCGAGGTAACTTTTCTCCGGGTTTTAAGGTTATTTTTACAGGAGTAGCTGAAATTAGAAACCCAACATCATTATCATGAGTGGTCCATAGATGAGAGGGTAATGAATTTAAATGCTTATTCTTATCAAGGTCAGACTGCATATACATTGTTTGCAGAGTGACGGTTTCATCTAAAGTAGCCAAAATACTATCTTGTTTATCTGAAGATACTTGTAAATATACTCCTTCAGCGGTGCAAAAGATGGTTGCTCCCATCTTACAGAGCAAATCTCTTCCTAATAAATTTAAAGGTGCTGAGGGTCCTACTAAAAATGCATGATTGTCTTGTAAAGGTCCCAAAGTTATTGGGACTGGGATGGTTTCAGAATATTCAATGGGAATGCCAGAGACACCTACGCCTCTAGTTACATTATTGGAGAGGGGAACATTTATTGCTGCTTCACCAGCTAACATAGATTTGGATTCTCCAGTGTCAATCAAAAAGGGGTATGGTTTATTTTTGACAAGTAACATAACATGTGGTCCATCTTGATCCACAGGTATGAAAGGGCACAATTGCTGTTGTCTTCGTTCAGGGAACCTTCATTGTGATGACTGCCGATTGGATGGAGTCCAATTAGAATTCCACTGAGGTGACATATCAGTGGGTGGGACAGGTTGCTCAGCCAGATATGGACATTCATTTCTCCAATGGCCTACTTGGCCACAACTGAAACACTCCATCTGATTATTATAGCTTTGGGGTGTGGCTGATCGATTTTCCTGCCAGTTTTGTCTATTTTGATTTTCAGCCCCTTGGCGTCCACCTCTCCCTCTTCCCCATCCTTGTCCTCCCCTTCCATGCTGCCCAAAGGCAGTGCACATCTGGATCTGCACTTTAACCAATTTCTCCTGTAAATCCTTTATCTCCTGTGCTAAGTGGTCGGAGAGGTATTGTACTTGTGTAACTAATTAATGCAATCCAAGACTAGGCCAGTTTAAACATACTTCCTTTAGCTTATCCTGTACTTGTGGGCGTAACCCATCTACAAAAGCAGCTGACAATCCGCTCTGTGCCGGCCCCTCAGTGGGTTCTGGGTAACCAGAATAAGCCTCAAAGGCTTCAGTGAGACGATTTAAATACTCGTCCACAGGTTCGTCTTCTTTTTGAAGAACTGACTTGATTTTGGACCATTTAGGTGTGGGTGGAACTATTACTGTGATAGCATTTACTATACGCTGTCTGACCGCTTCAAACCCATTATCTTCATGTGCATCGTGTTTTGGGATCGGAGCAGGGACATTGGCATGGTCCCAAATCCTTTTCATCAGATCAGACGGTATGGCGTACTGAAGAACTGCCCTAACTTCTTCTATCGTAGGATTTTGTAAACAAATATGTCCTGCCAGCACACGCTGGAACTTAGCTGGATTAGTATGAATAGGCGGTAATGATTTGGTAATGGCTTGAAAATCAACCGCCGTCCACACCCTAGGTACTACAATGGTCGGTGGTTCTAGTGCACTTCTAGCATGGGTTGGGTTAGGTACCTCCCTCAAAGGTAACAATCTGTCATCATCTGGCGACTCCGATCCTGAATCTTGATTAAATTTATCTGGTCCAAAATACCCATCCCCACTGTCAATTATAGTGGGGAATTGGCCAAAATGCCTTCATCGGTGCAAATTTCGCTTCCCTTTACCTTTATAATAGGGTTTAGATTTAAAATACATTACAGCTTTTGCTTCCTTATGAGTCCTACTACGTGTTTTTGGTCTCTTTTTTTCTATCGCTTGTGTCTGAATCAGATTCACTAGAGTGACTGTCCGCAGCTTGTTCTCTTTCTCTAAGGGTGGAACCTTTAGTGGTGGAATCTGGCTGTTGTGCTTCTGCTCCTTGTTGAGTGAGGGGGGGCTGATACTGTGGGGGTGCAGTTGGTGGTGGGGGAGCCAAGCATTATCTGCAATTTAGCTAATTCCTTCACAGGAAAAAGCCCCTTAAAGGGTGGGTCCTTCAAACATTTACCGTTTACTATATCTAAATTACTAGCAGTTTGTTGTAATTCCCTCAGTTGCTCTATTAATTTCTGCTGATTATCTTTTAAACTACTAATAACCAAATCATTTTCTCTTTCTTTCGCCTCTGTCATCCAATCATTAAATGCTGCCCAGCACAACCCCGGTATTCTTCTCCCTTTTCTCTTTAATTTTCCTTGGAGATTAAGCAAAATATTTTTATTAAAACTACCATTTTCTGGAAAGGTGAGTTTACCATCGCCCTCAGTAAAGGTGACCCACTGACTTATAAACATACAACTTTCCCGGGACACACGAAAATACATATACCCAGCTGGTGTACCTCTTTCTGGCTCTTTTATGGTTCCCACACTCGCTCCCATTTTCACACAATAAGCTATTCTGTATTTTACAGATGTAGCGGTGATGTTTTGTAAATGTCATTTTCCCCACTCTCATATCTCCTTTCACTCTTATGTCGACAGTGTTTCGTTTTAACCCACTCTCATACTACACAATCAATAGCAGAAGAAAGAAAAAAAATGCATGCCACTTACCTCAAAACAACTGAATGAGAGGAACTATTACATTTCTATAAGATTATAAATACCTAATTTTTAAAGCAGGCAAGTACAGGAAATGAAAGATACACTGCCAGAACAGAAAGTTCTGTCATGGGCCCTTTTACTAGTAGTACTTCGTTCAATCCCCAACTACCGCAGTCGTTGTCAATTCAGATCCGAGTAAACGGCACCAATTGTTGCATTTAACATTTTACCTTAAGTGAAGACAAGACACTTCTTCCTCTCTTTCAGTGGTATTTATTACACACGTGTGGGAGCCTCATGGAAAGTACTAGGGAGACTCCCCGAACAAAGGAATGCATAAGCTTATATGCTGGTGATATTGCTGATAGTACAAAAATATAAACTAGTCCAATTAAAATAGTACAAAAGACAATTAACCAATCAGTGGTTTACCCATAGGCTTAGAGCAGTTCACATTACTACATCTCTAGGCAGAGAAAGAAAATTGGATACAATTCCATATAAGGCATATTTCCTGCTTTCAAACAGGCTCTTGTTTTTCAGTACTTTTCCACTATTCACAGTTTACTCAGAGTTTGTAGTACAAAGTTCATCTCAATGCATACAGGTTTTCACATACTCAATCTCCTTGAACACATACTTTGGCCATTCATATTCTACAGGGGCAACGCACAATATCAATGCAGATGAAGCAAACTTGTACAATATCAAAGCTACCTTACTGGCTTTGATGCAAGAATCAATGGCTTGACACTATGGCATTAACATAAACATGGCACACACTTCAATGAGTTGTAAGCATATAAAACATAGGAGTTTCTGTTATTTATTTATTCATACGGTAACCCCCCACTGGACACACACACACACACACACACACACACACACACACACACACACAAAAGGCATTTTCAGGGTTGACCCAGGAGTACTGCCTGATTGACTGACTTCCTTAGTACCATACATGGACAAATGGAGATGGTAGAATCAACCTTGTATCCTTGAAACAAGGCAACAAATGCAAGCAAATAAGGAGGAATGAAGGTGCAGGTTGTTATATATTTAAAACAGGAAATCAATGAAAATTCATGCAGAGATCGTGCTAAGATGTCATAATGACAGAAATAAGAAAATGATAGAGAGAGAAAATACAGTTGATGGGGGAAATTAATTAACTTAATGTTAATTGGAGTCCATTTCTACAGCCACATCTAAGAGCAGAATCATTCATGATGCCATAAAAAGAGCAAGGTTTAGCAAGTACATAATAGAACCTAAGTAAAGATTAATGAACACAAATCTAGACTGGATCTCTGATTTTGAAGAGTATTAGAATAAGAGACTGCCAAATCATGAATCTGTTGGCATATAATCCAGGTAACTGAAAATTTGTTACAAATAAAAGTGAGGATTCTAAATTTCACAAGTAAAAACACAATCAAAACATTCCACTGCCTACAGAAAATTGTAGTGAGTAGAACGCAGGCATGAATGTACAGTAGAGGAATGGCATTTCATAACAAAACTGCCATCACAGAAGAGATGAAGGATCAGAGCACAGTTTGAAATAAACATACAAATAAAAAAACTCGGTAGCTCTGAAATGAACATGCATTAATAAAGAAAAACAAAAAGAAATGTATAACAATGTAGGAAATATATGAAAAGAGAAGTTGTAAAGCAGACAATTATATCATTTAAGCAGAAAGAAACATGGGCAGTAGTCAAAAAGCAAATGAAACTGAGATTGAGATATTAAATTCAGTGAAATGGGAGACCTTTACACAGATACTCATGGGAGAAGGAAGGATTTTATTGTTTGGTTGTTTTGTAAACATGTTCCTCTGCTAGTAATTTGGGTAGAATTTAAGCTTGAGTTGCAAGTTCAAGTTTGTTTTAGTGCTCAATAACCTAAGCACTTTAAAACAAAAAAGTGAAAAATTTAGTACCATAAAACCTATATGCATCAATAAATAAATAAACGAACTAGGCTGCTGATAAGTTTTTTTAGTGATCACTTAAACTGTTTAAAAAGTGATGCATAGAAATTGTTATGAAGTAACAGATGAAGAGATGCAATAGTGATACAGATCATTACTTAGTAACAGATAATGTCATAAAAGAACAAAATGCTGCAGTGGAAAAGTTTAACTAATAGACAAATTGCATCAACTGAAATAATATTTTGGATGTTAAGGCAATGACACGGGGGGGGGGGGGACTGCATATAGTGGAGATGAAAATGACTGCCATAAACAACACCATTGCAGACATCAGTGTCAGACTGAAGTGCAAACATAGTATATAAACATGTAACAGAAGTAAACAAATAATTGTCCTTGCTGATATGCTAGCATTCAGTACCACAAAATGCCACTCAAAAAGATCAAATTTAAGCCATGAACAGTAACAGCTAACATGAATATTCTGAAAAAATGAGTAAACATAAGAAAAGCTCCACATAAAATGTATTAATATATACAGGTATAAACAAAGGTACAACAAATGCAAATAAGTCAGAATTACAGGGTCATGGAAAGACATGCAAAATATAAATAAATGCAGAATTTCAGATATTTTAAAAGGCAAAAAGCATGATTAGAAAGAGTTTGTAGCATTTCAGAAAGGAGATGGCAAAATGAGAGCAAGGAAAGATAAATGGTACTAGATGAAAGCTGGGAGTAGATGGCAGAATTTAAGTGGTCGAGATTGTAGAATAAAATTCTACAAGGTTGACTTAGGGAGAAATTCTGGAATGACGAGAAGGGAAACATTTTGGCGTAAGAGAAAGTTTTAAAAAATTGGTAGGCAAAGAGCGCTAATGTTTCCATTCTTCATGGCACTGATGAGGACAGACCTGGAATACTGCATGTAAATCTGGAGGACATTCAGAGAGCACAAATATCAGGCTGTTGGAAGGAGTTCAGTGAAATGCAACAAGAAGGATGTATGTTATGGAGAACCGAGTCTAGGAGTTCACCTTGTTACTCTAGAGACCAAAACAAAGAGTGGATGTGTTATGGATGGATAAGATTATACCTGGAAGTTGTGAAATAGTTCTTTCTAAACATAAGGAATGAGACAGGAACATAGACAGACTATACGATGAGCTACTTCTTTGCTCAGCAACAGTATATCCTCACAGAGGGCTGTAGACATTTGAAGTGAACCGATAAAATGAATATTGGAGAAGTAAAAAATGAATATTGGAGAAGTAATCTGTGGAGGTATACAGAAAAGCAGGGGCCATATACAGAATACAGGATGGCAGAGGCAAATAGGAGATAGAAGTTAATGCTGTTCAGTGGCATACTACAAAATACAGTCATCTCCTCCTGCCGTCAGGCAAATATAATCTCCTTAAAAGTTGCAAATTGTTTTTGTTTTAATTGTGAGGTGTGTTTTACTGTTTTCCACACTGCTGTATTATAACATAATACAGCTTACAAGTAGGCTGTCTGAAAATATCTTGCATGCTAAATATGTTACTTTGTTTTAACATTAAAGTTCAGGCATCTATTGAAAAGTATCACTCATAATGCAAGAATTTTATTTTGTGAATTAGAGGTAGCTTCACACCAATGGACTGCAGCTTTTCAGGCTTTTTTTTTAAGTGACAGTATAAAGTATTATTTTGGAGATGCATAATGCACAGATTTGTTTCCAAAACACACATCAGCTACACATTAAGTTCAATGCCTTCAGCATGAGCAAGATATCAGATGTTTACATTCAGAATGTTGTCTGATGGATACATGAGACAATCCACATAAAGGCTCATAATACGGAAGTTAGACATTTATTAAATGCTGTAACAAGGAATAGAAGTAAGAGATGCAAGCAAAAGAGATGTCTGTCTTTCCATTGTATTTGTATAATCTGTATCCAATATGGTTTCCTTTGATTTGGCATTTCCATAGTTGAGGGCACAACATGAGTTCTCATCTGTCATGCTGGCAGTCTTATACCTGCCTGCTTATTGAAAGTGACTAAGCTGTTGGCTCAGGATGGAACTCTGAGCAAATTTATCTTGCTGGCATCTGCTGAAACAACAGTGACTGAGAGTTAAGCAGAATGTGCTACCACAAAGCCAGGTTTGAAGAAACACTTAACCCCTGTTATTGTTTAGTATCTTTCATGTAGCAACTGGGGTCACCATATCATTTCTTATAACAATGGAAGAGAGAGGGGTGGAATAAAACTACAGCAAAATGTAAGAATGGGGTTGCTTTTGACGTGTATATTAAATGAATATTGTCAGAAAAAAAAGCACTCAGCCAAAGCTGTTTTGCCTTTAACTCAATTAATATTAATAAGCCTAACTCTTAAAAGTGAAAATTATGCTTATGCAAGACATTTTTCTTTGAACCTGATGCAGACACATAACACACAAGCTAGAACTTATGCATAGAATTAAGGAAATACAATGTATCAAAAGACAAATGCAATGTTCTTGTGTATCTTCTGTATCTGACTGGAGTTTTGTTTTATAGAAGCAAACCATAGCAGATGTTCTCACTAAAATCAATCCGAAGACCAAGCTATAAAAGAATAATGACATTAATGCATGGAATTCTACTACCAGTATATCATTCACATGCATTAAGTGCAGTATTTTCATGTGGATGAAAGTCTATCATTTTTCATGCAGTCTTTTCTGTAAAGCTTGTCAACTGTTGAAGTAAACCAGAAAACGAAAAATAATGCTGTATTAGGAATGAAACAAAATTTAGACTTCTGTAATTTTAATTAAAGTTTCCTAATGATGGTGCAGAAGCATACATCGTGATCATCCGAGTGACCAGAATTTTGAAGGAGACAAATAACTTTTTCCTTCAGCCACAACTTTCTGAAAATAATTTAATAAATGAACATTTTGCTATAGCAGGAAAATAAAGTCACTTAAAAGAACTTGATTCTGATTCTAGAGGCCATAAAACTGCTACATAATTATTACTACCCAGTGGTGACTCAAGCTCAAGGGCAAAGGACAGCTTTGGAGGACGGTTTAAGTGTTTTGTTCTTTCCTGAGTTTGTAACCTCAATAATACATTGTTTACACAGGGGTATGGGACACAAACCTTTTGTTACACAACAGGTGCAAGGGGATGCAGCCCTTGCATAAAACTATTGTCAGGTTACTTTATCTTACAGCATTTTTTCAGTGTGATGTGAGAAACGCAGATTAAGTAAGTTATTTTAGACAAGTTGTTGTTGTTGTCTTTCGGCTTTTCCCGGTTAGGGGTCGCCACAGTGGAACTCCAGTCCGCTAATGATTGGGAGTAGATTTTCATGAATGCCGAGGTGCCAGCTCGACGTTCAACCTTCAATGAAGGCACGCCCATTTACACATGTCTTTTGAATGCCCACCCCACCGTGGGGAAGACATGCAGATTCCACACAGAAGGTTGTTATTCACTGAAAAGTAATATTTGGATATTTCTAAACTTCCCATAATTGCAGATGATGGGTGAGAGTCATAGATATGATATTCACTGCATAGTCCTGGCATCTACAACAAATGCTCGAGTTCCAAGTGCTCGAAACCCAGAGTCTTAAAGTCAGAAACTCTATAATCATGTAACTCATACCTGTTATGCTCACACACAAATATGAGTTCAGCTGCTGCAACTTATATGAACACATTGTTAGAGCAAGGTTATTGTGGCTGCCATGTGAGGAAATGGAAAGAAGTGAGAGTGTGTATTAGGGCACCTGTTGAGAAACGCATTTTAGGTTTAGGTAGTGAGGGGGGATTTATGTTTAGGGAGTGGAAACAGAGTCTCAGGGTAAGGGACTGAAAAGGAAGTCTTAGGTTGGGGGAATCTTAGGTTGAGTGATTGGGAAGGGAGTTTTTAAGGTTAGAGTTAGGGTTTTGGTAGGGGTATACAGGTTATTGGGTAGAGTGCTAAGTGTGAAGGAGTTAGGAAACATTGAATTAGTAGGAGTTTGAGCACTTGCCTGTTCGATCAAGTGGTAGTGGGCAAGAGTGTCACTAGCATAGAGCATCTGAATACTTCTCATAGATCCATACGGCTGGTGTATTAGCTAATGCATGGGAAAAAAGCCTCCATATGATTTATTCAGACATATATCCCTTAGGCCTAAAGCAGTCCGTAAAGGTAATTCTGTTTAAGTAGAAAAAACACTAAATTCCTAGCTCCGCTATCTTTTTTTTGTTTAGGATATAGTGTCCCTTGACTGAGGGTACTAATTCTTATACACCCTTCTTGGTCATTTGTATTTGAGACCCCACCATGCACCAAGCCTGCAACATATGCATATTAGTAAACTCAGTATGAAAACTAGTGCTACTGCAATTTATACTCAGGTATTCCAGGCACAAAGGTTATCATCTAACATGACACTGCAATACTGTTGCAGAGGTTTACCATGCTGTCATAAGAACCCTTCCTCATCATGCAGGAATATTAACTCTGAAGTTGTACAAACAAAGACAAGAAGGAGAAAGTGAAGAAAATGCAACACCTCCCTCATCACTCACCTCCAAATCTATCCAGCATGACAGAACCTCTGCGATTCTTCAGCTTTTCCATTCCGAGCATTCATCGATGATCCAGTGACAAGCAGTAGGGCTCCCTACTTATCCAGTGTCAATGAACAGTTACAGCCAGTTGAGTCAGCTAGATAGTTCAGTAGAGCAAGTCTGAATGCATTTATATTTGCTAGGTTTCTAATGTCAGTGGGCTGGGAATCCCACAGAACTGGAGGTAGCCCTCTGTATGTATTTTAGGATGTGGTTACATTTTGATATTCACCCCAGCTCTATGGCATACGAGGATGGGGTTCTGACACTGACCCAGCTGACCTGAGTTGAAATAGCAGCATGGGCATTGGAGGAGAGGGGCAGGGGTATGAATGAGTATCCCATCTCCAGGGAGGGGGGAGTAATTGGAGTATCTGATGGCAAACTGTATACATATCTGCATATACATTACCACAGAACAATCCAATTGGACTCTGGCATGTACCAGAACCAGGGATCAGATACTAAGTACAAGGCCCTAAAGAGATGCAAATGTAGGCTGGTGTGTAGGAATGGACATGAAAAGTTTATCTAATTACATGGCTGCTGCATGTACAGCCTATCCCTGCTTTCACCCTTATGTATGCCTACCCTTTGCCCATATTTTCCATGCGATAGAGTTGTAGAGTTTGCAAAGACTACAGGGCTCTTCCTGTGCTTTACAGCTAATGTCAACACCAAGTCCTGTTTGCAGCACTTAGTACCCAGCTGATATGATCAACATATTGAAGTTAAGCTTAGCACAACATATATGTCTCTCTGCTCTGTCCGAAAAAGATGTTGATAAGTAACATGACTCTGTCTCTGAATTTCATGGATGTCAATATGATGCTTGTGGTTGTTACTAATGTTTGACAACTCCACTACCACATTTCCTCATGCAGGAATATTCACCCTGTCTCCCCATTAACTAATATAGCCTATTCCAAAGTCACACAACCTCAGGATAAGTTAAGTGTATTGTACAGTAAAACCTGTTCAAAAGCATTGTCTCAAATGCTTATGAATAACTTAAAATCACCTAAAACAAGTAAACAAAAACATGTTAGCATAATTTTGAACCAACAACCTGCTCTCATAGTTACCACCCTAACCAATAGTGGACCATTGTGAAAGGATACTTTAAGGACCATTGTGAAAGGATACTTTAATTCTGAAAAAGAAGGAGTAAAATATAGTTTGAAGACGTGCAGAGCAGAAGCAATACAGTACCATGTAAGAGTCTAAACTTAAACATGTAGCAGAGTGAAGATGATGCATATGGAATGAGTACATTAAAATGAAAAAAAAAAGGTTTGACTTAGTGATGCATCTACTGAGAGGCAATGAAAAAGTATATATCTATTACAGATCATCTACATTTGTGTTTTCCATCTAGATATGTAGACATTTAAGTTTCTAGGCAACTGTTAAAACATGAAGTGATGCTGAGAATACAGAAAGAAAAAACAAGATTAACAGTTCAGTTCTACTTTTAAAAATGAAACCTTTGTAAGTGTGAGAGTATGCAAGGTTTTCTTTCTTTTTTAAAGAAACAATGCGATGGCCTAAAAAGTGTTCTACTACAAGTGCTCAAGTCCTAAGAGCTCAAATACTTGTGCTCAAAGTGTCTTGAGCTCATACAGACTGCTGCTTGTGCTTGAACTTGAATATGCATTCATGCATGCAGCTGCCATACCTTACCCTAACATTTTAAGTTTGAGTGAGGTAAGTGTGAGCCACAGGGAGGGATAGATGGATGGAGGCAGGGAGAAGGGGTGGGAGTGTAGATTAGGCCAATGATCAGGAAGAGGATTTTGGTTTAGGTAATGAGATGTTAGGGTTAAAGAGTCAGAGGGGAGTTTAGGGTTAGGGAGCATTTGGAGGATTTAGGTTTAGGGAGGGGTGCTGGAGTTTTAGGTTTAGGATGTGCTTGGAGACCTTAGGGTTAGGTATAGGGTGTAGAGTTTAAGATTTAGGGATCAGTTGGAGATTTTAGCTTTATGAGGGGTAATGTTTAAGGATATCAGAGTGAGGACTTAGGTTTGGAACTGGGTGGGAATTTTAGGGTTAGAGTTAAGGATCTGGTAGGACTATACAGGTTAATATTGTAGAGTGTTGAGAATGCCAAGTATTTAAATAAGTCTAAGGTCATGGCAGCTAGAACACTTACTTTTTCAAACAAGTGGCAGCAAGCAAGGGTGTCATGAGTTACGAGCACATGGGCATTTGTTGGAGACCCCTTAAAAAGCTGCTTACATTTTTTTTACAGTTGAAAAGTATGATATGAAGGGTTGTTCTGTATCAATGTCCTTTAAAAGAGAACTCTATATTTCACAGCAAATAACCAGGTATTTTAAACTTGGAACATATCTTTGCATGTTACATCCAGCCCAAAATCTGGTCACTACCTTAATGGCAGGCCAGCAATCTGGATAAGAACCTAGATCCTTAAAGCAGAACAGCCCTTCACAGAAAAAAAAGTGTACAAGGTTGTATCTGGAACAGAGAAAATGCAAA
Source organism: Protopterus annectens (assembly GCF_019279795.1). Taxonomy (NCBI): domain Eukaryota; kingdom Metazoa; phylum Chordata; order Ceratodontiformes; family Protopteridae; genus Protopterus; species Protopterus annectens. Next base: position 409,906,150 of record NC_056726.1, on the reverse strand, counting down.
CTACCTTTCTTCAGCTAACTTTGTGATTATTTTTTATGGGGCTGAATGACAACATTAAAATAAGTTATTCCTTAAAAATATGACATACATTTAACCCCAAAATAGCAGCTATATTTTTTTAGTTCAAAGCATAAAATATTTCTAAATTTTTGCTCAGTGTTCTGCTTTATTTTATGCTTCATATGATTTGTACAACAGGTATCAATCTGAACCAAATTCTGCAATATCAAAATAAATCTGTAATGCAGAACTGATGCATTGCAGGAAGAATTGAAATAGTCCATTTAATTTAATTCAATTGTAAATGTAGGTATTTGTGTAACACATACAGGAAACAAAAATACAATAGTAGAGAAGAATGCTTTAATAATATAGTACTCCCCAAAATACCATAATAGGTTGCTGCATGTAAGAATCAAAATGCCTTGTTTAACTTCTTAAACAGAATTATTATTAATCTGATTGTGTTTGTCTAGCAGTCTTTACTACTAACATCACCTCCACAATCACATCACCATAATATGAGCTACACGTTAATATGCTACTTCTGACTATCTCATCTGTTCTATATTTTCTTTGTTCTGACATAGCCTGACCATATGCTTTAGACTTAATACTTAATCTACCTAAGATCATATTTATCATATTCATTCTCCTGTAATTAATACCCACCCCTCTTTTGTTCACAGTAGTGTAAAGAGATGTATCACCAAGAACCAGATGTACTTGGCTAGTGTACATTTAATTAGAATTTGAAGTGTGTGAGACAAGTTTGCTACTTGAATGCTTTTTTTCAGTGAGCTTTCCCAAATCACAAAGAGAAATAAAAAAGAATGCACCAGCAATTCGTTCCACTCCGTCTCAGTAGAAAAGCTGATATTTTCAGGTTGACTGAAAGTTTAACTTTTTTAAATCTTGCATTTTATACAAAATGGAGCGTGACATGGCACGCGCTGGAAAAAGAGCTACTTTGGCCATTGAACAAATTACTCATTTTCCCATTTTATATAAAAGCTGCATCATTTTCTAGATTGGGAACTTAGTGTTTTAATGAAGTCCTGTATTTACATGTACACGTGAATGCCTTTGAATAGCTACTTATGCTGTATGTGCATGTTGTTTATTTTTGTCAAGCTAGTTTAAACAGAATTTGCAAGAAAATTGAGCCCTGTATATTCAAAAAAGTTTAACCCATTGACATTGTCTTGAAAACATTTCTTAATAATTTCATGTTATTTCATGAAATCACATTATTAGCAATTTATTTTGCATAGTTGATTTGAATAATTCAAATTAATGTTTTACCTTAAAAGAATGTGAATATTGAATGAACTAACAGAAACAGTGGAATTCCAAGCCATCCATATAAAGCAAAGCTGAGAAACTTATTTAAATCTGAAGAAACAGAAAAAACACATTTTAGTAATTACTTGCAACATGAGCTAATGAGTTAAGAGCTTTTATACTTTATTGAAAATAAATGGCAAGACAATGGACTGTATGCATGTTGTTTAGCTTCAATGGATCTAAAATATTTGATTAGTAAAGTCATAACTAAAGACTCTGTTAACTTAGCATATTTTTCTAAATTCCTCATATTTGTATATGATATGCTAGGATATGATATTAAGAGATTTTTTTTGTGATCTAAAGCTGACAGTAGAAACCAGATGCTTTATCTAGTTTATATTTACTAGTTATCCATAATATAAAATATTGAACACAAAATGATCTGAGAAGCCAGATATTGTAAAAAGTAAAAATTCTACATGTGTTTTAGGCCAGTTCTGTTCTACAAGATGATATATAAAGAGAGTGGAGAATACTCAGTACAGATACACAGGGAACCTATACTATAGATCCCTTTAAAGACGGTAACAACTGCAGTAAACTGCACAAGTATTTAAATGCTACTTTATTCTCTGTACACATTTATGTCAGCCTGTCTATATTTTGTCTATCTGCATTCATGTCTCTAAAGTCACTATCCTTCAAATATAAGACTGGCTTTCATTTTAGTTTGCAAGAAATTACAAAAAAAGTCCTCCGACTGAGAAAACTAGTGGGACACAAGAGATATGATTAGATTCATTTATTTTAGGGTTGTAAAAAGTAGCTGACTGCAGTGATATTTGGAAGCTCTCTCTATCTGAGTATATTATTACTACAGAACATTTGATGAGAGTTTCGGATTCTGTTTTTCAGATATGCCTTGTAGGGAATCCATGTGTGTGTGTGTGTGTTTTTCCAAAGCATCAGGTCTATGAATATAAGTGGAATGGATACATGCAATTATAATCCACCAGTCTACATGTGATTTTGCATAGAAATGCATGCTCGCAGTATAGTCAGCCTTGGATGTGGTTCTTCGATGTATATTTTGACTGTGCCTATTTTTCTGAAATAATTTAACAATGTAATGTTTTTTCTACAGTTGAGAATTGCCTTTCTTTTATAATGATTAAAAATGTGCAGGTTTAAATTCACTCATTTACAGAAGGATATAAACAAGCATCAACAAAAGGCAGCACATTTCTTTAATTTAAAGTGAAGTAATTATCAGGTTAAGCTATAACATTACAGCATCTTTTTCTATATGTTTGTGAATTTCTCATTTAACAAATAAACTCCATCATCCTTTTTCGATAGCTGTATCATGATTTAAAAAATTCCAGCAAACAAATATGAGAAATGACTTGTCTTTGTGATAAATGCTAATAGTATATGTGCAGAAACACAAACATGAAACTGTAAAATTGGTCAAATACATGCCTAGTTTAGTCTGTTAGTATATTTCCATGGTACTATAAAGAGGTACTGTTTCCTGTGTAAAGCTGACTTTAGTGAACAAATTCTAAAGCACCAGAGCCCTTCTGATCACCGATGGGAAAGGAGATTCTAATTTCTGTGGCAAATAACATGTCAATAGGGTGAATCCATGAAATGATCAAATAAACAGGCAGTACAATAGGTGGAAAAAAACTGCATTGTTAATACAGCAGTATAACATCATTCTGTATAAACTATTGTAAGTATATTTAGCATTCATTTTTTACAAATATTTAAAATTATTTTTGGCATTCCAGAACAGCATTTAAATTATCAGTTATAGGAAAAAAACTTTTAGTTCTTCTTTTCTAGAAGGAGTATGACCAAAGTACCTTTTTTGTGAAAGGCATTTCCAAAACTGGTTGCCAGTTCCTAACACGTGAATACAAGTTTATACAGCTTAAATACTTTCAGTGTTGTTGAAATTATTTTTTATTTCTTTTATCTACCATAGATTCAGAGTCCTGATATACTTTGAAATGATATGTTTCAGCACATTTTTGGAGTCTGTAATTCTAAATAATATGTAACTATTTTGATTTTTATAGACTGTAACTCTCTGTCCAAAGAAACTCTTTTTCTGAAATGGTATTTGATTCTCAAAAGCAGTAAGTGGTTATAGCTATAAATCTCTCTTTTGCTTTTTCAGCCATCAGCACTTGTATTATACCAAGCTCTCTGAAATGATTTAGACCTGTGTAGAAAAGGCCAGTCTGAAATATATTTACTAGCAGGTGGTCCCACACAAAAAAGGGGGATAGCGTATACTGCATCCAAGGTAGTCAAAAAGACCTTTTTAGAAAATAAAAGTTGTGTTTCTTTGAGGTTCTCTATTTAGTTTTTGATGACAACCCTTCTGTGTAATGGATCGCTGTCCTGAGACTGAACTCTTTATATACATGCATTAGTTCTCAAGCCCTCATACAATTTATATGAAATTTATTCATAAAATGTTCTGCTGAATCTATGGGAATGTTACACACAATGATATCATCTTTCTGACCAAAACCTTAGATTTGCCCTTTCTCACATATCTAAAGTTTGCATTTAACTATCATTATACAATGTCAGTAAAGTGGTTATGAATAATGAATGACTACAGCCACAATGCAGAAGTTATTCTGAATTACGTCATTGCAGCTACATTTTTAATTAGCATTTTCCTTGCTGCTATGATTAAACTTTTAATACAATCTGTGCTATGACAAAAGTATCTGAATGTTTAACAATTCTGTAAGTATGATAGAAATGGTACATTCACACACAAATGTAATTGTTGCTGCAGTTTTCTTATTTTGTTATTCTACCTTTTCCTTCTTTTCGCAGCAGGAGATAACAAAAAAGTTCCCTGCACTTAACAGACAGACCTATATAGCAAGTTACCTTGACAAGGATAATTCAAAAGTTGTATTTATAGCTCAACAACTGTGCTATATTATTACAAATGTGCTATAATATTATCTGCTTATTTCTGCTTCATAAACAAATATTGGAGTAAATTAATGAAGTGATTCATCTGAGACTTTAATACTAATGGTTTGAAGGAACAGTAACAGTAACATTGCACTCTTACATCATGCCAGAGATGTAGGTATGTCCTAGGCAATCTGTAACTACGTTATTCGTTATAATGTGAGCAATGTTCTGGGTGCATATTATTTGAGATTTATGTCTGCTGCTCATATTTATAAAACATAAAAAAAAATGCAAAAGTCTTGGATAAATCATCAGAACCATTAGTGTTCTGGCTCTAGACTCAAGTTTGGGGCACTTAGAGTCCGAGCAGCATATCAAGGCCAAGCATCAAAGGGATGGTGCTCCATTAAAGCATTTCTAACAAGTTACTGAACTGTTGCATGTCCCTTGTATTCCAATGAGACACTGAGGCACTGTGATGGGGTTAAGTTGTTTATTGTACACAAACACATCAGGAGCTTTAACTGGAACATAGACTTAAGCTAACTGACTCATTACTTCAAACACACTCGCATGTGCATCTCCATTCATGCCCACACTCACTCTGACTAACTATACAAAATGGCACTGATCTTGCATGTACTCAGTAATCTATATGTACGTGCTATCTAGCTACAGTGGCTGACTAGGTACAATACACACAGTGATCTACATCCTCCCGCTTTGATTTGTTCAGCATGCAACAGGAGAATGAGATATTTTACAAGCTAGAGATCACATCAACATTTAACAACAAATGAATTTAAGTCTAAGTCACTGCATATTTTGTATTGGGTCTGAAATTCTACCCGATCTGGTCACATAAAAACTTTGACTAGGTTTAGCAACAGGAACAGTCTCTGGGGATTCATTTACAATTGAAACTTTGGGAATTACAGCAGGATTACTTGAAGAAAGTACACTGTCTTCTGGAATTTGAACAAGTGTACAGTCACTCTGAGAAATAGTCTCTGGCACAGGCAATCTGCTGCGTCACTAGTTCAGAGACTGGTAGTATGTGTCTTCGATTCCTTCTGAAATCCATTCCTTTAGACTGTGCAGTGTAATATCTCAGTTCTTCACAAATATGTTTGACAATTCCCACTTGGTCATATCCTTTAGATGCTTGCATTCTCACAATCTCTCCTTGTCTTAATGTTCTGAGAGGTTTGCTGGTTTTATTATAGTACAACTTTTGTGACTGGCATTTTTTCAAAAGTTGAGTCTTGACCATTCTGTTTTTCTTTGCTTTTGGAAGCAATAATTGTTTACTGATCGGAACAATTGCTCTAGTTTGTCTGGATATCAATTTCTGAGCAGGTGAACCAAGCAAACAATCTCAAAGAATGTTTCTGACATTAAGTAGGTTAAGAAAATCCCCTACCCCTCTCTGCATCTGAATGTGTGCATGCCAATAACTGCAGCTGAAAGCTGCACCCTCTAGCAATCACGGTCAGCGCAAGAGACCCTACACTTGCCTCCTGCATTCCATTTTCCACAGGTCAAGCATATAATGCAGTGCTATTTAATATAGTGTAGGTTTGCTTCCCTTTTGTAACAATAACGTTAAGTGCTGTTCACTGCTATTTTCTAGTTGGCGCACACACAGGCCGAGACCTACAGTCCCCTAACTTCATTCTCCTCAGTGAATATATAGGTTCCATCTCCTTTTAGTGACTAGATAACTCTTTTTTTTCTCCTTTAGCGGCTAGATAACACTATTTTCCCAACCTTAGTCTGTCCTGATAGTTTCCAGCAGTTTTTCTTTCCCTAAAACTCACACTTTAAACGTTCCTGTAATGTTGATGTTATTTTGACTCCTCTAGCCTAATAGCTCATCTTGCATAAGCTGTCCTTCTCTCATTTTCTCAAGGCTTATAATGCAAAGCTGCTTGTCCTGTTCTATAATAATTATTATTAATGAGCTACTTAGAACATAGACTTTCTGCCAACTAAAACATATAGATAATATAATGCATTTTTATCCACACCTGGTGTATATAGTGTAGACTTTCTGCTTAGACTCATTGGAGATTGTTTTTCTTTCTTCTTTGGCTTTAGACTCTCCTCTCAGCCTAACCCGCTCGATTCACCCTAGCTACCACTCGGGTTCACTCCACTCCTCTACCCTAACCCCATTCCCACCCACCCCGTTTCATTACATTTATACTTATCTAGCCACTCCCCTTCCTCTGCAACCATTCACAGCCATCCCTCCCACCCATTGCCTCTTCTCACATATTTCCACTTCCTTTCCCCTCCTTCTGTCTCTCTAATGCCCCATTCAATTTGCCAAGCTCTTTTCCTCATTCCTTTTACCCTTCTCCTAACATTTCTAGGTCTAGTAACAGCAATAATTCCTCTTCCTCCCCCCACTCTCTTGCCCAGGCTACACTAGTACTCCACATAATACCTACTCTGACATTAACCCTAGCCTCTTTAACTCATCTCCCATTCACCATGCTAAACACGTCTTTCCCTCTAACTACACTTTGCACTTCTCACCATACTCCCACTCCCACTTTCTACAGCTATTTATCACTAAAGTCTCTAATCTTATCCACCACTCCTTCCTCTTCTTCTCCACTCTTATTTGCTCAGGAGACATCTAGCCCAACCCAGGACTCCCTAATTCTCCCAACTGCACAAATCATACCTTCCCCAACTGTTCTAAATCTGCCATATCATCACTCTCAATTTCCAAAGTATCTACAACAAAACCACCAAACTTCATGCTTGGCTTGCCCTAACCAAAACTGACATTTTAGCTTCCACAGAAACATGGTTAAAGCCCACAATTCAGAACTCAGAATTTCTCCCCCCAAACTATAACATCATTAGGGTAGATAGACAAAAAAAAAAGAGGTGGCGTAGCCCTTATTTACCCTGATTCCCTCAATATTAGCCCATATAGTGGTCACATCCCTAAATTCCAAAATACTGATATTCTAATATCCTTTTGTGAAATTAACCAGTCAAAAAACATTTGTATTAATGTGCTATATATACCACCAGGTAACAACATTCTAACACTGGAAGATATTTTATCTTGGCTTTCCCACAACATAACAAATGAAACTATTGTCCTCGGAGACACGAATATCAATTGGTCTATCTTCTCTAACCAGTCTTCTGCCAGTATAAACCTTTTCCAATTCACTCAACTTATTAATAACGCTACTAGGTACAATAGCAAAACTAATGTAGGATCCATCCTTGATTGGATTCTAGTTTCAAATTCATTCAAATTCACTTCCTCTAGCACTTTACCTAACTCAATTATTGATCACTTTCGCAATCCAAGCATGCTCAGCCTTCCCAAAAAAACATAATATTAAACTAGTGCAAAATCTCTCTAATTTCAACCCTAGTACTTTTGACAGCACCCTAAATAGCATAAACTGGAGCATCCTTAATACTCTCCCCCTAGACGATGCAGTACACTACTTTAATAATTCTTTCCTAGAATTACTAGACAGACTAGCTCCTTCAAGATTTAGAAGAACTAAAACACGTAATGCCCCATGGCTATCCAAAACTACCAAAGAAATCATGCATAATAGGGGCAAAGCATGGAAAGCATAGCTTAAATTCAAGAATACATCCACACTTATGCAATATAAAAAGCTCCGTAACCAAGCCAATAAACTCAATGCTAAAGACTTGCAATGCTACTTTTGGAACCAACAAAATTATAGAAATAGTAAGCCAAAATCCTTCTTGACTTCCATCTTTAATGCATCTTTAATGCATACTTTATCAACACCATTGTCAATATAACCTCCACCTTCTCCTGTCCTCTCCCTAACTCCGCTACCAATTCCTCTCTATCTCATAGTCCACCTCAAAATATCCCAAACTCTCCTTGTTCTACTCACCAGATATCTCCACCCACTGAAACTCTCCACCCAAACAGCACCTACACAACTACCCATCCACCTCTCAACCTATCTCTCATCCCTATCAGCTATGTAAAAAAAACTGCTTCTGCAATTAAAGCCCTGCACAAATTCTGCTGATAACATTCCTGCACAATTTCTTAAACTCACTGCAGACTCAGTGTCATATCCCATAAGCATTCTCATTAACAGATCTATCCAGGAATCCTATGTCCCCACTATATGGAAAAAAGCCATAATATTATGTCTCCATAAAGGCGGCCCCTCTACCAACATCTCTAACTTCCATGCCATTGCTATACTTTCCCTATCTTCAAAATCCTAGAAAAATACATTCAGAAACAACTTTTAGATTACCTTCTACAACTCAACATTCTCTCTCCCACACAACATGGGTTCCGCCCAGGACATAGCACCTCCACTGCTCTCATTTATTTCTTAGATACTGTCAATAAAGCCTGAGACAGAGGAAATACTGTATCAGCCCTTTTTCTAGACCTGCCAAAAGCATTTGACACTATCCCCCACTCCATCCTCCTTTCTCAGCTCTCTAGTATAGGCCTATCTCCCCTTTCCCTTAACTGGTTCAGCAGCTACCTCTTTAACAGAGATCATGCTGTTAAATGGCAAAACTCCCTCTCTCCCTTCATTCACCACCCTACAGGGGTGCCCCAAGGTTCTATTCTTGGCCTCTTCTCTTTAGCATATTGATCAATAATCTGCAACAAGTTATCTCACAGGGATGATCCCTAATCCAGTATGCAGACGACTCCACTATAGTCTGCTCAGCTAACAATGTTAGCGGTCTAAAACAAATTACCCAAGCTACTTTTTCCTCAATAGAATTCTGGCTACACAAAAATCACCTCTCCCTCAACCCCCCCCCCAAAAAACAAACTTCTAATTTTCACTCCCTAAAGAAACTCACCCATCAATAAAGATGACCTTGAAATTTTCTCCCACAACTCCGCTCAAATTGAGCTAGTTACCCACACTAAACTGCTAGGAGTAATTATTGATGAAAATCTTAAATTCGATCACCACATCCAAAATAATATCAGTAAGACCCACAAAAAACTAGGGCTGCTATATAGACATAAATTTCTCTCTATCCCTTCCAAACAAGCACTCACACAATCCTACCTTCTACCTTCTTTAACTTATGGAGCCCCCTTATTAACCAATCTGCAGTCTTCCTTAATGGCCAAATTAGACACTTGTGATAACAAAATTGCTAAATTCGGCACAAATAATCGCCACTCTACTCACCACTCTACTGCCTTAAAGCAACTGAAATGGCTTGAACTCCCCCATTATCTTCTCCTTCTCCTGCTTTCCACTACTCATAAACTGATCTATAAACCTTATGACTGTCCAGCTCTCAGCTCCATTTTCTCCCTGTATAATCCTGCCTGTCCTCTTCACTCTGAGCACCAATTTCTGCTACAAATACACAAGCCAAAACTCCCCATAGGCCAATTATTATACTAGTGGACCATCTCTAAAATCTGGAACAACCTTCCAGCTCCAATCCGATTACAACTTTTGCCAGCTATCTTCAAAGCTGCCCCCCACAGCCACTTCTCCTCTTCATGGATATGTAACTGCTCAACTCCTTCTTCAGCAGTTACCTAAATTCTAACCTACATATAAAACAGTATAACTCTGTCAGCACTCAAATTCACCTTCTTTTGCTACTGTAACTTGTACCCCTTACTCTAGGTTTATGTGGCTTTCTCCATGGTCAGGAAACTTTTATGTTCTTGTTTGGTGCAACTTATTAGTTTATATGTGTAGTGGCAGGTGGTACTTTTGTGTCATTTGGTCACTTTATACCATGTAGTAAGTTTTCTAACCAAATTCTAAATTTATTGAAGCCTCTATGAACTGCTTTTTTGTGCAATTTATGAGTCTTTATATATTGGCAAGTTCTACTTCTGTGTCATTGACACTTGTTACTGTGAACAATACTGTATTTTGTTTATCATTCTACCTGTTACTGTGGAACATTTCTCTCCGGGCCTCCACTGAAAATGGGCTAGCAAGACCCAGTAGACTTTCCCAGTAAACAAAAGTGAATAAATAAATAAATAAGAAATAAATAAGAAAAACATAAGTACCATCTCTCTTGGATTTCTCAAACAAGTACTTTGCACTTTGAACTGCATGCTCAGCTAGTCAATTGGACTCTGGATGCTCAGGATTACTAGTAACATGGACAAAATCCCAAGATTCAGCAAATTTCTTGAACTGCTGACTTGTAAACTGCACACCATTGTGAGATACGACTCTGTGCGAACTACCATGAACAGCAAAAAATCTCTTCAGTGCTGCATGTTAAGTTAAGAAGAAGGTCACTTTCAAACCTCATAGAATTCCACAACTTTCGGCCACCTAACCTGGATCGAAACACTAAAGGCGGAGGCGTATCCATATTCATTAAGGAGATCCACACCTCCAGACTAGTTGCTCAGCATAGTGCATCCAAGATTATCCAAGTGCAACTAATTGTGGGCAAGACCGCAATCCAAATTGCAACTTGCAGATTCCCCACAATGCCCCAGGATTCCCACTCCTCATTTCTTGATACACTAGAAAATATTAGGGTACAACCCAACACCCTAATAATGGGTGATTTCATCTACCCCACCATTAACTGGGAAAACTACTCATGTACCAACTCTTTTGCTCAATGTTTTATGGAATTCATGAAGTCCAACGCCTTGGATCAGCTTATCCACAACCCCACCAGGGGCAGCAATATCCTAGACCCGGTCATTACCAACATGGGCGACCGGTGTTCCACAGAGGTCAATTCCTTGTTGGTCAGATCCGACCACAAGCTAATCACCCTAAACATCCACATCCTGCCCCCACTCCCCATTAGGGAAACCACCATAAAAAAATTTCTCCAAGGCCAACTTCAAACTTCTTAAGACAGAAGTGGCAAACTTCACGTCACCCATGCAGATGGACAATAGAGGTACGACTGCTGAATATTACACAAATGCACTTTATAAGCACTTACACGAGTGCATGGATCATGCTATCCCTAACAGAACCAAGATGGTATACTCCAAAAAAAAAGGAAGCCAATCTGCTCAGAACAACTGACCAAGAATATGCTCCACATTTAAATACTCTCCCACCAATAACTGCAAACCAATCAATTAACTAATTAGTCAGCCTTTAAACATTTAAAGTGCCAAGTGCAACAAGTATTGATTCTAACCATAAAATATATATGCAATGTATATGTAAATAAAATTCTTATACATTTTTAAAAAAAATTATATATTATATGTATATTAATGTAATTCATAATTTCATCAGTCTAATAAGAAGTTTTGTCTATGTAAAATAGTGCATTGTTATAAAAATATATTCATTTCAAGAACAATTGATATGCCAGTGTTGATAAACTAAGACATGCCTACAAGTGGGGCTATAAACATTATCTAATTTGATTGGCCCTTTCCTTTAAAACTGGAAATATGGATATATAATAATTAAAACCAGGGTAAAAATTTGCAGGCAACCTGAACTGCTACATTAATTCCATTTCACATAAATGACAACTTCCCAGGCTGCGTTCTACACGAACTACAGAATGAACTGGCACCCCACCTAAGCACCATGTTCAGTCATAGCCTTACCTCAGGCTTTTTGCCCACTGAATGGTGCACAGTGATGGTTATCCCAATCCACAAAGGGGGAGCCACCATGGACCCTGGAAACTACTGCCCCATTAGCCTAACGAGCCTGGTTTGCAAGGCCATGGAACGTATCATCATATAACATATAAACAAAGACATTGGTAATCTCCAAACTCTGAACCCCACCCGTTCGGGTTTGTAAAAGGCAGATCATGTGTCCTAAACCTGATAGACTTCTTTGAAGCAGTCACCAAAGCCATAGATGAGGGTAAGGTGGTTCACACAACCTATCTAGATCTCGCCAAGGCTTTTGACACCATCCCTCCACTCTGGAGTTATAGATAAACTCACTAAACTAGGTATAAATCCCTATGTCACAAGATGGATTACCAACTGGCTCACTGACAGAACCCACATTGTGAAAGTAGCAGACTCCAAATCCGACTTCAGACCAGTGACAAGTGGAGTACCACAGGGTTCAGTCCTGGGTCCTCTCCTGTTTGGTATCTACTTTTCTGAAGTACAGACTAACACAGAAGGTCTTTGGCTAATGAAGTTTGCAGATGACTGCAAACTAGGAGCCATAATTGAAACTCCTAATGATGTGGACATCCTACAAAAGGGCCTCATTGAGACAGATGCCTGGTGTCAAAGCCATGGCCTTAAGTTCAATGCCAAAAGTGCATTGTCATCCCCTTTGGTAAAAACTCTGTACCCCTGAGCTACCACATAGGTGGTAGTCTATTTAAGACCAAAAGTGTGATAAGAGACCTTGGGACACAGGTGGACAGTAGTCTCTCCTTTGATAATCACATCGCCACAGTAGTCAGGAAATCCTTCTATGTGGCACACCTCATCATAAAAGGTTCCTCATCCAGGAAAAAAGAGGTCATTATTCCCCTCTACTCATCACTCATTAGACCCATTATAGAGTACAATGCTCCTTTTGGTATGTACCTCACAAGACATCTATAACAACTGGAAAGGCCACAGAAATACCTCACAAAGAGGATTACTGGCCTCAAACAGATGCCCTACATAGAGTGTCTCAAAAAACTCCACCTTTACTCCATCTTATATCACCTACTCAGAGGTGATCTCTGCCTAACATACAAAGCTATGTCAAACCCAGAGCTGTTGGACATTCTCCACTTAAAGAAATCCCAATCCTTCCAAGCTACATGCTCTAGGGACCTAAACCTTGTCACCACAATAAACAGAAAATGCTGGAGGGATAGATTCCTGTCCCAGAGACTTCCCATACTCTGGAACAAACTACCTATCTATATCAAGCAAAGCTCCTCATTAGCACTCTTCAAGAAAAAAATCTTAATGATTGGATGTGAAATATGAAATTCACCCGGAGAATCACCTCTGTGGCTCTGCTCAACAGGGGCACAGGAAAATAATTTTCTTGGGTGACGAAAGCCAGAGTACCTTTTTGGCTAGGCTTATATAGACCCTAGGGCCAAGAGCCTAGTACCTACCTATGAACCTATGAACCAATTCAAGTAAGAGTCTACTATCACTAAGTAATGTTGACCATTCCTTTTGAAAATATTATAGCAACTGTCGACCATGGTAATTTAGGAATCTGGTTTAGCTGAAGTGGTTCTTTTTGTTGGTGCGATTTAGTGCTGTTGCAAATGGAACATGTTTTAGTTTCCTTCTCTATTTCTTTTGATATAGAAGGCCAAAATACTATGTTTCTTGCCCTTTTTTTGGTTGAATCGGTACTCAGGTGATCACTATCAAAATTTTGATATATTCCTGTTGTAATGCTGAAAGAATTACCACTTTAGGACCTTTCATGATGATTCCATCTTTCATCATGAGCTCCTCTCTATCAGGAAAATACTTCCGTATGTCAAGTGGTAAACTGGTTTGCTGTACTGGCCATCCTTGACTGATAACATGTTGCAGCTTCTGCAGAACTGGGTCTGACGCTGTATGATTTCTGAGTTCATTAAGCAGTGATGAGGAAAAAATTCTGACTTCCATGATTTCATAGTCTGCTTTCTCATTGTCATGCTGTTCTGTTGTTTATCTGGGTGCTCTCGACAAAGCATCAGCAAGGTATAGAAATTTGCCTTTTGCATAGACAATATTGAAATTGTACTTTTGCAATTTTAACTTCATGTGTTACAAGCATGCTGGGAATGTATATATTAGCTTTTTCAGAATTGTCACTATAGGTTGGTGATCAGTCTCTATTTGAACAGGTTTGCCATAAATGTAATCACTGAACTTTGAACATGTGAATACTATTGCCAAAAGCTCTTTTTTTCAATTTGTGCATATTGCATCTCAGTTTGGGTTAAAGTCCTGGATGGATAAGCTACTGGTATGTCTTCTTGAATACATGCTGCACCAAGGCCATACCTTGAAGCATCACATGAAAGAGTTATAGGTTTGTGAACATCATAATATCTCAATGTGGGTGGACTGTCAATTTCTGTTTCAGAACATCAAATGCTTTTTGGTGTTGTTCCAACCAGGACCAATTTACATTTTTACGTGTCAATTCACGTAATGGTGCCAAAAGCTCACTCAGGTCTGGGATTAACTTTCCTAAATAGTTGACCATACCAAGAAAATGTTGTAAAGATGTGACATTTTCTAGAACTGGCATCTCAAGAATTGCTACTTGCTTAGATGGTTCTGGATGTAAACCAGAACTGGTAAACAAATGACCCAAATAAGTAACTTCTTTCAGTTTGAATTTACTTATTTATTTAGTTATTTATTTTATTTATTTGCGTTTGTTTACCAGGATGGTCCACTGGGCCGAAATGAGCCCATTATCAGTGGAGCCATGGGAAGAAAAGCTCTACAATAAATAAACAAAGCACCAAATCAAATACATAGATAGACATGTGATTGCAGCACACTTATACATCAGTACAAATAATGCCATAAATCATGTATGAATGCAGTACACTTATACATCAGTTCAAATGTTAAATACATAGATCATGTAGATACAGATGTTGAAACATCAGCTTAAGCTATGTACAGGAAGTTGTTTCTCATAAAGAGCATGGTAGTATAATAGTTGTAAGCAGTTGAATGAGCCGGATTATAATCAGGGACATAATTAGGTTACTATGTAGAGGAAGGATGTTAGTAAGAGTGGATACAGGTTGTATATGGCACTGCTTGGTATAGTTGACTATATTTTTGATGATTGACTCTCAGAGCATGTTGTGCGTTTTTGCCCAGGAGGCATTATAAGCTTGCATGAAGCAGAGCTGAAAAGAAAATCAGATGAAGTCATAGGCCTAAAGTTAAGAAAGGCAAAATGATAGAGGACTTAGAGAGAGATTATATAGAGAAGTATTTCATGAGGGTGTTAGGTATTGCATTTCTGAGGACTTAGTTTAAGATTCATTGCATGTGCATGGTCTAGAACTTTCTTGAGGTTTCTATCATGCTCAACTTCATTGATGCCCCCTACAGTAATGTTATCTACTATAATAGAACATGGATAACCAGAAAATATTTGCTCCATTACACATTGAAATACTTCACTGGCAGAATTTATATCAAATGGCATTCTCAAGAATCTGTATCTACCAAATGGTGTATTGAAAGTGGTTAACAATGAAGATTTGTGATCCAGCAAAATTTGCCAAAAGGAATTTTTTGCATCTAAGACTGAAAAAGCAGTGGAATTTGGGATGAGAGCGGCTACTTCTTCTACTCTGTGCATAGGATGAATAGGACATTTAAGTGCTTTGTTTCAGTCTCTTGGATCAATACATTTTCGAATATCATCTGAGCTTTTCTTATGAGCTACAACCATGGATCATACTCATTCAGTCAGTGTTTTTACTGAAGTAAGGACACCTAAATTCACCATTTTGTCAAGCTCTGCTTTTACTTTGCTCTGTATTGCTGCTGGGACCTTCCTTGCTGGTCTGACAACTAGGCTTACTTCATGGTTTACCTTCATGGAATATGTGACTGGAAGTTTGCCAAGCTTGTCTTTGAAAATATCAGCATATTCACTAAAAATATTGTGTGTAGAACTGTTGTTGTTCAGACTTATATGGTGGACCTCTTTATTAAATAAATTCAGTCCCATTTTCAAACTGTCTTTGAGGCTAACAATGACTGCAATTGACTTTTGACTATGTAAAACTGCAAGTCATAGCTGTTCCCAGCAGAATGGCATGTGAGAACTACTGTGCCATCAGTTTGAATCTTTTCACCACTATAAGCAACTAGTTTCACACACTTTGCTGAATGAAGTTTCTCACCAGCTTTCACTTTGGTAAACATTTGTGCTGATATAACATTGGATTTGGACCCAGTGTCTACTTTAAGCTCTATAGTTTTCCTATTAATTCAAACAGTACAAAATATTTTACTGTTTGCTGCCAACTGATAATCTACTGTGTTAACTGTTTCATCAATCACAGAGACACCATCGACATAGAAAGTTTGCTCACAGCTCTCTATGTGATCTACTTGCTTCTTTGGATGCCATTTTAATAAAAGCATTTTAGACTTGCAAAGCCTTTTGAAATTATTCCACTTTTTACATTTGTGACATGGGTGCAGCGGTAGCATTGTCGCCTCACAGCAAGAGGTTCTCCCATTCGATTCTCGGCTGGAGCACCTTCTGTGTGGAGTCTGCATGTCCTACCCATGGTCGAGTGGCATTCGAAAGACATGCGTGAATGGGCGTGCCTTCGTTGAAGGTTGGGCATTGAGCTGGCACCTCGGCACCGTGAAAATCTACTGCCAATCATTAGCGGACTGGAGTTCCGCTGTGGCGACCCCTAACCGGGAATAGCCAAAGGAACAACAACAACATTGCTGACCAAAAACTAAGCACTTCTCTCATTTATGTTCATGACTGCCTCTTTTTCACCTTAGTTTTATGTTGTACACTATCAGCATTCACACTGGCAGATACTGCATGCATGCTTTTCTCATTCGTTAGCATATTCATATGCTTTTTTGTAAGCTCATATATTTGACAAATCTCAAAGGCTTTTTAAATCACTGTCTCAAAGCAAAATCTTTCTCACTGCATCATTATTAACTCCACACATAAGCCTGTCTTTTATCAACTCATCTCTCAGATCACCAAATCTGCATATTTTTGTTTTATTTCTTAAGTCAGTAATATGTGTTACTATAGTTTCACTTGGCTTTTGATTACTTAAGTAAAACATGTGCCTTTCCATTGTGATATTCATTTGAGGGTTACACATTTCTCTAAATATACATTTTAAGCACTTAGGGTCATCTCGCATTTCAGCCTGTATCACAATATGGTGGTTTCACCCTCCCCTGCATACATGGCAGGGGCATACACAAATGAATATTCCCTCTCAATGGCTTCTGAAGCCAGCAAAATTAAGAAGCATGAATGCCTTTGTATGCGTGTCTTTATCAGAAAATGCAGCCTGCATGAAAATATCATATTCTTGCTGAAACGCTCACCAATTCTCATTAACATTATTATCAAACACCAGTGGTCCAGATCTACGAAATCCCTCTGCCATAACAACAAAATACCTTTAAATATAAGCATAGACCAGGTACTTGTAATTATGTTACAGATGAGCATAACAGTTTCTCGGAAAAGACTTTCCCCGGGATTCATGAAGCTTGCGCCAGGCGCACGCATAGCGTAGGTGTTATAATGCCAAATATGGCTGCCGAGCGATTCAGGTACGATCCAATTCCACGTGCACTACTGGCGTACGCCAAATCTGCGCAGCCCCCGGTGTAGGTATGCAAATCACCCCATGTGCAGTGTTGCACCATGCAAATGAAGGCATATAGCGATTCATGAAGTGGTGCAGGCATAGTGTAAGCCCACGGAAATGTAAACCAAAAAACACGGTTTACATTTTCCCAAACATAACATCGGAGCTATGGAAGAGGGCCAGACCCAGGTATCACAACGTGAACATATGCCAATGGCGAAATACACAGCCAATGGCATAAGAAAAGATGCATAACACGTAAATAACAACATTTAATGTCATGTCCACAGTAACGCACAGCAGAACCGCAGGGCATGTGTGGAAGCTGTAACATAAAGAAATAATATAAAATGTCATAAAATCGCAATGTAATAGAAAGCAGGTTTACAGCATAACACACAATGGTAGGCATGGAACACCACAACCAAGGTGCAAGGGTTGCTAAGGGCTTGCGATAGTGTTCGGCGCGGTAACTATGAATTAGTAGTCAATGCCATGCAAATGAGGCAGATAATACTGAATCGCAAATGTCCCGCCGGAGGAAGGTTGTACCATACGACGCAGCGGTATAACACTGAGGAGTGGCTCAGAGGAGATACATGACATCAGCAGAGGGGTGTGCCACTGTAGCACTAAGCACATTGGAGCATTGCAAATCTGGCCTGTCCGTTGCTAAGCAAAGCTGCAGGACAGGGGTGGGGAGGAATCATTTAGCTGAGAGCACACATGATGGCCAAAAGCGCATGTGTACTAGGATGAAAAGGTGCCCGAAACCCAGTAATCGAACGCACACACCGCAAACAATAGCAGAAACAGGAAGGTCAGGGGAAGAAAAGGAAATGTGGAAGTAGGGTAATTGGAGTACTAATGAGCAATCAACACCAATCAACCCACGAAGGCCAATCGGCGGCAGCTGACAAGTCCGCTTGCAGAAACCTGCAAAACAGGATAGGGGAGGCATGTGAATGCAAAGAAAGGAGGGGAGGTATTGGATTGCAAAAATAGGAGACCTGACACAGCAGAGCAAAGCAAACTGACAGCAGACTGGCAGTAGCACACATAACGTAAGATACGCCAGGTCCAGGAAAGCACAAATGAAAGTAGGCTGCAGGATGCACGCCATAAAATGGTAGGTGCAATGCGCAGAAATGTAAAGGGAAGGTCAAGAGGTAATCCACGGCAGGCAAATGTAATTCAACACCAAAGGCACCACAATAGTAGTTCCGGCAGTAAAACACATAAGATACCCTGTAGCTACGATCGTACATACACACCCTATGACATCATCGGTCTTCACAGCACAATAGTATAAAGTGTGAAAGCACCCAACACACACCTGTGTATTCCCAAACACCGCACCATAGGTGTAAACACACAGGAACTTTTAAAATGTACATGTTGGGAGCTGCCATAGCTGTGATTCATCAGCATGTGTTAGAGACTGATGGTGTTGTGGAGGATGATGCCGACAACCACCGCAGGCCTTGGAGGAGAAGGAGAGTGTTCAGACCAAGGGTAACTTACCAGGGGCTACATGACCTGGAGATAGTAGAGCATTACAGGGTGGACAGGGACATCTTACAGCAAATAGTGGAGCTGTGCCAGCCATGCCTGAGAACCAGAAACAACAGAGGGGAACCCATACCAGTGGACACGAAGGTATGTGTAAGCCTGCGAGTACTGGCCACAGGTACCTTTCAAAGGCCAACTGGAGATATAATGGGTATCTCACAGGCATCAGCATCCAGGGTACTACACCAGTTCCTGGATGCCATGTTATCACATGCCAATCAGCAGATATACTTCCCCAGAACTCAGGAGGAGTTGGCCAGCAATATGCACCACTTCCACCATGTGGCACAATACCCGGAGGTACTGGGTGCGATAGACTGCACGCACATACAAATCAAGTCACCACCCAGTGAGCAGGGTATGCGCTACATAAACCACAAGGGATTCCACTCCATCAACTGCCAGGTCATGTGCAATGCCCAGGGCATTATCATGGATGTGTGTGCTGGCAGCCCTGGAAGCTACCATGACTCCCATATCTGGCATGCTTCACAGCTGTATCAGGTATTTGTCAGGGGGGACATCCCACATGGCCATCTCGTGGGGGATGCTGGCTATGCACTGGAGCCGTGGATGATGACTCCCATCAGAAATGCACACACACCCATGCAAGAACGCCATAATGAGGCACACGCACAAACCAGAATCATCATAGAGCGTGTGTTCAGGATGCTGAAATCACAGTTCCGGTGCTTGGATACATCTGGTGGAGCCTTGCAGTACTCTCCAGGCAAGTGTGCCCACATCATCATAGTATGTGCCATGCTACATAATATGATCTTGCAGAAGCAGCTGCAGCAGGGACAAAATGGTGAAGGCCCACATAGCCCACCGCAATTGCCAAGGCCAGTACAGGCACAGAGGGATTCAGACCATGAACACACTGTGCCAGCCCCAGTAGGCAGACGGAGGCGTGCCCAATATGCCTACGCCTTGGCAAAGAGGGAATGTATAGCACATACTCTGACCATGTAGGCCCCTATGGACTGACACCTCTCCACCTGCACACACAGTAAAATGGATGGCACACAAACATGACCACCTGTAAATTGTAATGTATAGGTGACCCAATGTGTGACTCCTACATAGGCAGCCCTCAAACATTGTAAACACAACAGCCAGTGGAACACAGAATGCCAACACCTGAACAGTACATGAGTCTTACAACATATGGTGGTGCTGTGTGCCTGTCACGTTCCCCGCCAGATATATATATATATATATATATATATATATATATATATATATATATATATATATATATATATATATATATAGATATATATATATATATATATATATATATATATATATATATATATATATATATATATATATAGATAGATAGATATATATATGTACACATATGCATATATATAATACAGATAGAAAGGGCAATAGAGGGATGTATGGTGATATAGATGGATTCAGCGATATCTGCAAATAGAATAGATAGTTCAACGACATTCATAACATCTTGGAGGTACAAATAAATAGGATACCGCCAACCATGAAATGTGTAACATACCGACATGCGTAACCACGAGGCTGAAAGACCGATAGAACACAGTACCAGAACAGTACATCCGCGAGTAATAGTATGATGATATGAAGGAACAGTTAGTCACAGATGCCGGTGTCACGGTCCACGTAGATACTGTGTTCAACTGTGTCTGTGAGTGCCGTAGTCTGTGTAAGTGTGCGTTGAGGGTGCCGTGTGCGTGTCTGTGTGACTATAATGTGTGTGTGTGTCCGCAACATGTGTATGTTGGTGCCACGTCAGAGGCAGATCAGTATGGTAGGTGTGTGTATAGCTAGCCGTAGGCATACGGTTACTACCTGTACCACAGTAGGAGAGACATCCCCACCCTGGACAGGTGTGTCCTGACATAAAACAGTACAAAGGGCAAATGTCCGAGATGGTAGGACATAAATATGTTCCATATATAATGTAACAGTCGTATTTAGTAGTTATGCCTGTATGTAAGAAACTTAAATGTTACATGCAATATGATAAGTAGCCAAAGTCACACAACAATAGGTATGTAGTGAGGATAAAAGTATGTGCTACCTGTGTACTGACCGTGGCTACGTGTTGGCCTGTAAACACCGCTTTGTGTCCCACAAGTGTCCAACAATGACCATATGAAAAGGTGGCAACCCATGGCAAACAGGCTCTTTTAACAACACAACCACAATGATTGCAAATACCTGGGACAGAAATACAAGGGTTAGCTGTCACTTACACATATCCCCTGATATATCGCTGCAATTACGGAGGTATACAAGTAGCAAGCTCACCTGCAGATGATATAGAAATCAATTAACAATGGCCCAACGTACAATCCCGTAACATAAGTCTACTAACTGTTAGCTCCCCAATTAGGGACGGAGCCCACACACATATATACGGATTATGTAGAAATGCAAGGTCCACAAACCATATATGTTACGTACAACCACCGACATCCCCCACACTAGAAACTAAAGCAATACAAACTGTAATAGCAGCACAAACATCCAGTCAGCCAATCACATCTGCAGAACCCTCAACATACCGTGTGAGAGACACAATTAAAGGCGACATGCAAAATTGCAGGCGTTGTATAATGGAACAAACAGCCATGTTACAGGTTTTGATTGCAATACTCCGTTATCAGACGTCGGGATGACAGGTACACCCACATGTTGAACCAAATACTCTTCCTGTCACACACAATCCACGGGGGACATGAATCCAAACTATACCTGTCTCCATGCATAGCAGTTGCAGTTACACATAACAAAACACAATACAGACCGTCTCCCCGAAGGTAGGGCAAATAGGCAACGCCCAGGTGGAGAATCCAATTATACCCCACTGTCGCCGCGTAATTGGTGAATGGAGTAGCTGCACAGCTGATATGCAGGTAATTAGTCACTCAGGAACACCAATTGGCGGGAAGAATCCACATGTTTCAGGTATCGACGTATATAAGGATGACTTGCCAGACATTCAAACCGTATGCTCATACCGAATAACAGTTGAAACACTGTGAGAGAGATAGAAACGAAACGCCGTAACGACAACAAGGTATGCAGAACGCCCGATATGTAAGGTTATGTATAGCATGATCTGTATTAATTAGTTTTACTGTATGTATAGCCTGGTTTGCATTAATTAAACGTGTCCGCAATGCATAAAGTGGGGAAAGGTATTTATGTAGTGATGTCTTGCTGAGCATACTAACGCTTGTAGAATCTGTGCGTCCAGCAGTGGGACACAAGGTACACAACACAGACACCACAAGGGATGCTACATGAGGCCATTAAAGAGAACAATGCCATACAACCCACCATCAGTGGTAGGGTATGTCCAACAAGGACGTGCCATAGCAGGGGATAGTATATGTTGATATACTGTCACAGCACGCATGTGTATGGGCATATAACATTAATGACATATGTAAGGTGGTCCCGCTGAGCAAGTATGCTTTGCATTATGGGATACTATGTGACATATGTGTAATGTATAGTATTATAGGTAGATATGACAGATATTCTACACAGCATAACAGGCATATCATGCATACCACAGGTATCATCTATTGGTATGTACAATAACAGGATACATATGGCCTGTAGGTATGGGACATAGTAATAGCATGATAGCTAATCTAAATGGAAGGGTTACCAAGTAACCATGCACAAAGGACATGTAATAGCTGCACAGGTGCATAGTGGGGTACTATGCAGTCTGGCATGTCCATGTGTAAGCACAACTACAGTGTTCACACTAGTGGCACCTCTCCAGGGTAGTGTCCTGTGAAGAGCAGAGCCAGGTGTCACCTGCACCACTGCACAGTACAGCCACTGCAGTGATCCCAGGCCTACATGTGTCTCCCAACCACCAAGGGAGGTATCACATGAACAGTGCTACTGAGTGTCCCTGCGTGATGTACATAGGACTTATGTTCCACAGCATGGTGAGTGTCCGGTTTGGGAATGTAACCCAGAAGCACATCCCACTCATTGTGGCGTGTGTGCACATATCCATGAGCATGTTGCTCACAGTGGCCTCTGCTTATGTTGCGTATGAGGAGTATATCCATCAATAATGTTGTGGACATGGGCCCTGTCTGATCAGCAGAGGTCACCCCTGAGTATGTAGTATGCAAATGTGTACAGATGTGGTGTCCATAGTGCAGCCGCATATTTAAACTGTCGGAGCTCAGTAAACGTCATGGCGTGTTAATGTTGTGGCATGTAAAGCTGTAGCTGTTGTGTAAGGTACACCCTAAATGGGGTGGTGTACCCTTGAATGTGTGTAGATGTCTTGAGTGCAGAGGTACAATGGGTGCCTATGTACCAGTTACACACCCAGTACAGATAGGTGTGGCCACATAGGAAGATATCCATGCCACAGTGGCAATACAGTAACCACATGAGTGGGTGCGACATATGTGTGTCCTGCAAACATGTACAATGTGATATGTATGTAGGGGACTACCATCCATGTGATAGTCAGTGGGTGAATGGTGTAATGCAAAGGTGATGTGCATGCACCTTGTGTCATGCAGCTTGATGCCATGATAGTCATATTATGTATCTGTCACAGTGACACCCATATGGTCAGAGTCAGTATCAACTGGTGGAACAATCATGGCGCTTGGTATGTAGGGGTTCGAAAGCTAGGCAGGGAAAGTCCCCTGTGCCAGCCTGTTCCGCAGGGAAGCATATACTGAACATGAGGGGCCCTATGACTGAGGAACGTGGTATGCCAAATGTACCTGACATGAAGTAGGTACTATGGTATGCTGACCTCACTGTGTGTCCTGTCCATGAGCCACATAGCATAACATCCTGAGACACAGGGTACGATGTGCAGGTGGATGTGTATGTTGTCAATACCATAATGGGGAATGGTGCTGAAAGGCAATGAGAGGACAATGCAGGATGTGTGGACTCCCGTACCATCAGCAACTGCCCTGGTAACTGTATGAAAGGAGTCCACCATGTGTAGCGGCCATGCTCTGGACTTAACAAGCCCAACCCAGGTGGCAGCAGAGGACGGGAGCCCAACAATGTCTCTGAGAATGATGTCCTTGATGATGTGCCCCATAGCCATGCAGACCAGTCCAGTCAGGTATGTAGGACTATAGTCCCACTCCTGCAATGCGGTGCCACCTGTGTGTAGTGTGATAAATGCTGCTGTGTGCCTTTCAGGGCTACAATGTCTGAAACAAGGCTATTACTGAATATGGTGGCCTAGTGGGGAGACATGTAATTCAGAAGTTGGTGGACATCACAGCCTGGGACGTTGGAAGGTGACATGGGGCCAGTGTCCCAGGACATATAGAGTGTAGGTCAGTACTGTGTAGGTGTGACCACAGGGACACCACAATGTTCATGTATGGATTGCGGCCCTGTAGTGAGTGAGAGGGTGTACTGTCAGCATTTAATCCATCCTCCAGCATGTTGCCAACAATACCTGGGTCTGCAATGTTCCTGAGTGACTGTTCTATGTGACAGCAGATGTGGGTGTTGCCATCGAATACTGACATACCACCATAATGCCTGGTGGTACACCCCGGAATGTGTGGCAGTCATGTTTACGTAGCTAGTTTTGGAGTATGTGATGAGGGACCCTGTGGCCCCACCACGGCTGACCAGTGAGCCAAACCACACATGAGAATGTACACCACTGTGCAACAGCCTACACCTGTTGTTGTACATCATATGTCCGTGGAACATGACCACCAGAGTGGCGTCTGTTATCTGGTGTGTACCATCATGGCTCTGTGTGGAATAGCATGATCCATGCAGTTGTGTACATGCTAATTAAGTGCACTGGGGTATGTGTCAGCATTTGTATGTGCATTGTCCATCTGCACAGGTGTCATGATGTTAACAACCGCTGTCAGCAGACATGTGTAGAAGGTGTTGTAGTACACATGTACTGTGTATGCTGTGATGGGTGTGTTGCCTTGATGTGGCTAACAAGGTAGATTAGCATATGTTCAGAATCCACCAATGAGGGGATAACCCCAGGTGTGTAACACCAGTCACATGGTGGTAGTGTTCATGCCAAGGGTAATGTAGATCTTGGAGGTGGTGTGTATGGGTTGATCCAGCAGAGCGGAGGGTATGACTCATGGATGTTTCAGTACATGAGTGGCTATCCCAGTGAAGTGTGGGGTAGTGTCAGTCACACATCAGTAGTAGCTGAGGCCCACTGTCCACTATACCACCATAGAAGGTATGTTACCCGTGGGGTATGATGTTGACTCTGTCACTTGTTACAATGTGTATAGCGGTCCCAGACACAGTTAGTTGCACGTGGAGCACCTCTGATGCATTGTGCTAAGCAACTTGCCATGATGCATGCAAAACATAGTGGGATATGGGAACCCCTCAGCTGTGGGTGTGCCGGTCCAGGTATGTGCCTGAAAGGTATGGTCTGTCTATAACCTGTCATTGCAGGTGTGCTCTAAAGAGCCTAGAGGCAGGTCCCAGTCACTGCAGAGATGTTTGAGTGGTGCATTATAAGGTGTGCCTTGCCTGCGTGCATCACAGAGGAAGATGCAAGCAATGTGTCACATGACCCCATGTCGCGCATGCCAGTTACCGCCCTGCCGGTGACAGTTATTGGAAACTGTGCAAGACAGGCAGTATAGAAGCAGCAAGAGCCTTACATGTGAGCTGTACTCCCAGGGCTGACAGGTGCAAGTCATCTGTGCCACAGCATTGTGTTTGACCAGGACAGTCATAGAGGACAGATACCACATGCCTGTGGAATGACAATAGGAGCATAGTCAACTGTTGAAGTGACACAGTCAGTCATTGTACAGTGGTATCGTGTCCGGACGAATGCAAAATGCTCCCCAGGGCTATGCCCACACCCTCAGGGCTATAAGACTGGTGAGCTATTGCATGTCCCTGCACATGTAGTCTGTGAAGTGGCATCACAGGGCAGTGACACTAACATGGCGAATGACAGACATATCGTACCTGGTGAGGTGTGGCATGGGTGCATAGGTTATGTTGCAGAAGCAGTTACCCGACAGCAAGATGTATGTGACTAACACCTTGTGTAGCCTGCTGTGTGGAACTGCAGTGTGACACCCTACAGAGTCAGCTATGACTGGTGTGTTGTAAACGTTATAACTCACTATTGGCTGTATGTGGTGGACACACATGAGTCTGTGGGCTATAAGCTGGTGATGTTGTCTTCCATGATGGGGGCTACCTCTGGTGCCTACAGTGAGTATGGAGACGTACTGCACAGGTTGTCCTCATAGGTGTGGCCAGTGGTGTAGATCATGTGAGACTATGTGATGGGTGGGGTGTGTTGCGAATGTTACACATCCCCAAATGACTGTCAGGTGCAGTCAGGGTTGGTGACAGCATTACCCCCAACCATAGCTGTCAGCCTCCTGTCCCCAAAATGAGGAACATTAGCCCTCATACCATGTGACAAATGGGCAAAACGTGGAACACTTACAACTGGCTTACTAACAGCGTCAACTAGGAAGGGCATATGATGGCTAAAATAGGCTGGTCTTACATATAAAACAGATATTCCAATGAATTAATATGATTCTCATCTATTTAGCCATGGCTAGCAGGTAAACTATGTACAACAATGAATGTGTGACAGACCCTTCCAATGTGGAACCTTGAGGAATATGCACCTTTAGAACCCCAAATGAGGTCGTTCCCGTAATGAGGTACACCTGAGAGCCAGCACGCGTGCATCCCCCACAGGCTGTAGTGTCGTATGTTGGTAGGTGAGCATTGAATGTGTACATGAGACAATTGCTCTATTGCTACATGTACGACATATCCCTCATATAGACAGGCAGTAGCACTGGTACGTGACAGTTGGACATGCCTGTATATACAACCATGTCCCACAGGATATGTGCGTTACGTGTGTACAACAGCTGTCGTACCTTAAGCAAGCTGGGAAGTGTAGGACAGCCAGTGTACCTGTGGGAAATGGTGTGGAATGGGCGCTATAGTAATCAGTAGCTCATGACATGCTCACATATTCTGAACAAGTGCCTAGCATGACCATACAATACAGGTAGGGTGTTGGATAATATCAACCCACAAGTGGTGATGACAGTCATTAGGGTGGCACCGCACTATAACCCTGCTGAGTATGGTGTGCATGTCCATGAACCATTAGCACTGTAGATGTTAGCAGTACAGATGTACAAGATAGCACGGATATTTGATTACAAATACCTTTGCATGTCACAGGAGTGTTCCACCTGTGGCCTGTTGACAGACTCACAACTATAAAAGGTGCAAGAGTGACATGTGCACAGCACATCAGTGCCAGATACAGTAGAACAGTGTTAATGTGTTGTACCCCACCCTCATTGTAGCCCATACCACACAGACAAATGTTAGGCATCTGTGTATGTAAGGCTGTGAATGGCTGTGAATGGCTATGACGTATCAGTTTAGCTGTGTCAGTGTTGTGAACAACATACAGAATGGGCTGTGTGGGTGAGGTGTGTGACATATGTGCACAGTCTGATGGATGACATCCCTGTACCCATACACTACTAACTAGGCTGTGGTCAACATTATGGACATTATGGACACTGTATAAGGGATGGTGCTGTGCAGTGCACCCCCCGACATGGTGACGTTTCTAGGCCCCTTAGGTAGTCATATGAGGTACCCATGTCATGTCAGGGTGCCATCCATGAGCACGGAGATCACTGGCCAGGCATATACAGCACTGTGGTGACCAATATTGGATCACATACCACCTGTAAGGAGTAATGGCTATGCATGGATGTGCGATACTAGCCTTCACAATCCACACATCCACTATGCAGCATGCTGTCTACCTTGCAGAAGGACATTTGCTACACCATGATGATGGACATGCTACATGTCCATATCCTGATCTATATGACATATGTCATGGACAGCCACTGTCCTAATACTAGGATCGCCACAGGCTGGACAGATCCCTGTGCCATATATGTGACATACTCCCGCCATACCATGCAACCCTGTCCATCAAAGCTGCAGATGTCATCCCAGTCATACATGGTGTGATGGCCGCATGGTAGATGTACTATCAACTGACTGGATCAGTAATGTGGCACTGATGCAGCTTGCGGTGGCAAAATGGCCATCTGTAACAGCGTGGAAACCATGCCCGCACATGCTATGGTTGATGACCATCCCTGCAAATGTCATCTGACTATCCATTGTCCCATGTCTATCACATGTGTAATACAGGCGATCCGTGTCAGGATGTTTAACAGTTGTACAGTGCTGTGTAGATGTTTATGGCAAAACACATGCATGTACAGGTGTCCATGCGATGTGTGCATTGTCACTGCTCAAGTCCATTATGGCTGTGTCTGTGTTGATATGTGACATATACACAGCATCCAGGTCAACAGTAGTACCGTGGACACATTGAGGCATGTGCAGATAGATAAGAACACAAGTGCAGGCAAACAGACATGCCCACAGCAAGACATCATTTACATGGAGTATGAACACTGTAATGAGGTGACACTCATATATGGTGATGATATCCAATGCATAATGGGTGTGACATGTGTGACACAAACACGTCAGTCATGTCAGTGTCATGATGCTTTGCAAAGATAACTGTGCAGATGCAGTAGATGTCATAGAAATGTATGTGCAGCAGTATCTCTGTAAATCTCTGAAACTGTGACCTGTCACCATCATTATGTTTTACAGATAATGCCCTGTACACGCCTCCCAGCATACACCCGCCAGGAGGATGATGTCCTCATCCCACAGCTCCATGACAACTATGACTTGTTGTTCAGCCATGTGCCACAGCATGCCCAGCAGCTGGATGACCTGTGGCAGGATCTACGCAGGAGGGTGAACGATGTGGGTGGCCATAACTGCACCTACCAGCATGTGCGCAGACACTGCATGGACCTGATACGACATGCAAAACAGTGTGTCACTGCAATCGCCAGGGAACAAGGTGGAACAGGTGGTGGGTCACCAACCCAGCCCCCAATCACACACACCGAGGAGCTACTGGCCAGTCTGCGGACACCCAGGGAACAGCATCCAGAAACACTAGCTGCCATCGTGGAGGTAGGTGTCTCCCAACCAATGAGCCTGGAGCTGCCTGGTAAGTCAGTAATGCACATATCCCATGTAGTTGCATGTGTCACTGTACATTATGTAAAGTAACAACATATGCCAGGTATGTGGACACACATGCTGCATACTACAGTATACTACGTTGTGTATGCACACATGTACATACTATATGCTATTACACAGGTGAATGTGTTCACATGCACAGTGCAACCTGTGGCTGTCATACAGTCATGGATAATGTTCATACTGGTGTGTCACCCCTATACAGGTACCTCTGGCGTGCCGCACAGACATGGGTCCATTGCAGGTGAGACTGTCATCAGTATCAGGCTTGTAACAGTGTAGATCTATTTGCCATGTGGCCAGTTAACACTTGCACACCTGATGTTTTTTCCAGTCATGATATGCAGGTCGCACCACCATGCATTCACGCACGCCAACCATGTGCAATATATACAAACGTATTGATACACAGACTTGAAACCACAGTACTTGTCAATTCGACATGTGTGGTCAGCTGTGCATACAACAGTGGAGGTGTTCTACAATGGAGGCATATGTAGTATGCATTGGAACAACATGTGTGGTACGCACACAGTACCACACAGTGAGCTGTGATATGGGCAGCCCACAAATGTCACCATTGTGTCATATGCCCCTGCATTGGGTGCACACATTGTGATGTGCCACCTGGCATGTCCCAGACATGTAGTGTTCTGTCTGCAATATTGTCACACTATCGCATGACCTATACCCCACATACCAAACATACAACCCGTTGTCTGCATAGCCCTGTGGATTGTGACATATCTGACATGTATGGGTGTATGTCATATGGGACCACACAGACATGTGGAGTAGATGCCCATCACACACAATTGGCCAACACATGTGCAGACATGGCCATGGGGGATGGCCAGAGACATGTAGCCACACAGTACTTGGGAACATTGTCCACACATGGTCCAATTATAGTCTTAGTTGACCGATTATACAGTTGATGTGGTACACTGGACAACCTAAAAGCCTGTGCACAGCTACTGGATGTGTCACTGAAGTCTACCATATACGATCTGTCGAACATCACGACTGTGTTGCAGTTATGGCTATACAATGTGTACATATTATGCATTCTACAGCAACATACATGCCTCATAAAAGGACAAATGAACTATACTAGACAAGTTAGTTCACTGAAGATGGCAAAACGGAATATAAGTAGCAAAACGAAATAAATACACTTGTAACAGCACCAATAATGTAGTCCCAGTCAAAAAATAGCGTAGAATCCACTTTAATAAACGCTTTCACCTGACTTCATGAGAATACTTTACAAACTCATTTTTACCCATTTAAATACACACTCAATCAAAATTTAATTAAAAACAATTAAACAATTAATCAATTCAATTAAAAATGTATATTAAAAACTCCTCACAGTTCATGCTGAATTAAATAAATGCAATATATTGTATTCCTTATTTATACTTAACTTTCTGTACTTTAAAAAACATTTCACATTAATGGCTTCATTCAACCCAGGATGTTTGTCAGAATTTAATCTAATCTGCCACAATGTTTCTTTTTGTTCTAACATATTCTTGAAATCCCCAGCCCTATTATCAACATCACAAACTTCAAGTACTGAAAAAACAAATTTTTTAAAAAAATTACAATTTCTGGAATGTTTATATAGGGCATTTTTTTCATCTTTGGATTTCATGCTATATAAGTGTTCCTTTATGCGGGTGTTAAGACTACGAGTAGTCATGCCCACATAAAAAGCAGGACATGCTGTGCACATGCCTATATAAACCAAACCACAAGAGTTACAATCTACATACCCAGGTACTTCAATAATTCTATTGTGGCTGGCTATAGCAATGCTGGTACCTACAGATATAAACCGACAAACTTTACAGTTCTGGCAGCAAAACATACCATTTTTCGTTATATCAGCCTTTTTATATTCACTTTTATTGTATTCTAACATTTTTTTAATGTTATTGGTGTTCCTGAATACAAAATGTGGGTTGCTGCCTAGAATCTTTGAAACATCCTGATTCCCTTGAATTATCTTCCAATTTTTGTTAACAATTGATGCTATTACATTCATTTCACTACTCATCTCTAAGGAACACATAACTTCTTTTTCTACATTTTTGTCATTCCTAATTTTTATTAAACTTTGAGAATCAAAATCATTTAAAATAGCTGGAAATAAACTGTCACGCTTCTCAAAAATTTCATTTCCACTATTCATTAAATAATTAATATCATAACCTCTATCTAAAAATAATGAGGTTATGAAATGAAATTCTTCAATCAAGTTTTCAACCCTGCTAGTCATTCGGCTTGCTCTTATGTATTGCCCTCTGGGTATATTATTGACAATGTGTTTTGGATGGTTACTTTTATAATGTAAATAGCCATTTGTAAATGTCCGTTTCCTATGTATTTTACTGTGAAATCTATTGTCATGCAAATCCCACCATAGACATACATCTAAAAAATTCACTGATAAACCTACATCACCTATGGTGAATTTCAAGAAATCTGAACATTTATTGGCTTTTGTCATAAAATTATTTACTGTCAATTCATCACCTTCTATTATAAAAAATAAATCGTCAATAAATCTTTTGTAAAACACAATTGTGAACTCTTCTTTTATCATGGATAATATATCCATTTCCCACCATGCCATGACTGTATTAGCGAATGCTGGGACAGGAGACCCCATAGCAATACCTTTTCTCTGCCTATAATATTGATTGCCAAAAATAAAATAATTATTTTCTAACACTATTTCTACAAAACTACAAATAGTGGAAATAACATCATTCGGAAGTAATTTTTTCTTTGTTAAATAACTACGTACTGCTTCAATGCCTACATAATGACTCATGTTGCCATGCAATGGCACAGTGTCTACATATCCCCTGATATATCGCTGCAATTACGGAGGTATACAAGTAGCAAGCTCACCTGCAGATGATATAGAAATCAATTAACAAAGCTTACGCGTACAATCCGTACATAAGTCTACTAACTGTTAGCTCCCAATTAGGGACCCACACACATATATCGGATTATGTAGAAATGCAAGGTCCACAAACCATATATATTCGTACAACCACCGACATCCCACACTAGAAACTAAAGCAATACAAACTGTAATAGCAGCACAAACATCCAGTCAGCCAATCACATCTGCAGAACCCTCAACATACCATGTGAGAGACACAATTAAAGGCGTCATGCATAATTGCATGCGTTGTATAATGGAACAAACAGCCATGTTACAGGTTTTGATTGCAATACTCCGTTATCAGTCGTCGGGATGACAGGTACACCCATATGTTGAACCGAATACTCTACCTGTCACACACAATCCACCGGGGACATGAATCCCAACTATACTTGTCTCCATGCATAGCAGTTGCAATTACACATAACATAACACAATACAGACCGTCTCCCCGAAGGTAGGGCAAACAGGCAACGCCCAGGTGGAGAATCCAATTATACCCCACTGTCGCGTAATTGATGAATGGAGTAGCTGCACAGCTGATATACAGGTAATTAGTCACTCAGGAACACCAATTGGCGGGAAGAATCCACATGTTTCAGGTATCGTATATAAGGGCGACTTGCCAGACATTCAAACCGTATGCTCATACCGAATAACAGTTGAAACACTGTGAGAGAGATAAGCAACGCCGTAACGACAACAAGGTATGCAGAGCGCCCGATATGTAAGGTTATGTATAGCATGATCTGTATTAATTAGTTTTACTGTATGTATAGCCTGGTTGCATTAATTAAGCGTATCCCATAATGCATAAAGTGGGAAAGGTATTTATGTAGTGATGTCTTACTGAGCATACTAACGCTTGTAGAATCTGTGCGTCCAGCAGTGGGACACAAGGTACAACACAGACACCACAAGGATGCTACATGAGGCCATTAAAGAGAACAATGCCATACAACCCACCATCAGTGGTAGGGTATGTCCAACAAGGGCGATAGCAGGGATAGTATATGTTGATATACTGTCACAGCGCATGTGTATGGGCATATAACATTAATGACATAGGTGGTCGCTGAGCAAGTATGCTTTGCATTATGGGATACTATGTGACATATGTGTAATGTACAGTATTATAGGTAGATATGACAGATATTCTACACAGCATAACAGGCATATCATGCATACCACAGGTATCATCTATTGGTATGTACAATAACAGGATACATATGGCCTGTAGGTATGGGACATAGTAATAGCATGATAGCTAATCTAAATGGAAGGGTTACCAAGTAACCATGCACAAAAGGACATGTAATAGCTGCTGGGTGCATAGTGGGGTACTATGCAGTCTGGCAAGTCCATGTGTAAGCACAACTACAGTGTTCACACTAGTGGCACCTCTCCAGGGTAGTGTCCTGTGAAGAGCAGAGCCAGGTGTCACCTGCACCACTGCACAGTACAGCCACTGCAGTGATCCCAGGCCTACATGTGTCTCCCAACCACCAAGGGAGGTATCACATGAACAGTGCTACTGAGTGTCCCTGCGTGATGTACATAGGACTTATGTTCCACAGCATGGTGAGTGTCGGTTTGGGAATGCCAGAAGCACATCCCACTCATTGTGGCGTGTGTGCACATATGCATGAGCATGTTGCTCACAGTGGCCTCTGCTTATTTGCGTATGAGAGTATATCCATCAATAATGTTGTGGACATGGGCCCTGTCTGATCAGCAGAGGTCACCCCGAGTATGTAGTATGCAAATGTGTACAGATGTGGTGTCCATAGTGCAGCCGCATATTTAAACTGTCGGAGCTCAGTAAACGTCATGGCGTGTTAATGTTGTGGCATGTAAAAGCTGTAGCTGTTGTGTAGGTACACCCTAAATGGGGTGGTGTACCCTTGAATGTGTGTAGATGTCTTGAGTGCAGAGGTACAATGGGTGCCTATGTACCAGTTACACACCCAGTACGGATAGGTGTGGCCACATAGGAAGATATCCATGCCACAGTGGCAATACAGTAACCACATGAGTGGGTGCGACATATGTGTGTCCTGCAAACATGTACAATGTGATATGTATGTAGGGGACTACCATCCATGTGATAGTCAGTGGGTGAATGGTGTAATGCAAAGGTGATGTGCATGCACCTTGTGTCATGCAGCTTGATGCCATGATAGTCATATTATGTATCTGTCACAGCGACACCCATATGGTCAGAGTCAGTATCAGCTGGTGGGGCAATCATGGTACTTGGTATGTAGGGATTCGAAAGCTAGGCAGGGAAAGTCCCCTGTGCCAGCCTGTTCCACAGGGAAGCATATACTGAACATGAGGGGCCCTATGACTGAGGAACGTGGTATGCCAAATGTACCTGACATGAAGTAGGTACTATGGTATGCTGACCTCACTGTGTGTCCTGTC
Source organism: Protopterus annectens (assembly GCF_019279795.1). NCBI lineage: Eukaryota > Metazoa > Chordata > Ceratodontiformes > Protopteridae > Protopterus > Protopterus annectens. The sequence goes on along the minus strand of NC_056726.1, from coordinate 409,871,445 downwards.
CATGAGCCACATAGCATAACATCCTGAGACACAGGGTACGATGTGCAGGTGGATGTGTATGTTGTCAATACCATAATGGGGAATGGTGCTGAAAGGCAATGAGAGGACAATGCAGGATGTGTGGACTCCCGTACCATCAGCAACTGCCCTGGTAACTGTATGAAAGGAGTCCACCATGTGTAGCGGCCATGCTCTGGACTTAACAAGCCCAACCCAGGTGGCAGCAGGGGGAGCCAACAATGTCTCTGAGAATGATGTCCTTGATGATGTGCCCCATAGCCATGCAGACCAGTCCAGTCAGGTATGTAGGACTATAGTCCCACTCCTGCAATGCGGTGCCACCTGTGTGTAGTGTGATAAATGCTGCTGTGTGCCATTCAGGGGCTACAATGTCTGAAACAAGGCTATTACTGAATATGGTGGCCTAGTGGGGAGACATGTAATTCAGAAGTTGGTGGACATCACAGCCTGGGACGTTGGAAGGTGACATGGGGCCAGTGTCCCAGGACATATAGAGTGTAGGTCAGTACTGTGTAGGTGTGACCACAGGGACACCACAATGTTCATGTATGGATTGCGGCCCTGTAGTGAGTGAGAGGGTGTACTGTCAGCATTTAATCCATCCTCCAGCATGTTGCCAACAATACCTGGGTCTGCAATGTTCCTGAGTGACTGTTCTATGTGACAGCAGATGTGGGTGTTGCCATCGAATACTGACATACCACCATAATGCCTGGTGGTACACCCCGGAATGTGTGGCAGTCATGTTTCGTAGCTAGTCTTGGAGTATGTGATGAAGGACCCTGTGGCCCCACCACGGCTGACCAGTGAGCCAAACCACACATGAGAATGTACACCACTGTGCAACAGCCTACACCTGTTGTTGTACATCATATGTCCGTGGAACATGACCACCACGGTGGCGTCTGTTATCTGGTGTGTACCATCATGGATCTGTGTGGAATAGCATGATCCATGCAGTTGTGTACATGCTAATTAAGTGCACTGGGGTATGTGTCAGCATTTGTATGTGCATTGTCCATCTGCGGGTGTCATGATGTTAACAACCGCTGTCAGCAGGCGTGTGTAGTAGATGTTGTAGTACACATGTACTGTGTATGCTGTGATGGGTGTGTTGCCTTGATGTGGCTAACAAGGTAGATTAGCATATGTTCAGAATCCACCAATGAGGATAACCCCAGGTGTGTAACACCAGTCACATGGTGGTAGTGTTCATGCCAAGGGTAATGTAGATCTTGGAGGTGGTGTGTATGGGTTGATCCAGCAGGCGGAGGTATGACTCATGGATGTTTCAGTACATGAGTGGCTATCCCAGTGAAGTGTGGGGTAGTGTCAGTCACACATCAGTAGTAGCTGAGGCCCACTGTCACTATACCACCATAAAGGTATGTTACCCGTGGGGTATGATGTTGACTCTGTCGCTTGTTACAATGTGTATAAGCGGTCCCAGACACAGTTAGTTGCGTGGAGCACCTCTGATGCATTGTGCTAAGCAACTTGCCAGGATGCATGCAAAACATAGTGGGATATGGGAACCCCTCAGCTGTGGGTGTGCCGGTCCAGGTATGTGCCTGAAAGGTATGGTCTGTCTATAACCTGTCATTGCAGCTGTGCTCTAAGAGCTAGAGCAGGTCCAGTCACTGCAGAGATGTTTGAGTGGTGCATTATAAGGTGTGCCTTGCCTGCGTGCATCACAGAGGATGGCATAAGCAATGTGTCACATGACCCCATGCATGCCAGTTACCGCCCTGCCCGGTGACAGTTATTGGAAACTGTGCAAGACAGGCAGTATAGAAGCAGCAAGAGCCTTACATGTGAGCTGTACTCCCAGGGCTGACAGGTGCAAGTCATCTGTGACACAGCATTGGGGTTGACGAGGTCAGTCATAGAGGACAGAGACCACATGCCTGTGGAATGACAATAGGAGCATAGTCAACTGTTGAAGTGACACAGTGGGTCATTGTACAGTGGTATCGTGTCGGTCGAGATGCAAAATGCTCCCCAGGGCTATGCCCACACCCTCAGGGCTATAAGACTGGTGAGCTATTGCATGTCCCTGCACCGTGGTCTGTGAGTGGCATCACAGGGCAGTGACACTAACATGGCGAATGACAGACATATCGTACCTGGTGAGGTGTGGCATGGGTGCATAGGTTATATTTGCAGAAGCAGTTACCCGACAGCAAAGATGTGACTAACGCCTTGTGTAGCCTGCTGTGTGGAACTGCAGTGTGACACCCTACAGAGTCAGCTATGACTGGTGTGTTGTAAACGTTATAACTCACTATTGGCTGCATGTGGTGGACACACATGAGTCTGTGGGCTATAAGCTGGTGATGTTGTCTTCCATGATGGGGGCTACCTCTGGTGCCTACAGTGAGTATGGAGGCGTACTGCTGGAGTTGTCCTCATAGGTGTGGCCAGTGGTGTAGATCACGTGAGACTATGTGATGGGTGGGGTGTGTTGCGAATGTTACACATCCCTAAATGACTGTCAGGTGCAGTCAGGGTTGGTGACAGCATTACTAACCATAGCTGTCAGCCTCCTGTCCCCAAAATGAGGAACATTAGCCCTCATAGTGTGACAAATGGGGAAAGCGTGGAACACCCACAACTGGCTTACTAGCGTCAACTAGGAAGGGCATATGATGGCTAAAATAGGCTGGTCTTACATATAAAACAGATATTCCAATGAATTAATATGATTCTCATCTATTTAGCCATAGCTAGCAGGTAAACTATGTACAACAATGAATGTGTGACAGACCCTTCCAATGTGGAACCTTGAGGAACATGCACCTTTTAGAACCCCAAATGAGGTACGTTCCCCGTAATGAGGTACACCTGCAGACGTGCATCCCCCACAGGCTGTAGTGTCGTATGTTGGTAGGTGAGCATTGAATGTGTACATGAGACAATTGCTCTATTGCTACATGTACGACATATCCCTCATATAGACAGGCAGTAGCACTGGTACGTGACAGTTGGACATGCCTGTATATACAACCATGTCCCACAGGATATGTGATGCGATGTGTACAACAGCTGTCGTACCTTAAGCAAGCTGGGAAGTGTAGGACAGCCAGTGTACCTGTGGGAAATGGTGTGGAATGGGCGCTATAGTAATCAGTCGCTCATGACATGCTCACATATTCTGAACAAGTGCCTAGCATGACCATACAATACAGGTAGGGTGTTGGATAATATCAACCCACAAGTGGTGATGACAGTCATTAGGGTGGCACCGCACTATAACCCTGCTGAGTATGGTGTGCATGTCCATGAACCATTAGCACTGTAGATGTTAGCAGTACAGATGTACAAGATAGCACGGATATTTGATTACAAATACCTTTGCATGTCACAGGAGTGTTCCACCTGTGGCCTGTTGACAGACTCACAACTATAAAAGGTGCAAGAGTGACATGTGCACAGCACATCAGTGCCAGATACAGTAGAACAGGGTTAATGTGTTGTACCCCACCCTCATTGTAGCCCATACCACACAGAAAAATGTTAGGCATCTGTGTATGTAAGGCTGTGAATGGCTGTGAATGGCTATGACGTATCAGTTTAGCTGTGTCAGTGTTGTGAACAACATACAGAATGGGCTGTGTGGGTGAGGTGTGTGACATATGTGCACAGTCTGATGGATGACATCCCTGTACCCATACACTACTACCTAGGCTGTGGTCAACATTATGGACATTATGGACACTGTGTAAGGGATGGTGCTGTGCAGTGCACCCCCCGACCTGGTGACGTTTCCAGGCCCCTTAGGTAGTCATATGAGGTACCCATGTCATGTCAGGGTGCCATCCATGAGCACGGAGATCACTGGCCAGGCATATACAGCACTGTGGTGACCAATATTGGATCACATACCACCTGTAAGGGGTAATGGCTATGCATGGATGTGCGATACTAGCCTTCACAATCCACACCTCCACTATGCAGCATGCTGTCTACCTTGCAGAAGGACATTTGCTACACCATGATGATGGACATGCTACATGTCCATATCCTGATCTATATGACATATGTCATGGACAGCCACTGTCCTAATACTAGGATCGCCACAGGCTGGACAGATCCCTGTGCCATATATGTGACATACTCCCGCCATACCATGCAACCCTGTCCATCAAAGCTGTAGAAGTTCATCCAGTCATACATGGTGTGATGGCCGCATGGTAGATGTACTATCAACTGACTGGATCAGTAATGTGGCACTGATGCAGCTTGCGGTGGCAAAATGGCCATCTGTAACAGCGTGGAAACCATGCCCGCACATGCTATGGTTGATGACCATCCCTGCAAATGTCATCTGACTATCCATTGTCCCATGTCTATCACATGTGTAATACAGGCGATCCGTGTCAGGATGTTTAACAGTTGTACAGTGCTGTGTAGATGTTTATGGCAAAACACATGCATGTACAGGTGTCCATGCGTATGTGTGCATTGTCACTGCTCAAGTCCATTATGGCTGTGTCTGTGTTGATATGTGACATATACACAGCATCCAGGTCAACAGTAGTACCGTGGACACATTGAGGCATGTGCAGATAGATAAGAACACAAGTGCAGGCAAACAGACATGCCCACAGCAAGACATCATTTACATGGAGTATGAACACTGTAATGAGGTGACACTCATATATGGTGATGATATCCAATGCATAATGGGTGTGACATGTGTGACACAAACACGTCAGTCGTGTCAGTGTCATGATGCTTTGCAAAGATAACTGTGCAGATGCAGTAGATGTCATAGAAATGTATGTGCAGCAGTATCTCTGTAAATCTCTGAAACTGTGACCTGTCACCATCATTATGTTTTACAGATAATGCCCTGTACACGCCTCCAGCATACAACCGCCAGGAGGATGATGTCCTCATCCCACAGCTCCATGACAACTATGACTTGTTGTTCAGCCATGTGCCACAGCATGCCCAGCAGCGGGATGACCTGTGGCAGGATCTACGCAGGAGGGTGAACGATGTGGGTGGCCATAACTGCACCTACCAGCATGTGCGCAGACACTGCATGGACCTGATATGACATGCAAAACAGCGTGTCACTGCAATCGCCAGGGAACAAGGTGGAACAGGTGGTGGGCCACCAACCCAGCCCCCACTCACACACACCGAGGAGCTACTGGCCAGTCTGGGGACACCCAGGGAACAGCATCCAGAAACACTAGCTGCCATCGTGGAGGTAGGTGTCTCCCAACCAATGAGTCTGAAGCTGCCTGGTAAGTCAGTAATGCACATATCCCATGTAGTTGCATGTGTCACTGTACATTATGTAAAGTAACAACATATGCTAGGTATGTGGACACACATGCTGCATACTACAGTATACTACGTTGTGTATGCACACATGTACATACTATATGCTATTACACAGGTGAATGTGTTCACATGCACAGTGCAACCTGTGGCTGTCATACAGTCATGGATAATGTTCATACTGGTGTGTCACCCCTATACAGGTACCTCTGGCGTGCCGCACAGACATGGGTCCATTGCAGGTGAGACTGTCATCAGTATCAGGCTTGTAACAGTGTAGATCTATTTGCCATGTGGCCAGTTAACACTTGCACACCTGATGTTTTCCAGTCATGATATGCAGGTCGCACCACCATGCATTCACGCACGCCAACCATGTGCAATATATACAAACGTATTGATACACAGACTTGAAACCACAGTACTTGTCAATTCGACATGTGTGGTCAGCTGTGCATACAACAGTGGAGGTGTTCTACAATGGAGGCATATGTAGTATGCATTGGAACAACATGTGTGATGCAGCACACAGTACCACACAGTGAGCTGTGATATGGGCAGCCCACAAATGTCACCATTGTGTCATATGCCCCTGCATTGGGTGCACACATTGTGATGTGCCACCTGGCATGTCCCAGACATGTAGTGTTCTGTCTGCAATATTGTCACACTATCGCATGACCTATACCCCACATACCAAACATACAACCCGTTGTCTGCATAGCCCTGTGGATTGTGACATATCTGACATGTATGGGTGTATGTCATGGGACCACACAGACATGTGGAGTAGATGCCCATCACACACAATTGGCCAACACATGTGCAGACATGGCCATATGGGGATGGCCAGAGACATGTAGCCACACAGTACTTGGGAACATTGTCCACACATGGTCCAATTATAGTCTTAGTTGACCGATTATACAGTTGATGTGGTACACTGGACAACCTAAAGCCTGTGCACAGCTACTGGAGGTGTCACTGAAGTCTACCATATACGATCTGTCGAACATCACGACTGTGTTGCAGTTATGGCTATACAATGTGTACATATTATGCATTCTACAGCAACATACATGCCTCATAAAAGGACAAATGAACTATACTAGACAAGTTAGTTCACTGAAGATGGCAAAACGGAATATAAGTAGCAAAACGAAATAAATACACTTGTAACAGCACCAATAATATAGTCCCAGTCAAAAAATAGCGTAGAATCCACTTTAATAAACGCTTTCATCACACGACTTCATCAGAATACTTTGCAAACTCATTTTTTCTCATTTAAATACACAATCAATCAACATTTAATTAAAAACAATTAAACAATTAATCAATTCAATTAAAAATGTATATTAAAAACTCCTCACAGTTCATGCTGAATTAAATAAATGCAATATATTGTATTCCTTATTTATACTTAACTTTCTGTACTTTAAAAAACATTTCACATTAATGGCTTCATTCAACCCAGGATGTTTGTCAGAATTTAATCTAATCTGCCACAATGTTTCTTTTTGTTCTAACATATTCTTGAAATCCCCAGCCCTATTATCAACATCACAAACTTCAAGTACTGAAAAAACAAATTTTTTGAAAAAATTACAATTTCTGGAATGTTTATATAGGGCATTTTTTTCATCTTTGGATTTCATGCTATATAAATGTTCCTTTATGCGGGTGTTAAGACTACGAGTAGTCATGCCCACATAAAAGCAGGACATGCTGTGCACATGCCTATATAAACCAAACCACAAGAGTTACAATCTACATAGGTACTTCAATAATTCTATTGTGGCTATATAATGTTGGTACCTACAGATATAAATCGACAAACTTTACAGTTCTGGCAGCAAACATACCATTTTCATTATATCAGCCTTTTTATGCTCACTTTTATTGTATTCTAACATTTTTTTAATGTTATTGGTGTTCCTGAATACAAAATGTGGGTTGCTGCCTAGAATCTTTGAAACATCCTGATTTCCTTGAATTATCTTCCAATTTTTGTTAACAATTGAAGCTATTACATTCATTTCACTACTCATCTCTATGAACACATAACTTCTTTTTCTACATTTTTGTCATTCCTAATTTTTATTAAACTTTGAGAATCAAAATCATTTAAAATAGCTGGAAATAAACTGTCACGCTTCTCAAAAATTTCATTTCCACTATTCATTAAGTAATTAATATCGTAACCTCTGTCTAGAAATAATGAGGTTATGAAATGAAATTCTTCAATCAAATTTTCAACCCTGCTAGTCATTCGGCTTGCTCTTATGTATTGCCCTCTGGGTATATTATTGACAATGTGTTTTGGATGGTTACTTTTACAATGTAAATAGCCATTTGTAAATGTCCGTTTCCTATGTATTTTACTGTGAAATCTATTGTCATGCAAATCCCACCATAGACATACATCTAAAAAATTCACTGATAAACCTACATCACCTATGGTGAATTTCAAGAAATCTGAACATTTATTGGCTTTTGTCATAAAATTATTTACTGTCAATTCATCACCTTCTATTATAAAAAATAAATCGTCAATAAATCTTTTGTAAAACACAATTGTGAACTCTTCTTTTATCATGGATAATATATCCATTTCCCACCATGCCATGACTGTATTAGCGAATGCTGGGTGCAGGAGACCCCATAGCAATACCTTTTCTCTGCCTATAATATTGATTGCCAAAAATAAAATAATTATTTTCTAACACTATTTCTACAAAACTACAAATAGTGGAAATAACATCATTTGGAAGTAATTTTTTCTTTGTTAAATAACTACGTACTGCTTCAATGCCTACATAATGACTCATGTTGCCATGCAATGGCACAGTGTCTGTACGTCACACTGTACAGCAATGTAGATGGCTCACACTACCCTCCCATGCTCATGCACATTTGCTAAACATGCATTCTATCTGTAGGGCATACACACAACACTGCAATGTGAAGCCCATTATGATGCTGTACATGTGTCAGGACACCATTGTGTCATACATGTATGCATGTTAATGCACATGTCAGCAGATTACATGTCAAGGTCAAGTCAGCCATGTGTACTGTTATCCTGTTCTGGGCCACATGGTGTATCACGGGGATGCATGCATACTACCATGAATGTGTGAACTGCATGGCTACTGATATGACACCTGCTTGCTGTAGTGTGCACCCCAGGGAGGTATGCTTACTAACACTATTAATGTCTGAGCTGCATGCCCTCTGCTGTATTGCAGGCATGCTGCATGCCATCTGACAAATCACATGCATGGTGTGTCTGTGTGTGTCTGTGTGTGTGTGTCTGTGTGTGTGTGTGTGTGTGTGTGTGTGTGTGTGTGTGTGTGTGTCTGTGTGTGTGTGTGTCTGTGTGTGTGTGTGTCTGTGTGTGTGTGTGTGTGTGTGTGTGTGTGTGTGTGTGTGTGTGTGTGTGTCTGTGTCTGTGTCTATTGTACTTTACAGTATTTCTTTGCATTCACAGGTGATGTAGGTGCGTTACCCTCCTGCGGTCCATCTGATGTTAGTGTCCCCACAGATACTAGCGGTGATGAACATATGCATCAGGTACAGGCAGGGTTGTCAGGGGCTGAATCTGTGCCAATGGTTACCATCCCAGCTATGTCTCCCTCTTCCCCGCACACAGTTCTGCTGCCAACACATACCGCATCACCGGTGGCCATAGAGAAAGGACAGTCAGCGTCTGTTGGCGTGGAACAGGAACGTGTGGTGGCTACAGAAGGTGTGTCTACACACCATGGTGTCAGTGTAATGACTGCAGATGTGCCACACAGGCATGTAGGAGGACCTCTGGCAGACATGCACCTGCAGGACAGAGCGCAGCAGCTGGTATCACCAGACGCATGTTCCAGACTGTAATGGCAGCACAGGCACGTGCTGAATGGCAGAACAGAGAAGGGCAGAGGCTGCAGAGGGCTGCTATCCATACCCTAAATGACAACATCCAGGCATTGGCAAATGCTCAACAGCAGATTGCTAATGTTCTGGATAGGCGACTAGGTGAAATGGTCGGAATCCTTGACCGAGGCATGGCAATCCGTGAGCGGGAGCTGTCTGTGCTGGAACACCTGGTAGGAGTGAGGCGTAGGCCACGTGGACGTAGGCCAGCAACACCACCTAGTGTAGGTCGACGTGACCATGCCACCTCACATGCCCGCTCCCATAGTGCTGGTAGCAGTAGCAGTGCAGCTGCTGCGCTGTCAACACCAGGCCACAGCAGGCCACGTGGACGTGGCCCTGGACGGTCTCAGCAGGGACACGGTTCCAGAGGACATGTGTCGTCAGACAGTAGCCACTCTGTACTTCCACCTGGTAGTGCCCATGCAACCCCAGGCAGGCACTGGTCACGTGGCAGTGGACGGACACAGTGAGCTGTACAACCTGCACTGTACAATCTGGGGCTGTCAATTATACCCGTGTAGGCATCACAAATGGCAGAACTGTGTACACACATACACGCACACAGCAAACACAACTGTAGGGCTCCACAACATCCACATGCATTCTGCACAGATATGTCCAGTCAACTCACCGGCCCTTACACACACACATGATGTTATCCATTGGTGCAGCCTATGCCCCTGGCAAACATATCACCCTGTGCATATGATGAAGCCTGTGCTGCATCCCTGTCATCCACACCATCGGTGCAGGGTTATGCACAAATATTCTGATGCACAGGGTGAACAGCATAGTGAGAGGTGTATGTAATACCTCTGTATGCATAGTGAGGGATGTGTATGTTGCAGTGGTTGTGTGTAGCCTATGCCCCTAGCAAACATATCACCCTGTGCATATGATGAGGCCTGTGCCACATCCCTGTCATCCACACCATCGGTGCAGGGTTATGCACAAATATTCTGATGCACAGGGTGAACAGCATAGTGAGAGGTGTATGTAATACCTCTGTATGCATAGTGAGGGATGTGTATGTTGCAGTGGTTGTGTGTGAATACTGAGTTGTGTATGTGACATAGGTTGTGTACTGTCCACATGCACCAGTCACACCATGTAGTGCAGGTGCAGCATGCATTGTGATGTGTTCATGGTATGTGTCTCGGTTACATCTGTAGCACCATGTTGGTTGTGATAACCTGGTTCCCTCCTATGGTGTACTTGCATGTGCCTACAGGTAGCAGTGTTTGCAGTCCCCCACGTGTAACTGTGGAGTACACACAGGCACATCTGGCAATATCAGCATGCTACATGAACCCTCATCCTGACTGTTGGACACACAAACATGACACAGATGTCCACACATACACTGCACCTGACGCATGTGGTGGGTGCCACAGGCTACACTGGACAGAGACGTTGCATACATAGCAGGACACATTACAGGTATGGTGACATGGTGCAGGTGTTGTACACAGCGTCCTGGCCAATGATGATGTGAGGTGTCACTTGGTATCTGGAGGCCACACTGTGCAGCAGTAGGACCCGTAACAGTAAGTGAACATGGCCGCAGTCACGGGGTGTACACCACTATAATGCACACCCCATAGTGTGCAGCTGGGGACCCTTGCCTGTGTGGTCATCACCCTCACAGTACTATGCACCCACACGAAGTGTCAAAGAGAAGGGACATGCACAGGTAGCCAGTATGGCTGGGACCTATGGCATCAACAGGGTTGTGCAATGCATCACCATTACGGGTTAGTCAACACGTGGGGCCAGTGATAATTTCCCACCGTATATTAGCATACACACTCACACCAAGCACCAGGCATACATACAGACACACATACACTGTGGTGACCACACATGTGTATACGGACAGCCGATGTGTGTGATGCACATCACCGGCGAACATCATGCTTCCCACACTGACGTATGTACAGTTCTCTACAATGGTGTACAGGGACGTGTATCAACTGGGACATATTCCCCGTGATATGTGGCATCCCTGGTCACACATTCGGACACACATGGCAGTGCTGGGAATGATACACCAGCCATATGATGACACACTTGCTGGACATGCAGCGGTATTGATTGCATTATGTGTACCAATGCTATATCAGGCAAATGTGCTGCTATATACACACGGGAGGTTGTAGGTGTTACAGGTGCCATATGACATATAGTTGTTAACACCTGACCGCTGTGTATGCATTATGTCAGCACCGTCACGTAACAGCGACATAGCGTACAGTTAGCACATGGCATGATAGGATGGTGTGTGACACAACTGTGAGCCACCCCCTGCACACATACATCTAGACAGGTGGTTCACCACGTTATGTACACACATCCTTCCATACGTGCTGTTTGTATGTCACCGTATACAGATGTCAAGGATGGGTCTGCATTGCGTCTGCATGTCGTAGGTAGGTGCAACTATGGTACGGACATCGGCCACTGCACATGCATGTTTGCTGCATGCACAGTACAGATGTCACATGTGTCTTCTGTTCCCATGTTTGTATGCATTGCTATTGGACATGTGTGTTGACATACATAACGCATGGACTGCGGTATGATATCATGGGTGTCAACAGGCGACCAGTACAAGGGTATGTGTCCTGGTCAACACTGCTACCCCCTGTAGTGTGAGCATTCAACAGACATGGGCCCACCTTCAATTTGCATGTGTAGCATTGATTAGGCCAGTGTTATGCACAAAGTACATCAAAGGCCATGTATGTATGTGTTGTGTGTGCAGTCCATGCACACATCCACACAATCACATGTATGATGTACCCAGATGTGTGTTCATTGGTGTATAGCAACAGTCAGGTGTCACAGCTGTGTAAGGGCCATGGTATGTCTTGAGCCGACCTGTTCATGTATACTGGTATCATTGCAATGCATAACACCTGTTGGATCCCTGTTGGTACGTTTGTATTCTACACAGCTGGTGTACACCGCTGTACAGCCCAGTGGTCATGTGTCACATGGTGTTGTGGGACCGTAAGGCTGTGTAGTGCTGCACCAATGACATGGTGCTGACTTGACAGCTACAGTGTACACTGAGGTGTGTACGTGTGTGACCTGCACCTGTGACAGCTGTGATGGCAGCTGTGTGTGTACAGGTCACTGCATGTGTGACTGCCCTGTGCGTGAGGGCAGTTATACCTTACTGTGCCCTTCTGTGTGTACACTTCATCTGCATGCAAGATTGCCCTTTGCAACTGCTAAGTGTGTGTGCATGCTCAGTACGCCGTTGTGTAGATGGACACACAGTACATTGCACACTGTGCCCCTCTGTGATTAGACTCTGTGTGCATGCAAGATGGCCCTTTGCAACAGCTGTGTGAGCATGCCCAGTACGTCGTTGTGTAGATGGACACACAGTACATTCCACACTGCGCCCCTCCGTGATTAGACTCCGTGTGCATGCAAGATGGCCCTTTGCAACAGCTACGTGTGTGAGCATGCCCAGTACGCCGTTGTGTAGATGGACACACAGTACATTCCAAACAGACGTGTGATACTAAGGATGTGGGCATGGCCATTGACATCCTGTATAGCCATGGTGGTCATCCAGGCACCAGATGTCCAATTTCAAGGTCATGATGGATGCCTACATTGAACACACTTGTTGCTCTCTCGAAGGGTGTACTGTCTGTGGCATATCCCGTATCTATTCAGTGTTGTTGTGCTCCGTAGATATTTAGTTGGCCTGTTGACAGCACTGGCGTGTTTGTGTACATCTACCTTGGGACAGTAATATGCTTTCAGACTGCTCACTCTCTAAACATTCCCTATCAGCATCTTTGCCTTTGCGGATGATGTCACCCACCTAGAAGTATACGTCTGGGAGTGCTGTGTTCAGTAATCCCGGTAGCGCGTTCTGTAAATGCATAATGCTGTAGTGTATTAGAGTAGGTAGGTGTATGTTCAACTCCCGGCCCTTCCAGGTGTGTGTGTTTCCAGCTGCCTGGGGACACAGTAATGCTTTTAGATGCCTCACAACACATACATTCCCTATCGGCGTCTTTGCCTTTGCGGATGATGTCACCCACCTAGAAGTATGCCTCTGAGAGTGCTGTGTTCAGTAATCTCGGTAGCGCATTCTGTAAATGCGTAATGCTGTAGTGTGTTAGAGTAGGTAGGTGTGTGTTCAACTCCCGGCCCTTCCAAGTGTGGGTGTGTGTGTGCGTGTGTTTCCAGCTGCCTGGGACACAGTAATGCTTTTAGATGCCTCACAACACATACATTCCCTATTGGCATATTTGCCTTTGCGGATGATGTCACCCACCTAGAAGTATGCCTCTGAGAGTGCTGTGTTCATTAATCTCAGTAGCGCGTTCTGTAAATGTGTAATGCTGTAGTGTGTTAGAGTAGATAGGTGTATGTTCAACTCCTGGCCCTTCCAAGTGTGTGTGTGTGCGTGTGTTTCCAGTTGCCTGGGAACACAGTAATGCTTTTAGATGCCTCACAACACATACATTCCCTATCGGCGTCTTTGCCTTTGCGGATGATGTCACCCACCTAGAAGTATGCCTCTGAGAGTGCTGGGCTCATTAATCTCGGTAGCGTGTTCTGTAAATGCGTAATGCTGTAGTGTGTTAGAGTAGGTAGGTGTGTGTTCAACTCCCGGCCCTTCCAAGTGTGTGTGTGTGTGTGTGTGTGTGTGTGTTTCCAGCTGCCTGGGGACACAGTAATGCTTTTAGATGCCTCCCAACACATACATTCCCTATCGGCATCTTTGTCTTTGTGGATGATGTCACCCACCTAGAAGTATGCCTCTGAGAGTGCTGTGTTCAGTAATCTCGGTAGTGCGTTCTGTAAATGTGTAATGGTGTAGTGTGTTAAAGTAGGTAGGTGTGTGTTCAACTCCCGGCCCTTCCAAGTGTGTGTGTGTGTGTGTGTGTGTGTGTGTGTGTGTTTCCAGCTGCCTGGGGACACAGTAATGCTTTTAGATGCCTCACAACACATACATTCCCTATCGGCGTCTTTGCCTTTGCGGATGATGCCACCCACCTAGAAGTATGCCTCTGAGAGTGCTGTGTTCATTAATCTCAGTAGCGCATTCTGTAAATGCGTAATGCTGTAGTGTGTTAGAGTAGATAGGTGTATGTTCAACTCCCGGCCCTTCCAAGTGTGTGTGTGTGTGTGTGTGTGTGTGTGTGCATGTGTTTCCAGCTGCCTGGGGACACAATAATGCTTTTAGATGCCTCACAACACATACATTCCCTATCGGTGTCTTTGCCTTTGCGGATGATGTCACCCACCTAGAAGTATGCCTCTGAGAGTGCTGTGCTCATTAATCTCGGTAGCGTGTTCTGTAAATGCGTAATGCTGTAGTGTGTTAGAGTAGGTAGGTGTGTGTTCAACTCCCGGCCCTTCCAAGTGTGTGTGTGCGTGCATGTGTTTCCAGCTGCCTGGGGACACAGTAATGCTTTTAGATGCCTCACAACACATACATTCCCTATCGGCATCTTTGTCTTTGCGGATGATGTCACCCACCTAGATGTATGCCTCTGAGAGTGCTGTGTTCAGTAATCTCGGTAGTGCGTTCTGTAAATGCGTAATGGTGTAGTGTGTTAGAGTAGGTAGGTGCGTGTTCAACTCCCGGCCCTTCCTAGTGTGTGTGTGTGTGTGTTTCCAGCTGCCTGGGGACACAGTAATGCTTTTAGATGCCTCACAACACATACATTCCCTATCGGCGTCTTTGCCTTTGCGGATGATGCCACCCACCTAGAAGTATGCCTCTGAGAGTGCTGTGTTCATTAATCTCGGTAGCGCGTTCTGTAAATGCGTAATGCTGTAGTGTGCTAGAGTAGATAGGTGTATGTTCAACTCCCGGCCCTTCCAAGTGTGTGTGTGTGTGTGTGTGTGTGTGTGTGTGCGTGCATGTGTTTCCAGCTGCCTGGGGACACAGTAATGCTTTTAGATCCCTCACAACACATACATTCAATATCGGCGTCTTTGCCTTTGCGGATGATGTCACCCACCTAGAAGTATACCACTGAGAGTGCTGTGCTCATTAATCTTGGTAGCGCATTCTGTAAATGCGTAATGCTGTAGTGTGTTAGAGTAGACAGGTGTGTGTTCAACTCTTGGCCCTTCCAAGTGTGTGTGTGTGTGTGTGTGCTTGTGTTTCCAGCTGCCTGGAGAAACAGTAATGCTTTTAGATGCCTCACAACACATACATTCCCTATCGGCATCTTTGCCTTTGCAGATGATGTCACCCACCTAGAAGTATGCCTCTGAGAGTGCTGTGTTCAGTAATCTCGGTAGCGCGTTCTGTAAATGCGTAATGGTGTAGTGTTTTAGAGTAGGTAGGTGTGTGTTCAACTCCTGGCCCTTCCAAGTGTGTGTGTGTGCATGTGTTTTCAGCTGCCTGGGGACACAGTAATGCTTTTAGATGCCTCAGAACACATACATTCCCTATCGGCATCTTTGCCTTTGCGGATGATGTCACCCACCTAGAAGTATGCCTCTGGGAGTGCTGTGTTCAGTAGTCTCAGTAGCGCGTTCTGTAAATGCGTCATGCTGTAGTGTGATAGGGTAGTTAGGTGTAGGTTCGATTTCCAGGCCTGCCAGATGTGTGTGTGCATGCTCCCATCCGCCTGGTAACTCAGGTTATGCTTTTAGATGCTTCGCAACACAGATGTATCCTGCTGCCGTCTTTGTCTTTGCGGATGTTGACACGCACCTAGTAGAATGCCTGTGTGTCTGCTGTGTTTAGTAGTCTCGGTAGCATGTTCTGTAAATGCGTCATGCTGTAGTGTGATAGGGTAGTCATGTGTAGGTTTGATTACCAGCCCTGCCACATGTGTGTGTATGTCTGTATCTCTCTCTCTCTATATATATATATATATATATATATATATATAAAATCTATTTTCTGCCCATAACCCTGCTCTTGCATGGACAGCTGACTGTTTCATGTATCGCATATTTGCATAGCTTTCACATACCAATGGGGTATGTTGCAACTCCCAACATTGTCCATGCAACGTCCGTGTTACGGGCGGTGTTACACGCCCTTACAGGCGTTTGATGTATATCTTGGCAGACATCTATCCTTGCTGTACTCTCACTGTACTCGTACACGCCGGAGGCTTCATGTATCATGGCCTAGTTTTGATGTGTGTATGTCCATTTGTGCTGTGTGCATGGCTGTGGGTATGTCCCAGTATCATCATTTGTAAAGGTGACAGCCCTAAAGGTTCTTCATGTAGACTGCTGTGTCATTTGACATGTCAGCACATACCTGCGGACAGTACTGCACGTCCTACTGCAGCGCATTTCATATCTTCTTCGTTATCTTGCAGTCGATATTGCTGTTTACTCACACATGTATCTGTTTCTGTTCATACCACTCCACCTCCTAGAGCAAGTTGCTGGACAAGGCCTTATCTGATAGTGGGACACATAGAGGCAGTATTGACATGTTGCTCTTACAAACGTAAATAGTTGACACAATAATAGGTTTTGCATTTGTATGGCTTTTCTGTCGGATTTGGTGTCTTACGCACATGTTTGTCATTATTTCATGTCTTCAGTTATCATGGAAGTGCCAGAATGTTACTGTTACGTGGAACACACCAAACATATGAGGCAGAACTCTGCACATTCATCGTAAATCTGTACAGTTGCGGAGTATGTGTCTGTAACAAAATATCAACTTTCTGACACCAATACACACACTGTATGGCGGCATCACAGGCCACATGCCATTACATTTATATTGCAGGACACACCCACCCAGACAGTTGTATTCCTCACACAGGCCAACAGCTGCTTATCCACACTAATTGGTCTATCATGTACCGTATGTGTGCGCCGGTATTTGCACTTTCCATCAGTGGCAGAGCTCACGTACGTGTCTGGGGGAATGGACATTGTTATGGTGGCACTGCATGACACCCTGAGGGACACATTATGTTTGTGTCTATTAACCTTCCACATTGACATTCACAGGGCATACGTTGTCATTCACATTTGTCGGTGTACATGCTTGTGACTTGTATATGTTTTCTCATTTGTCCTGATGTCTTTCTTCTCACCTGTCCACCTAGTATCACTAGTTCTGTACATGTATTTTGGACAGGTTACCTTCATTCCCCTAACCTGTACACATTATGGGTAAACGCCCTGACGTTTGACCTTGTTACATTTGTCATAGTGATGTGCCTTTCTGGTAAATTGCTGACAAGGCATTACGGACTGTGCGGTAGATAATAGTGACTGACATTTCCATTACATGATTAGTAACACTCATAACATCCGTATTCATGGGTACGCCAGTATTCTCACAACGTTCTGACTTTGTCTGGGGTATATCTAATATAGTCCCTATTTGTATTTCATGTACTATGCCTTAGTGCAGCTGTGTTATTCTGACAGTTTGCCAGTTATGGGTACCATCTTGGTCGTACGCATGTCCATCCATGATAATCGCCTACATGACACTGATATAGGGCCCTACATATTGCCAAAATGGTTTCCGCAATATCCAGTGGATGGTTTGCCCCATTATTGAGAATATAGGCGTGTGCTATACCCACATCACTCCCACGGGCGGCCTCTGAAATCCTGCCAAACAACACCTAGGCCCATTTCTGCATACCCATGATTCCCATACCTGACAACCCTCTGCAGTACCCATTACACATGTTTAATGTGTGCATTACTGAAGTGTGGAGACACTTATATGCACTCCCCACTCTCCGGATATCAGTTCGTACGTCATACGTTCTATCGACACATGTGCCATCACCCTTGCACCTGATACTGTTGCATGTACAGCTATTTCGTATTTGCTGCGGTCACTTCTTTTGCGTCAATGTCGGTTGACACTAAGTATGATTCAATTTATGGAGTCCTGCAATGGACACCTATCTGCATGTTTAAAGTGTAGAACTTGCTGGATTGTCACTTTCTGGCCAATGTTTTTGATTGCTGTGGTTTATTCACCTTTCCTGCATGTCTGTTTGTCTAACCATATTAGATATAACGTCGCCTATTTATGTACATATGTCATATCTTCAGGACATAAGTCTGTTGTGTATACATACATACATGTACAATCCTCATTTTATAACTTGCTTTGGTTTACGTCTGTGGATTATGTGTATACACATCTATCTATATCCATACCATACCTTTCCACTATACAGATTGTCGCAGAGTGTACAGCTGCTTGCCCCTTTATCTTCGCTGTGTTTTACATAAACCTGTGTCTATCTGGCAATGTAGTGGCATTTCATTTGAGACTTACGGTGGGGATTTCTGGCAAGCAGTTCAGGTTACGACTGCATACCCTTCAGAGAATCCATGCTACTGACACACCTGTTATTCTATCCACTTTCTATGTTTGTTCTGGCACATATCTGGGGTTTGTCCCTATTTGTACCGGTAGTTTGCATGGCTTCGTCCAGTTTCATACTTTACGAGGTTAACGGGTTTGGGCCATGTATAACTAACGTGGGGGAAACAGCATTCATTTACTATGCTGTGAGCGGATCACACACGCACAGGCGCACTTGCATTTCCTTATTGTGGGTTACGTGCGGGCGCGCATACATATCCTTATTGTGGGTTACATATGTTTACTAATGTTTACTAAGTCATTGTGCTTATGTGGGCTTTATTACTTGTGACAGTACCAGTAATTATCTGTAATCCGGTTAACGGATGTTTGCGAAACACACGTTCACCTTTACATATTTAACTGTCTGTACAACACAGGCGCATTCATTACACTTTCACATTATATGTGCTGTAGTCGTTGTTCAACCGGGACTGCATTCACATTGGCCGGATGCTGTAACCAGTATATGTTTGGTGTTCTGACTCATTTATATGCATACCCATAGTACATAGCTACATTAACATATGCCTCACCGCTTCACTTACGTCACAGGCATCCATTCTCCTGCTGGGAAAAATGCGGTACTACATGCTACACATTCCCTATTCCCTACTGCTCTGGACCCAAGATGCATATTTCATCACTGCAGGGATATTCAGAACCCAAAGGCTTATATTCCTGACACATACAGGTCTTTAATTGTCAGGGTGTTCATGTGGTGATCTGAGTTTAGGCTTGTCCGACTGGTGAATGGAACTGCCCTCACCATATTCAAATGTCAGACAAAGCACATGGACAGGGATTGTCCATTTTAAACATTTAATCTGTTTACAGATACAGGTATTTGAGCACCTGTCAGCAGCTTATGATGTTGGCAATGCATAATATGGGTGGGGGTGGTTACGATACATAATCCACGGTGAGTGGTGTTCCCATTCACATTTGACTATTTCCTGTATTCATTCTTATGAGGGTTATTATTTTGCACATGACGTAACTATGAATTAACTACGGGTATGCAGTAGTACAGTCAACATATGTGACGGTTTGTTACAGTATATATGTATGGACCTCTGTAATACTGGGGACTACCCCACATCCTTCACAGCATTTCCTGCTTATGTACATACTATTATTCAGTGAACTTTCGAAGCTTGTGAGAGCAGTAATTACATCTGTCCCTATTTGTCCACCCATCCTTTTAGGCTTTGTCCAGGTTTTGTTGCTGTAATAGGTTGAGAGGTGGTGTCGGTATGTGATTGAGTTGAATATATACTGTCGATAATTCAGTGGGGAGTAGGGTTACCACTTGTTCCTCTTTGCGGGAGGTCCCACTTTGGACAGTTGTGTCCTGCGATGACACCTAAGACATGGCAAATGTCCTGTGATTTTAAGACAATAATATATTTCTTATTTTCTGTACTAGTTGCATGATACAGGTATTTTGTATCTGGTACACATAACTATTATTTGGGATAGCATAAGCTATTCAAATGCTATGGCATAAGCTTTTATCTTGGCATACATGTGTAATTCTGTCCTTTGCACTGGCCGGGGTTATGTTTTATCCTGCAAATTCTCACATTTCTACAAGGGATGTCCCACCTTGGCCATCTGAACAGGTGGCAACCCTAGTGGGGTGACCTGCATGGTGGACAGCTGTTCCATCCTGCGTAGTATGAATTGCATGTCTGTGTAGAAACTGAACAGTACCGTGACTACACATACATGTTTTGTCCAGATGTGTACAGTAATGGACACCGTGGCGTGTAAACAACTCTGAGGTTTCAACAGGTTACTTATCCCACGCAGGATGTACACACATTTTGCCGTAACATTAACGCACGGGCATTTGGATTTACGCACCTGTGATGGGATATTTACAATCGTGGGATACATATTTGCAGTCCGGACACTGCCTAGGACGATACTTCCTACTACATATGGGGAATACTCGCTATGTGCAGGTGTACGGATGCGCAAGGCTGGTAGCTGGATTTGGTGGACATTCGGACATGGGTGCGGGTTATGTGCTATACTGGGGTTGTTGCGTATTGCATTTGCATGCATTTGTTCTACTTTTGGATATCCCGGTTCCGCATATAGCATCCTATGTGTATGTGACGGTTACGTTCCTGTTCATGTGTATAGCACATTTTAATATACATATGTTTGTGTGTGTTTGGTATACAATTTGGACTGTCAGGTTTCTTTACAGTTGTTATATAGCCACAACTGCCCTGCTGTGTACTATCACTACCACTGTGGGACTGCTGGTGACCATACCCATGGGGCTAGACGTGTGTATTGGTGGCGCGCTGACATGATGCGCTTCACTTCCACTGGGTATAACTTCTGACAGTGCAGTACATTACGGACACACGATTTTAAATATCATTTGTTCCATGGACGGAAACTTATATTATGTTGCGTGCATTTCTGTTTGCTTCTCCATTTTGTGTGGCCGGGAACTGTCTTGCATGCTTTGCATACGTTTCATTATCCACGGACACTGATAGGTGCGATTACTATTGCAGGCAGGCTATAATATTCAGCAGTTTAGGTTGCTCATCACCAGCCAACATTGACACGCCTCCGGGCGCAGCTTAGTAATGCCCCATGCACTCGTGCACATGTCCTATGCACGTGGATGTGGTAGCGGCGCACCTTCATTAATATGCATATGGCACTACTACACCATTTATACACTGCACGGCTGGTGCAGGCCTTACACCGGCCTTGCGCCAAGCTTCATGAATCCGGGGGTTTACTTTAACACTGCAAACACTGGGAACATTCCACAAACTTCAGATACTTCGAAAAGTTTTAGTTAATGCGAAAAACTAGTTCATTGCAAAAACATTTGGTCATTTTAGCCTTGTACATTTTAAATTCTTTGGAAATTATTTCAGACACTTTTGTAATTATTTTTGAATACTTTTATCAGTATGTTGCTATTTCAGATATTTTGTTTATATTGGTAATTATTTTGAATGTTTTGAATGCTTCACCACTTATTCGGTGACTGAAAAATAATTTCAATGAGTTTACATACCCTTGAAGGACCAAGCACAATACTGGAAGAATACCAGGCACCCAGCATTACTGCAGCACAGGTTAAAGCTGCATTGTCCAAGTCCAAGAATACAGCTTCCATGGGACCCGATAATATCCCTGGCTGTGTTTTACATGAACTACAAAGCAAACTGGCACCACATCTGTGTGCCCTGTTCAGTCACAGTCTCACCTCAGCCTTTGTCCCTACTGAATTGCGCACTGCTACAGTCATCCCTCTCCATAAAGGGAGAGCGACTACAGACCCTGGGAATTATCTCTCCATTAGTCCAACAAGTCTGATATGTAAAGCTATGGAGCGCATCATCATGGACCTGATTAACAGAGATATAGGAAATCTCCAAACTCTAGACCCCATGCAATTTGGCTTTGTGAAATGGAGCTCATGCCTGCTCAATCTGGTTGACTTCTTTGAGTCAGTCACCAGGGCTGTGGATGAAGGTGAGGCAGTGTATACAGCCTACCTGGATCTGTCCAAGGCCTTTGATACCATTCCTCACTCAGGAATTATTGATAAACTCACCAAACTAGGCATCAACCCCTATATCACTAGGTGGGTTGCAAATTGGCTCACAGATAGAACACACAGTATGAAAGTAGCAGACTTAAGTCAGACTGCTGACTAGTCACAAGTGGAGTCCCACAGGGATAGGTCCTGGGTCTTCTCCTGTTCGGCATCTACTTCTCAGAAGTCCAGGCCAACACAAAGGGACTCAAGCTGGGAACCATTATTAACTCCCCAAGTGATGCAGACATCTGACAGAAAGGCCTCAATGAGACCAATGACTGGTGTTGAAACAATGGCCTTAAGCTTAACGCCAAAAAATGTGTTGGCATCCCCTTTAGTAAAAACTCAGTTCCCAGTAATTACCACATCAATGGGAGTCCACTGAACACTGAAGGTGTTATAAGAGATCTGGGGATGCAGGTTGACAGCAACCTCTCCTTCAACCACCACTGCCACCGTGGTCAGAAAGTCCTTCTATATGGCACATCTCATTACCAATGGTTTTGCATCCAGGAAGAAGAGGCCATTGTCTTCTCTACTCTTCCCTCATTAGACCAATCATCGAGTATAATGCCCAATTTGGCATGTACCTCACTAGACACCTGCAACATCTGGAGAGGCTGCAGAAGTACCTCATGAAGAGGATCATAGGCATTAAACACATGTCCTACATGGACAGACTCAAAAGACTCCAGCTATTCTCTGTCTCATATCACCTACTTAGAGGTGATCTCTACTTGACTTACAAAGCCATGTTTGACTCAGCTCTGTTAGAAATGCTACATCTAAAGAAATCCCAAATCCCTCTGCACCACATGCTCCAGAGACCTCAACCTAATTACCACAATCAGCAGAACATGCTGGAGGGACAGGTTCCTCACCCAGAGACTTCCCATGTTCTGGAATAGACTTCCCATACATGTCAAGCAAAACACCTCGCTGACCCTCTTCAAGAGAAATCTTGATGAGTGGATGGGTAATAGAAAGCTCACCCCGGGGATCACTCCAGTGGCTCTACTTGAAAGAGGCACTGGGAACTAATGTTGGGCAGCACGATGCCAGGGCACTTCTATGGGTTAGGCTTGTATAGGCTCCAGGACCATTAGCCTAGTACACACTTATGAACCTATGAATAACTGCTGACCCATTTGCAAGTTGGCTCCTGTATATTTCTCCAGTTCTAACTGCATGCCTCATGGTTTGCGAGTTGCTTCTACTTCAAATCCCATTCTGACACCACGTCGCATGTCTCTTTTATTCAAATGAGACACTGAGGCACTGTGATGGGCTCAAGTTGTTTATTGCACACAAACACGTCAGGAGCTATAACTGGAACATATACTTAAGTTAACTGACTGACTTATTGCTTCAAACACACTCGCATGTGCATCTCCATTCATGCCTGCACTCAACTCTGACGATACAGAATGGCACTGATCTTGCACGTGCTCAGTAACTTATATGCACATGCTAGCTAGCTACAGTGGCTAATTAGGTATGATACACACAATGATCTACATGAATCTCACCCTGTCACATGACTCACATCCTATATGTCTGCTAGCTTCTTTGTGGCATACTACAACCTCTTACTTGTTCTGATGTTGCTACTGCTATTCGTAGCCAGTTAAGTAAATGGATAATTATTTGTTTAACCTCTCCATTTATACCCTCTACATTATGTTCTCCACATTCCATGAGTTAGATGTTTTATAAGAAACTGATGACTTGGCTTCTAAATTTTACTGAATGATTTAGATGCCCTGTCCTAAACTTCTGGTCTGTAAACAAATAGTCATGGAAATGTTCAGCATGAAAACTACTGGAAAACAATTTAAGATTTAAGCTTCTGAGCCCCTCAAGCCTTTCTTTGTTGGAGGGAAGCCTTCTAGCTTATCAGTGGGAGTGGTAAGCACTAGGTAACTTGTCTACCACATAAGGAGTGGTTCTGGCCCAGAAATTGTAGTTATTGGCCGTTTGAGCAATCTTCCATCTCTCTCAACTTTCTGATTTGAAAGCCTGCATTTGCACTTGTTTCTGTCCTGTAACTCATCTAGTGCAGATACAGATTCTTAGTTTTAGCACTTAAATTTGCTTATTCATGCTCAGCACTTGTTCAGAATTTGTAAGCACTAAATAAGCTACTAATTACTATAGCACTCAATCTTCCTCATTACCTAGAGGAAAACAGTTTTTGTACTTAGTTTTCTCACTGGCTTAGAAAAACAGCTCTTGTACTCACTTTCCTCACTTATCTAGAGGAAAATAGTTTTCTATTCAGGCATGTCCAAGGGTCAGCTCCCAGTGTTCTCTCATGTCTATCTGATGAATCTGGGCATCTTGAGGCAATGTAGAAATTTCCTCATGTACACAGACAACCCTCTCCTCCTACTACCCAACACTACAACCTGTGAGAGATGCACTTATCTAGCCAAACTGGAGGTAAAGCTCTCTCCATCCAAGACTGAACTTGACAGTCATGAGGAGAAGGTAAACATTTGCACCACATCACACTCATCACATAGTCTCACTAAATCTGCACCACCAAAATCCACACATAGTAACACAAAAACATTCACGGAGGCTCTCAATAATAATCTACCTAAGCAACAGAGACCTCCAAAGCAGAAACGCAAGCAACCTCCATCCCCCAACACAACCCAAATGACACATAGCCCACAGACTCAGTGTGCTACTCAACCACAACCAATAAGGCAAAACAACATACCCAACACACTAGTCATAGGTAACTCTATAGTCAGGCACACTGATGTCCCACTCACCAGGCTAAACAAGGAGAAGGTTACTGTCAACTGCCTGTCGGGTGCCAGGATCCACCACATAACCCATGCACTCAGGTCACTCCATAACAAGTACAAATATGACTTTTTCATTGTCCATGTTGGTGTGAATGACCTGAGATGTACCTCCCTGGACTACATGAAAAGAGACATGGAAGAGCTCTCTGATCTTGTAGCCCAGGCAGGTATGATCCTAGCCCTGAGTAGCATTCTGCCATCACCCAGAATGATACCGCAGTACAAGGACAAAATTATTGACTTCAACAATTGGCTAAGCTTCTGGTTTCATTCTAAGGGGATCCAGTATCTGTCTGCTTGGGATGTCATGGTCGACAAACCATGATGCTTTACCACAGATGGCCTGCACCTGTCACCTCTGGGATTCCGGATACTGGCTAAGGCTCTTGCTGCCCCTATAGAGCCTTTTTTAGGCAGGGTTCAAACAAAAATTCACCATAACAGGCATAGGCAAGCAAAAACTGAGGGTAATGCTACTCAATGCTAGAAGTCTAAATCTCAAAATGCACTCACTCGGGCACTCCTTAAAATGGAAAACATCAATATCTGTGCAGTGACTGAGACCTGGTTCAAGGCTCCAGAGAGCACCCCTACACTACCAGGCTATAACTCATACCACACTTTTTGGCCATGTAATCTGGACCGAAACACCAAAGGTGGAGGTGTGTCCATATTCATTAAGGATATCCACACCTCCAGGCTACTTACTCAGCATAATGCATCTGAGGTTATCCAAGTGCAGCTAACTCTGGGCAAAACTGCAATCCAAATTGTAGCTTGCTACAGATCCCCCACCATGCCCCAAGATTCCCACTCCTCTTTTCTTGATGTACTGGAAAATATTACGGTTCAACCAAACACCCTAATAATGGGTGACTTCAACTACCCCACCATTAACTGGGAAAACTATTGTGTACCGACTACTTAGCTCAACACTTTCTGGAATTCATAAACTCCAATGCCCTAGATCAACTTATCCACACCCCCACCAGGGGCAACAATATCCTACACCTAGTCATTACCAACATGAGTGACCGGTGTTCCACACCTGAAGTCAACTCCTCATTGGTCCGATCCGAACATAAGCTAATCACCCTTGATATCCACATCCCGCCACCACCCCCCATTAAGGAAACCACAGAAAACAATTTCTCCAAAACCAACTTCATGCTTCGTAAGACAGAAGTGGTGAACTTTATAACACCCATGCAGATGGACAATATAGTTACAACTGCTGTATCCTACACAAATACACTCTATAAGCACTTACACGAGTACATGGATTGTGCTATCTAAAACAGAATCAAGACGCTTTCCTCCAAAAAAAAAGAAGCCAATCTGGTGGTCCCCTGCCATAAACAACCTGTACAACAGAAGGAAAAAACTGTTGCAAAAGATAGTAAAATCCCATGAGTGGAGGAGCTCCCTGGTCAGCCTCAGTAAGAAGCTGAGATCTCTTACAAGATCCTCCAAAGCAAGCTACAAAAACAAAATCGCCACTAATTCCAAGGACAGCCACAAAGCATTCTATAGCTATGTCAAGAATCTCAATTGCAACACCCAGATTTGCTCTGAGTTACAGCACAAAGGCACGAAAATTACAGAACCAACTGATATTGCCAACATCCTGGCAGATAGGTTCAGGGCTAACTTTACCCCCCACCCCACCCCGTAAAGGGCCCATATCTATACAGGAAGAATGCAGAGTCCCTGTAATCACAACTATGCAGGTAAAAGCTGCACTCTCTAAAGCCAAAAACACAGCATCCATGGGACCGGACAACATCCCAGGCTGCGTTTTGCATGAACTTCAGAACAAACTGGCTCCCCACTTAAGCACCATGTTCAATAATAGCCTCACATCAGGCTTTGTGCCCACTGAATGGTGCACAGCAACAGTTATCCCACTCTACAAAGGGGGAGCCACCACTGATCTCAGGAACTATCAACCTATTAGCCTGACAAGCCTGGTCTGCAAGGCCATGGAACGTATCATCATGGAACTCATAAACAAAGGCATTGGTAACCTCCAAACTCTGGATCCCACCCAGTTCGGGTTTGTGAAAGGCAAATCATGCCTTCTGAACCTGATTGACTTCTTTGAGGCAGTCACCAAAGACGTAGATGAGGGTAAGATGGTTCACACAGCCTATCTTGACCTTGCCAAGGCTTTCAACACCATCCCCCATTCTGGAATTATAGCTAAACTCACTAAACTAGGTATAAATCCCTATGTCACAAGATGGGTTGCCAACTGGCTCACTGACAGAACCCACACTGTAAAAGTCGCAGACACCAAATCTGACCTCAAAGCAGTGACAAGTGGATTGTGGGCTTCATTCATGAAACAGATAGGACATTTTTTACAGCAGGTAGGTGAAGGCTTCGTGACATGAATTATACTGCTGGACAAAGGAAGGGTGTGTGTGTGTGTGATGCCCCAGTTGCTATATACTGGTCGCTAGAGAATACAAATGGTGGTGGGTAAAAATACTCAGGCTTGAACCCTGTGCCTTGGATGCAAGTGGCAAGGACCTGAATTCCCTATCCACCACCATTTCTAAAAAAAAAAATGCAGATTTTTGCCTCATATTTGTTCTGTTCCTCATAAAATCTGTGGTTTCTGTATCTACATTTTTCCTTGCAAAGTCTGTAGTGCACTGGTAGCATTGCTGCCTAACAACTACAGGTTCTCTGGTTTTATTCTTGGCTGGGGTGCCTTCTGTGTGGAGTCTGCATGTCCTTCCATCTTACAAAGATGTGTCTGGCATTTCTCCCTGCTCTGCTGAAAATTGTCTTTTGTTCCAAGTCAGACTAGTTTCCTGGTTAAATGTTTAAAAATAACAGGCATTTGAATTTCAGACTTCATATTCTTCAGAAAGCACATGGTAACACAAAACTGTTTATTCTAGCAGTTGTCTAAGTTTATAACATGGATATTTGAAATTTGTCCCTATTTTTGGGACTGTATTCCCCCATTATGGGCTTTGTCCAGGTATTTTGTGCTAAGGTTGAGGGTTATCTATGGTGAGAATTGAATTCATTGAATGTTTGTGGGCTGCACCCCCCCCCCATTACTGGCTTTGTCCACATGTTTTTTGCTAAGAGGTTGAGAGCTATGGTGAGAACTGAATTCACTGAATATGTTTGGGGGCTGTATTCCCCCATTATTGGCTTTGTTCCGGTGTTTTGTGCCAAGAGGTTGACAGCTATGGTGAGAACTGAATTCACTAAATAGTAGCCATTTAAGTTTGTCTTCCTCTCTTTCATAAAATAGCTGATTTGGCATAGTGGTATGTTTCTCTAACTGTTTTGCACAGGGTCCCCTGGGTTAAAGACGTGGCAGTAAAATGTATAGTGGTAACACAGCATTTTATTCTCGCAACTTTCCAACATTATACAAGCAATGTTTAAAATGTGTCCCAGGTTTTTGGGCTTTTGTCCCGCCCCAATAAATTTCGGCTTTTTCCAGATTTCTTGTGCTGCAAAGTTCAGAGATACAACTGTGTGTTGACTAGATTTTACAAGGAGCTGAGAGCTGCAGGGGAACAAAACTTTAGTGCTGCTTCTTCTAAGCCTGCTTGCATTGTTAATAGCACAACAGGTAGTGTATTTGCTTTTGATGCAGAAATCTGTGGGTTCTACTCCCAGAGTAGATAGATGCATGCTGATAGTGTACTGTGTTGTAAAGTGGGTGGATGCTGCAGTCCTTTTTGGCAAAGATACCTAGAGTAGTAACTATGAACCTGTTATCAGTTTGCCATACAGTCCCTATTGCGATATTGCTAGCTTATCATTTTTTTAATGCATGCAACATAGGCAATTTATTCCTCAAGGGCAACAGGCACTTTATTTGTAGATGAATAAACAATGACATATAAAGTTGTTTGCTAGCAGCAACCTCTTCATTGTTACAGATTTCTTTAATGTGGAATTATTTAGACGACTTTTACTACTTCAGAGATTGTGCATATTTACTGATACTGGTGGACTGTAGAAGGTTGAGTAGACTTTTATGATGGAAATGTTCTGAATTGGGTAGTTTTGTCATTGGTGCATGCATTTTGCTTCATTGTTTACTGGAAAAATGTTCAAAACAATAAATTTAAAATGCCCTCTAACAACTGTACTGTATTGTACAAGGAATATAATTTAGTACAATCAGGAAGGTGTATCAAAGAGCACATGTATGTTTCATGTGCAAGGGGCCTATGATTTGAAAACAGCCCAAAATTAATCTTTATCTGCCACTGGCAAAATTTATTTTCTTTGAATGTGGGTCTCAATGCTGTTTCATTGAATGCGAGTTTCAAGGGCAGAGAAGTTTTAATGCTAAGCCTGTTTTCATTGTGAGACTGCATTGCTTTGTTTAGCAGATGTCTTAGTGTTTGTGCTGTAAAATGCAAAATAAAACTTTCAAATGAAATCCAAATCATCATAGAAGTAAAGCAGTATGCACATTAGTGTTTATGGTAAATGGAGTGAAATAGCCAAGTAATGGATCATTGGAATGGCTGCAGGGGGGAGGGCTCCATTCGACCATGATTTTGTGAGGGGGGAGGGCGGCAAACTCAAAGACAGTCCCAGCTGTACTATACCTCCCAACTGTCCAGATTTTCACAGAATGAATACATTTTTGCTTCTTATTTTTGGTTTGTTCCTCATAAAATTTGTGGTTTTCTGGAAAATCATTTAGGAATTAAGTCACTAAATAATGACACACTGAGTTTCAGACTTCATAACCCTTAGAAAAATGCATGCTAAAGTAAGACCTGTTAATCTATCAACTGTCTCAGTTTATACAAGAGCAATTTTTAGTACTGTTTATATGTTCCCCCAATATATTTGTCCTTGTCCAGATTTATTGCATTAACAGGTTGAGAGGTACATGCAGATAAATTGCTTTATAGAATTAGGCATAGCCAAACCTCTCAACTGTCCCCGAATTTGGCTCAAAATGTTGCTCTTCCCCTAATAATCCCTCTGCAAAATAGCAATTTTGGAAGAAAACATGGAGGGTTTACAATTAAGAAATAACTGTAATAATCAGAGTTATAGATTACTTTTCTTTCAGAAATGCATGTAGATTCTTTTATTTTGTCAGCTGCTCAAGTTAGCAGTACTAATATTAAAAATGTGTCCCTTCTTTGACAGGTTCCCAGATGTATTGTGTGGCTATTTTATATTTTTGCATCACATTTTTGGTCCATTTTTCATAAAATTGTGTTTTTTTGGCAAATTAGTGGTAAATCATTAAAGACTGAAGTTAGAAAATAATGACAGACATTTGAGTTTCAGGTTTCATATCCTTCAGAAAATTCATACTAATGCAAGACCTACTATTCTATTATCTTTCTAAGTTTATAAATGCAATATTTAAAAATTGTCCTTATTTTTGGGTCTTTGTCCCACTTCTATGTATGGCTTTGTCCAGATTTCTTGCTCTGAGGTTGAGAGGTATGACAAATGTGTCAAGGCCATCACAGTCAGCCAGAGACATTTCAAATTGTGACATACTTGTTGCACCCCACTCCCCCATGTAGTGACTCTGGATGTGTCCAAGCAAGGCAAGGAGCAGTTATGCAGTGTAAATGTGCGGGGTATACCCCCATCCAGGGTAGACACATGTACTACAGTGGCTTTTCATCTGTTCTTGATTTTGCAGAATGGTCTAGTTTTGTCATATTTTTGCACTGTTGATTTATGCTTATTACTCAGAAAGTGCCTGTTGCTCTGTGTTTAAGTAGCAATGCTTTAATGACCATCAGGTAAGCTTGTCTGAGATCATAACATGCAAGTAAGCTTTAATAAGCATACTGTTAAAGAACTGCCAACATTGAAAGCTTTTCTGTTGTTGCCATGCAGATAATACTTAACTAGATAATGTATAAGCCTTGGGTATTGAAATGCATATGACAGTATTTGTAATAAAGGACAGGATTACATTATTTTAAGAAGCTCATTACACTTGTTGGAGACTTCCAGTGATCTTTGAGGGCTTTACCCGTAAACTAAACAGAATGCCATTCATGTGTGGTCCATAACCTGTGCAGCAATCCTTTAAGCAATGTACCTTGAGCTTGTTTCTTGTTTGCTTTTCATTTTTTACTTTGATCATGTTTTCCCCATGAAACAAGTAGATAGTTGTCAGGCAGCAGGTCTTTTTTGGATAACAAACATTTTTACAAGTGGGGGCATCACAGACATTGCTACTTTCAGCATGTTACTTGGTACTTTAATAAAGCTGAATATAAATTATAATTAGAACTGCAGTGCAAGGAGAAGTGGTTTGAGTTGAGTGCTGCTTGTTTTTCTTATACTTGATTTTGACTGGCATTCCAGTTTGTTTGTGTCTTTTGGCTTTTCCCGGTTATGGGGTCACCACAGCAGAACTCCGGTCTGCTAATGATTGGTAGTTAATTTTTACATGCTGAGTTACCAGCCCTGATGCACAACCTTCAACGAAGGTACGCCCATTCACGCATATCTCCATGCAGAAGACGCTCTAGCTGAGAATCAAACCAGACAGCTTCTTACTGTGAGGCGACAATGCTACCAATGTATTTAAAAAGTAATTTATTTTTTCATGCCTCACAACCTTTTTGTTTCCATCTAGATATTAAGTAAGCTGTTATGCAGCCAATGCATTGAAATATTTTTATTCTTTTACGCTTCATTTGTCTTGATTGGACTCTCATAATGAGGGTTTGGCACCCAGGGCAGCATATTTAATTAAAGTTAGTTTTTGTGGTTTTGAGCATAGCTCCTCCCCTTTCTAGTTGGCTGCACCCCTTCCCTTTGACCCCACCCATTCAGCTGTCTCCTGCAGCCCCCCTTTGATTTGAAGTCACCACTGCTGAAGGGTATGAAGTCTGAAACTCAAACACCTGTCATTATTGTCTGACTTCCATCCTCAATGATTTGCCAATCATTTGCCAGAAAACCAAATATTTATGAGGAGCAGACCAAAAATATGAGGCAAAAATGTGAACAATCTATGATAATCTGGACAGTTCAGAGGTATGCATACAGATGCAACTGGGAATGACTCTTCCCTTAGACTGTTAGTATGCTTTCAAATTGTCTTAAAGAGTGTGTTTCTCATTGCTGGCTTGTCTGTCTCTGAATTGCCTGTTTGAAGCTAGTTGTTAGATTTGTTCCCAGTACCATTTCACATTTGCTAACTAAAGTGTATTTTTACATTAAGAAGACTGAGATTAAAATTCTAGTCACAGTAGAAAGGTAGCTTGGTCTGTCTGAGTTGGTAAACATACAGGGAGGCTTAAAGTGAGATCATTTCATTGGCCAGAGGGCTTTTTAGTTGCTTTAGTCACTTTTCTTTGAGTTTATAATTTCTGCTGCTGATCACACAGTGTTATTTAGTAGTGTCTTGTACAGATGGAAGGAGCTTAGAAACCTATAAAACGTTTCCTCTAACTTTACTCAGTACTCAATTCTTCAAATGTCAACCAGTTCACACACTGAGGAGCCCTGCTGCACATCTTCAGTCACACATAGCCTAACTGTAGTTTCTACCCTCACAGTCCCCAAGTTATCCTGCTGTACCACCCCTTTGTAGTTCACATAAATAAAGACCTGACACCATGGGTGACACTTTCCCAGTTTCTCTGCTGGCAGCTTAGTAGATTGTAGTAATTATCTCATGTTCACTGCCAACCAACTAATCCTTAGAGAAACAGATATAGTATGTGAGAGATGTAATTACACAGTGTCAATGGGGGTAAGACTTTCTCACAAAAGCACTCAAAATAACAATCAGGTTGTCAGTAATGTAAGCTGTGCACTCACCACACATAGTACTGACACAATGCATAGACCAACACTCCACCAGAACAATACTCAACACAGCACATGCAGTCACACCCTTTGGAGCCCCAAATACAAAACTCACAAGGCAAACCAATACACTACCCAGTATTTTAATCATAGCAGACTCCATTGTGAGACATGCAAATGCCCCATTCTCCAGGATGAATAAGGAGAAAATCATGGTCAGTTGTCTATCAGGAGTTGGGATCCACCAAATCACCCACGCACTCAAGTCATTAGACCACAAGTGCCAGTATGACTCAGCATAGTCCACATGGGTGTAAATGAACTGAGACACACCTCTCTGGACTATACAAAGAGATACATGGGGGGGGGTCTCTCAGACTATGTGTCTCCTGCTGGTATGTGCCTATTATTGAGCAGCATTCTACTTTCACCAAGGATGATGCCACAATGTGAACAAAAGATGACTGACTTCAATAATTGGCTTAGTTTTTGGTGTCAGTCTGGGGGGGGGGTACAATACTTGTCAGCATGGGAGGATATGGTCAACAGACCATGTTGCTTTGCCAAGAGTAGTCTGCACCTGTCCTCTCTAGACTTTCAAAAATTGGCTAAAACATTGTCCTCCCCCATAGTGATTTTTTTTGGCAATGCCAAAATGGCAAGCCTTCTGATGCAGCAAAACCATCTCAAGGGAATCTAAAGGTATTACTGATCAACACTAGGAGCCTAAACAAGAAACTTCACTCCCCTAGGCTCTTCTCACCCTAGAGAATATGGACATCTGTGTAGTTACCAAGACATGGTTTAAAGCTATGAGGACCACCCCAACAGTGCAGGGTTACTATGCCTTCCACACATTCAGGCCACCTACTGCACAGGCAGGGACCAAAGGTGGAGGTGTCTCAATCTATATCAACAATAAACACATCTCAAGACTAGTTAAACAGGATGATACACTTGAGTTTCTCCATGTCCAAATTTCCATAAGTATAGTCCCATATCATATCCTTCCAAATGATAGGCCACCCTCTCTGACCGAAGTAACTCATAAACCATACTTGAACTTACTGCAGGCCCTCACCATTTGACTCAATACCATATTCATGAATGACTTTAACTACCCCTACTGTAAACTGGGATACTTACACAGCCCCAGACTTACACACCCAGAGATTCTTGGACTTTGTAAACACAAACACCCTGGATTAGATAGTCCATACCCCCACTAGGGGTAAAAACGTACTCAACATGGTACTCACAAACAAGCAATAATGTATCCCCAGCTAGTGTAGTGTTCTCTCTGGTAAGGTTAGACCACAAAGCTTTCTTCTTCATAATAAAAATTAATTCTGTGACCTAGGCTAACCCCATAACATTTAGGAGCTATTCTAAGGCAAACTTCCTACTACTAAGTGATAACTTCTCAAAATGTCAAGCCCCCAAACCCTGTGAGTTCAGCTACCTATGCAAACTTTTTCACAGAAACCCTGCATGATCATGTCAATAAATGCATATAGACAGCTATGTCTACAAGAAATAAGTCCAGAACTATCTCAATAACAAACCTCCTTAATGGAATCCAAACATAAACAAGTTTTACAACAAAAGAAAAAAGTCACAACCATGATTAGGAAGTGCTTTCCAGAATGATAAAAACACTCTCAAAAATCTAAGTAAACAATTAGAAGGGCAAATTAAGTCTACTAAGGCTAAATTTGATGTAAAGATAGCCCTCCAGGCAAAGGACAATGACAAAACTTTTTTTAGCTATGCCTGAAACCTCAAAGGTAACATACAGCAGTGTATATTACTGATTGTAAATGGAACCACCTACAGAAATATAATAAATCTGCTGGCCAACAAATTCAGCTTCAATTTTACCCCACCAGGAAATACCATCAAACAAGTCCTTACAACTGTCACTAGCAAGCAGGTCCTAGATGTGCTTAAGGCCAAAAACACTGCATCAACAAGTCCTAATAACATCCGAGGATACCTGCTAAATAGCCTGAAACATGACCTATTAGGACCATTGGAGTCAGTCCTCCCTCTGCACAGGAGCATGTCATCATCAGACCACGGGAAACTAGAGACCGATTAGTCTGACTACCTTCACCTGACTAAGACATTTTATACAATACCCCACTCTGGCATTGTAAACAAACTCATGGATATAGGCATAAACCCAAATGTTAGATGCTGGATAGTTATCTGGTTCTCAGATAGAACCCAGAATGTTAAAATAGGGGAGACCACCCATACAAATATGCTGGTCACAAGTGGAGTTCCTCAGGGTTCTGTGCTGGATCCGCTACTTTTTGGTATCTACTGCTTTGAGGTTAAGGCTAATGTCAAGGGCCTATTGCTGACCAAGTTTGCAGATGACTGCAAACTAGGATCAGTCTCAGAATTCCCCCAAGACACTAACATCCTACAAGAAGGACTAACACAGACAAATGAATGATACCAAAGCCATGGCTTAAAATTCATTGCCAAGAAATGTATAATAATATCCTTTGGGAAGTTAGCCATCCTAGGAAAGTAGCCCATTGGTAGCACACTCCTAAGAGCAGAACCAGTAGTCAGGGATTTGGGTATGCATGTAGATTGTGGGTTCCTATTACGTGATCGAAGTTTTGAAACTTCAAACACGACAATATCGAACTTGTCTGTTCGAAGTTATAAAAACTTCGAACACTGAAAAAATATTAAAAAGAAACATGCAACAGTAAACTAACTGTTGCAGTAGGGGGCAAGCCTTGAACCCTCACGCCCGCTTTAAATATACCAACTCTGAGATTGCACTAAAGTGCAGTAAAGGAAAATATTCCATTTCTGCACTATAGTGCGGTCTCGGAGTTGGTGTATTTAAAGAGCGGGGGGTGTGGGGGGTGCAGGGGGCTTGCCCCCCTGCTTACAAGGGTATATTTTACTTTTAATTTTTTTTTTAACATGTTCGGACTTCTGCAAGTTCGATTATATGGTTTCGACCATATAGGGTTCAAACCTGTTGAAGTTCGATCATGTAATACGAACCCATAGATAGTAACCTGGCTTTTAACCAACATACAAAACTATGTCAAACCCAGAGCTGTTGGACATGCTACACTTAAAGAAATCCCAGTTTCTCCCAACCACACCCACCAGGGATCTAAACCTTGTCACCACAATAAACAGAACATGCTGGATTGATAGATTCCTGTCCCAGAGACTTCCCATACTCCTGAACAAGCTACCCATTCATGTCAAGCAAAGCTCCTCATTGGCCCTCTTTAAGAAAAATCTTGACGACTAGATGGGAAATAGAAAATTCACCCCGGGGATCACTTCTGCAGCACTGCTTGACAGAGGAAAATAATTTTCTTCGGTGGCGAAAGCCAGGGAACCTTTTTGGCTAGGCTTATATAGGCCCCAGGGCCAATAGCCTAGTACCTACCTATGAACCTATGAACAAGTATCTAAGTTAGTAAAGAAATCATTCTATGTTGCTCAACTTACAAGCAAGGCCATTCAACTTATATGCAAGGGCATGGCACTTAGGTCCAAGGAAGTCATTGTTCCACTGTATTTGGCTCTTATTACACCCATTAATGAGTATAATGCCCCCTTCACTATGTTCCTGATCAGGCACATGCAACAACTGGAATATCCACAGAGGTTCCTCACAAAAAGAATACAGGGCATAAATAACATGTCCTCCACAGATCGCCTCAAAGCCCTATCTATATATACTGCTTCCTAGAGATTGTTGAGAGGCAGACTATGCCTGACATAAAAGGCATCCTTGGATCCCACTCTAATGGATCTTTGGCATATCCACAAAATGAATAGCATCAGAATTGCTTGATCTAAGGATTTAAACTTTGCTTACGACAAAAATAGGAGAATTTGGAAGGACAGGTATGTGTCTGAGAGAATTACCCTTCTCTGTAAGAGGCTTCCCATCTATGTGAAGAAGAGTTGTTTCCTAACCCTATTCAAGAAAAACCTGGATCAGTGGATAGGAAATCAGAAATACAACCCAGGTCTAGCACCTATGTCGCTTATGTACACTACAGGTACCATGGACCAGGCGTTAAACATGTCCACTGTGACAGTTGGAGTGCATTTTCCAGGCAAGGGTGAGCCACTCTTGTCAGTCCTAGGAGAAGGGACATGGAATACCCTTCTGGGCAGCTAGAATACTACGCCCATCCCTAGGGAGGTTTTTCCTGGCTAATTTGGGTCTGCTTCCTCAGTAATTCCTGTCAAAAAAGAGGCAAAAACTTCAGGCATAGTTCTTTTCCTGCTTCAGCAATGACACAAGTGATTTATTGAGCTCAGATCAGGGTTTAGTTTAGGCTCTTGACCCTTCCAGTTTAATTGATACTGGTGAAAGAAAAAGAGATTATTCATTTTCTAATGAGGTTCAAGTTTTTGAACCACAAAATGATTGTGAACAGACAAATTCTATTTTGTCTTCTCCACTTTCTGATTCAAATTCTGAGGAGAGTATGGCTTCTGACAATCCCTTAAATTCCAGCAAATGACACAAGGACCAGAAAGAGAGAGATGGCACCTAATTTTCAAGTTTAATCAAAACATGACATTACTTGCCAGTGACTCCAATACTCATGATTGTGACATGTGATATCTGATATGACAAATCACTTGGATCTGTGGACATGACTCTTGTTTCTACTACAAATGATGGTAAAACAACAAAATCTTGATGACTTACTAAAATACCTAACAGATGGTATTATTTTTATGATAGCAAGGACTGATGATTTTAGCTACTATACATATATAAATACTATACGTTGCATTGCTATGTGCTTGCAAATAAAATGTTATAAATTTCAAATGCGAATCCCCACATAACGTCCCAAGAGCAGTGTAGTATAGTTAACTTTGACTTATATTATTTAAATATAAAAAAATAAAGCTTGAAAGATGTAATGTAAATAATTAGAACAGCACTAAATATTATTTAAATTAAAACAGCATTATTGTAAGTTTTAGCTACCCATAAAGATAAGCTGTATGCTGGCTATCACATGATCATCTCAACTTTATCAAATGAATGACACAATGGATAGCATTATTACATCACAGCAAGAGGCTTTCTGGTTAGATTCTGAACTGAGGAGACTTCTGTGTAGAATCTGCATTTCCTCCCAGTATTTGCATGGGTTTTCTCGGAATGCTTTGATTTCCTTTCACGTTCCAAAGACAAGGAGTAGGTATGTTGGACACTCTAAACTGGTCATAGATGTGAGTGTGCATGTGTGTGCACACGTGCAGTATGGAAGAGTATCTATATAGAGCGGCCTTGGCTCTAGATGATTGTCACTGTTGAAGTAACACCCAGACCCCATCTAGAAAATGAGGAAATAGAGGTTGTGGAATGATGGAGTTCATCTTCTTCAATTGTTACCATGATAGTAAATGGCATGGACACACCAAGGTTTGATCCTGTGTGTTTTTCTTGCTGCAACTGTTAAAGTGCTCTAGGCAGTACAGAAGAACACACAATACTGTGCTGTGGATATAAAATGTAATAAATTCAGTATGCACTGAAGCCTTTTATAAACCTAGTATAACCTCTTTATTTGAGTGGCTTCTTTATAAGTTGGTCAAAATATGAATATTTGCAGTCAGCCATGCTGGAAATGTCTTTTATCTTGGTATTAGACCAAGCCTGAGATAATTCTCTTGTTGAACTCAACCTATCCAGACTGGTGTCAGAAATGGCCACAGTATAGGAAGCTACTTAAGATAACTTTAGTAAGTCTCTCTGATCCCTGACTCACTTCAGGTAGTTCATAATGTTCAATGTCTGGCAATTTATGGAGATGTTGAAGGTGTACATGCCTTCCCTTTGAACAATGTATGATCTAGGTTGACTGTAATGAGCAATAGCTTGGAGTGGAACTTTGTAACTTTTTACAGTATGCTGAGAAATCATTATTCTCACACATTTATTTAATGCAAATAAATGTCTAGTAGAATTCTCATAAAACAAACTTTTTAGTTGTCTGTAGTAAAATAGTTCAACTATTGATGCTGTCTCCTCTCCAGAATCAATACTGTACAGGGGTGAGATGTTTAGCTCTCAGACATCTGCTCAGGAAGAGATATTCTGGCAAAATTTTGAGTAATGCCAAACAACAATCCTCCTAATTAGAATACTCACACATTTTCAAAATGATTTGGGCTGTCTGAACCATTCTTTCTATTTAGTCATTTTAGAGAATGCATCGTAGACTTCGGTAAAATGTGTAAAGTGGCCTAACTCTGCAAAATCTTGAAATTCCTGATCTGTTGTCAGACACAATTTTTTTTAGTTTCCTATGACTTGAAAATAAAGACTTTAGAACCATAATCATTGACTATGTAGGAGTATCTCCCACATGAACGTGTTTCGGATGCTTTGAATAGTGATTCACATAAAGCAAAAATGGATATTCTTATAACAGAAAAAAGAATGCCATGTTTCAACAACAGAAATGGAGGAATTTTGTGGAGAATTAACTATTCTTTTTTATAAACATGCCACAGATTTCACAGTTCTGAATCAGTTATTCAGTCTGCCCAGAAATATTCAACCAGTACATAAGTTCATAGGTTCATAGGTAGGCACTAGGCTATTTGCCCGAGGACATTTATAAGCCTAGCCAGAGTGTGTCGGCTTTCACAGCCCCATTGATTAATTAACTGATCCTCTGTCAAGCAGAGACAATGAAGTGATCCCAGGGGTGTATTTTCTGCTATCCATCCACTCATCAAGGTTTCTCTTGAAGAGTGTTAGTGAGGGGTTCTGCCTAATGTAGTTTGGAATTTTGTTCCAAAGCATGGGGAATCTTTGTGACAGGAATCTATCCCTCCAGCATGTTCTATTTATTGTTGTGGTGAGGTTTAGCTCACTAGAGCGCATGGCTTGCAGAGACATGGATTTCTTTAGGTGAGCACATCTATCAGTTCTGATTTGAACATGGCTTTGTAAGTCAGGCAGAGATCACCTCTGAGTAAGCGATATGCCACTGAGTACAGCCGGAGTTTTTTCAGTCTGGCTGCATAGGACATATGTTTGAGGCCAGTAATCCTCTTGGTGAGGTATTTTTGAGGTGTTTCCAGCTGTTGGAAGTGTCTTGTGAGGTACATCCTAAATGGGGCATTGTACTCTATGATGGGTCTGATGTGTGACGAGTAGAGGGGCACTATAACCTCTTTATTTCTAGATGCAAACCCTTTAGTAATTAGAGGGCCACATAGAAGGATTTACTAACTACTTTGGCAATATGATTGTCAAAGGAGAGATTACTATCTACCTGGGTCCCCAGATCTCTTATTACCTCTTCTGTATTAAGGAGGCTGCCCCCTATGTGGTAATTTGTGGGTGTTTTGTTATTCCCAAATGGGATGACTATGCATTTTTTTGGCATTTAGCTTGAGACCATGACTTTGACACCAGGTGTCCGTCTCAGTAAGGCTGTTTTGGAGGATGTCCATGTCAGCTGGAGAGTCAATTATGGCTCCCAGTTTCCAGCCATCAGAGAACTTGGTTAGCCATAGTTCTCCTGTGTCTGCCTGTACTTCTGAGAAGTATATGCCGAACAGTAAGGGTCCCAGGACTGAGCCTTGTGGGACACCACTTGTGACTGGTTTAGAGACACACCTGGAGCCCGCTATTCTTACCATGTTAGTTCTGTCTGTAAGCCAGTTGGCAACCCATCTCGTGACGTAGGGGTTTATGTTCAAGCTGGTGAGTTTTTCTGTAATATCTGAGTGGGGAATGGTGTCAAAAGCCTTGGTGAGGTCAAGGTAGGCTGTGTGAACCACCTTTCCCTCGTCTATAACATTAGTGACTGTCTCAAAGAAGTCAATCAGGTTTAGTAGGCATGATCTACCGTGTGAGTTCTGTCTGTAAGCCAGTTGGCAACCCATCTCATGACGTAGGGGTTTATGTTCAGGCTGGTGAGTTTTTCTGTAATACCTAAGTGGGGAATGGTGTCGAAAGTCTTGGCGAGGTCAAGGTAGGCTGTGTGAACCATCTTTCCCTCATCTATGGCCTTAGTGACTCTCTTGAAGAAGTCAACCAGGTTTAGTAGGCATGATCTGCCCTTAACAAAGCCGAACTGGGTCAGGTCAAGTGTTTGGAGGTTCCCAATGTCTTTGTTAATGAGTTCCATGATGATGCGCTCCATAGCCATGCAGACCAGGCTAGTCAGACTTATTTACCATAGTTACCAGGGTCAGTTGTGGCCCCTCCTTTGTGGAGAGGAATAACTGTTACTGTGCGCCATTCTATGGGCACGTAGTCTGTGGAGAGGCAGAGGTTGAACAGCGTATTTAGGTGGGGGGGTTATTTCGTTCTGTAGTTCGTGCAAGATGCAGCCTGGGACACTATCTTGTCCCACTGATGCTGTGTTTTTGGCTTTTGAAAGGGCTGTTTTCACCTGTGCATCTGTGATTTCTGGGGCACTACACTTTTCCAGTATTGTTGTAGGCCCTTTTGGGGGTGAGAGGGGTGAAGTTTACACTGAATCTGTCTACTAGGATGTTGGCAATATCAGTAGGTTCAGTATATTTTGTGCAATTTTGCACTAGTTCAGTGCATATCTGCAAGTTGTCACTTAGATTCTTAACAAAGCTAAAGAAAGCTTTGTTGTTATCTTTTGAATCCTTGGCTATTTTTCTTTCAAAGTTAGCCTTGGATGATTTTATGAGGGACCTTAGTTTCCTACTGATACTGATCAGGGATGTCTTTCCTTCTTGGGATTTGCTTTTTCTCTGAACTAGTTTCCTCCTTCTATTGTATAGTCTGTTTATGGCAGGGGTCCACCAAACTGGTTTCCTTCTCTTAGAGGAGTGAGTCTTGGCTTTGCTAGGGATGGCATGATCCATGCATCCTTGTAGGAACTCATAGAGTGCATTTGTAAAGGTTTCTGCATCTTGGGCAGCATTATCCTTTAGCATGGGGGCTGGGAAACTTACCACCTCTGACTTAAGTAAGGTGAAGTTTGTTTTAGAAAAGTTTTTTTACTGTGGTTTCCTTAGTTGGGGGTGGTGGTGGGGTGTGGACATCCAGAGTGATTAGTTTATGGTCTGATCTAATCAGTGATGAGTTGACCTCTGGTGTGGAACACCTGTCGCCCATGTTGGTGATGACCAAGTCCAATATGTTTTCACCTCTGGTAGGGGAGTTTACCAGCTGATCCAGGGCGTTTGAGTTGATGAATTCCAGGAAGTGCTGGGCCTGGGAGTTTGTACTCGAATAGTTTTCCCAGTTAATGGTAGGGTAATTGAAATCGCCCAATATCAGGGTGTTTGGTAGGACCTTCATGTTTTCCAGTGTCTCCAAAAAGGTGGAGTGGTGGTCCTGAGTCATGGAGGGTGATCTGTAGCAGGCAACAAAATTTGCATTGCAGATATGCCCTCTGTTAGTTGC
This sequence comes from Protopterus annectens, assembly GCF_019279795.1. Classification (NCBI taxonomy): domain Eukaryota; kingdom Metazoa; phylum Chordata; order Ceratodontiformes; family Protopteridae; genus Protopterus; species Protopterus annectens. The sequence continues at coordinate 409,829,197 of NC_056726.1, read as the reverse complement.
ACATGGATGATCGCAGAGGTATCATGCTGCACCACTAACCTGGAGGTGTAGGTATCCTTGATGAATATGGATACACCCCCTCCTTATGTGTTTCGGTCCGTGTTCTGTGGCCAAAACGTGTGGTATGAGTTGTAGCTCGGTAGTGCTGGGGTGCTCTTTGGAGCCTTGAACCAGGTTTAAGTTACTGCACAGATGTCGACGTTCTCCATACTGAGGAGTGCTTCGAGCGCGTGCATTTTGAAATTTAAACTCCTGGTGTTGAGTAGCATAACCCTCAGTTTTTTTTTGTTAATTGTGTTGTTTACGGAGGTGGGTTTGACTTTTGAGCCTTGCCTAAAAAAGGCAGTATAGGGGCAGCAAGAGCCTTGGCTAGTATTCGAAAGCCTAGGAGTGATAGGTGCAAGCCGTCTCTTGTGAAGCAACGCGGCTTGTCAAACACGTCGACCCAGGCTGACAAACACTGGATCCCTTTTGAATGCCACCAGAAGCTTAGCTAATTGTTGAAATTGATCATTTTTTCTTTATACTGAGGTATCATTCTTGGTGAGGGCAGGATGCTACTCAGGGTCAGGGTCATACTAGCCTGGACTACATTATCAGAGAGCTCTTCCATGTCTCTCTTCATGTAGTCCAGAGAGGTACATCTCAGGTCATTCACACCAACACGAACAATGACAGAGTCATATCTGTACTTGTTCTGGAGTGACCTGAGTGCTAGTGTTATGTGGCGGATTCTGGCTCCCAACAGGCAACTAACAGTAACCTTCTGCTTGTTCAGACAAGTGAGTGGGATGTCAGCTTGCCTGACTATAGAGTCACCTATTACTAGTGTGTTAGGTATGTTATTTCACCTTAAGGGCTGTGATTGTGCGGCACACTGATTTTGTGTTTTATGTGTTGTCTGGTTTGTGACAGGAGGTGCAGGTTGTTTGGGTGTCTGCTTTGGAGGTCTCTGATGCTTTTGCATGTTTTTATTTAGAGCCTCCAAATATGATTTTGTGCATTTAATTGTATTTTTTGCCAGTGCTGTTTTAGTAGGTCTATCTGTGGCTGGAGGTGTGGTGCAAGTGGTAACCTTCTCCTCTTGACTGTCTGTTCCAGTCTTGGGTGAAGAGAGCTTAGCCTCCAGTTTGGCTGTATAATTGCATCTCTTGCATATGTTAGTAATTTTGTGGTAGGAGGAGAGGGTTGTCTTTGTACATGTGGCAGTTGTAACATTGCCTCAGGATACCCAGATTCACCAGCTGGAATGGAGAGTACACCTGAAATTGCCCTTTGGTCATGCCTGAATAGTAGGGTGAGCTGCTTAGTCGCTTGGTTGGTGAGGGGTGAATAAAGAACCTTGCCCTGCTGGGAAGTCAAGTGTCAGGGTATATTAGTGCTTGCTATTAGGTCTGAGCAAGTGCTGGGCTGTAGGATGCTTTTTGAGTGCTTAGGTTGAGAGTTAGGCTAGTTTCAAGGGAAAAACTGAAGAGGAGACTTAGTGGAGCTGGGAATAATTTAACCGTAGCTAACCGGCACTGCCCAGTGTGCAAAACCGTGCAAACACGGTTTTTATAGTAGGGAAATTAAAGAGATAGAAATTAGCCCAAAATGGCCAATAAACTACTAACTTCTGGGCTGGAACCACTCCTCCAGGAACAGATAGGCTGCTCAAAGCTCCACTCTCTCACAAGTGAACAGAGAAACTTCCTTCTATCCAAGTAAGGTATGGGCAACTCAGAAACTAGTATCACAGCACTGAATTCAACACTAGCCTGAAAACTGGGCTATACTAGCTTAGAAAGGTGGGAAACAAGGAATTTGTTTTGTTTTTTTGAAAAGATAAGGCAAAAACAGTAAATAATACACTTAAAACAGCTTTAAATGACTACAAACGATCAGAAAAGGCTATTGCACTTTAGTGTGTAGCCTACAACAGTTAAACAAATTATTTAAACAAAAAACGACTTTTTAAAAGTGCAGGCAGTCAAATAAGTACAATATGTGAAAGAAACAAGCTTTTAAATCACAATAAATGCTGGAAAATCTGCGTTTAGGTGGAAAACAGTTAAGTACAGCAAGAAAGTACAGAAAACTGATACTTAATCACTCCAAAGTCTCTCTTCTAAGCTAGAAGGTTTGTATCACTTTAAGGCTTTCTAGTGCTACCCAGTAGGTTAGTTACAGGAAAGATGGGAAACAAGCGCAGATGTGGTCTTTTAAATCAGAAAGTTGAAAGAGATGGACAAACTGTCCAAATGGTCAATAAACTACAATTTCTAGGCCAAGAACCACTCCTCTCATGGTAGAGAGGCTACCTAATGCTTACCACTCCCACTGATAAGCTAGAAGGCTTTCCTTCAACACAGAAAGGCTTGCGGGGCTCAGAAGCTTACCAACAGTCCTGGATACAGCAACTCTGTATCTGGACTAGGCTAGTTACAGGAAAGGTGGGAAACAAGTGCAAGTGCAGCTTTTAAACCAGAACGTTGAAAGAGATGGTAAAAGCTGCCCAAACGGACAATAGCTACAATTTCTGGGTCAGGAACCACTCCTCTTGGGGTAGATAGGCTACCTAATGCTTACCACTCCCACTGATAAGCTAGAAGGCTTCCCTCCAACACAGAAAGTCTTGGGGGGGCTCAGAAGCTTACAAAGAGACCTGGATACAGCGAATCTGTACCTGGACTAGACTAGTTACAGGAAAGGTGGGGAAAAAGTACAAATGCAGGCTTTTAAGCCAACAAGTTGAAAGAGATGGAAAACTGCCCAAACAGCCAAGTAAACTACAATTTCTGGGCCAAAACTCATTCTTCGTGATATCACATGTAGTTTCTTTGCATTTTCTCATGAGTTTAGTTGAGGTTTATTTAGTTTTGTCAGCTTTTATTCATGTGACTGCTTTAGGGATAGCCACTATATTTCCTTTACATAACAACTTTTGCACATAAGATAAATCATCTCCAAAATGAAAGTGTTTCTTAAAACTGGGATGTGCATGCTTTATTCCATCCAGCTATCCTTTCATAATATGTTTTATAGAAAATGTAGCTCTAAGTCATTTGTTTTTAAGCTTTCACCTTAAAATTGGGATGTGCATGCTATATTCCACCCAGCTATCCTCTCATATTAATGGTTTATGTAAATTGTGCCTCTAAGCCAGCTTTCACGTCTTGCAGCTTTTCTGTTGACAATGGTAACAGAGACCCGATCCATAATACTTATGGCCTTTCTCTAAGAGATCTTATTTCCACTCATTTAAGTAAACTCTGGTAACAGTATCTGAAATGTGTACCAGCTTCCATATCTTATAGTGAAGATCATTATTATCAACACCCCTCATGTCTTACAATTTTTGGGGTATCATGTCAACTGTTGTCATCTATACTGATTCAGAGCCACTGTACTTGTTCTTCAGCAGCCAAGCCTGGCTGTTAAAGGTTTTCTTTTATGCAATCCATCTGTCTCTTGGCAGGATGTCCTCATTTAATCTTGTTTTCTTCCTTTCCCTCCAAAATATACATCACCAAATCATCTTCTGCTTTGCTGCACATGTGACTGAACCATTGTACTTTATTCTCCTTCATCTTCACTGAAACCCAGCTTACTTTGGCTTCCACTCTGATATCCTCATTACTCCATGTACCTGACAGTGTGCATCCTACTACCTTTTCAGACACTTCATCTCCATCACCTCAGGCTTCCTCACCTGCTCTGCCTTCACTTCTTAGACATATCTGTCATATAGAAACACTAGTCACTGTTCTTTACACTTTCATTTTTAGCCTCTTTGGTATTCTTCTGTCACAAACAAGCCTGATGCTTTCCGCCAGCTGGCTGCTTCACCTCTGATTCTAGCTTTGTCCTCCTCTTTTAGACTTTCTTCCACCTCAACAACATGTTCCAGAAACTTAAGGTAGTTAACATGTTCCACTATTTTTCCCTCCTGTCTCAGTCTTCTGCTTCTTCTGATTTCACTCATTTGGTGCCATGACAACTGTCTTGTCTGCACTCAGTATCATCCAATGTGTCTTCATGTTTGCATTCCAGTTCCCTGTCATTTGCTAAAGTTCCTGCTTCAAGTCTGCTTGTAGTGCCACATCATCTGCAAACAGCAACTTTGTTGAGCTGTCGCCTCTAATCTGTTTGATGATGCAGTCCATAATAAGTATGAACAGGAGTAGGTTCAGAGCTGAATCCTAAAGGACACCCACTTCCACTAGCAACCCCTATCTGAGTCTGAATATTGTTTGCACATGAGTCATTGGGCCCTTAACCATAGCCAGTACTAATTTTACCAGTGTTTCCTGGATTTCAAGCCATCATCCATATCAGCTTTCTAGAGACCTTGGCATAAGTCTCGGCAAGTCTAGGAATGTTTAGCTTCTTCTTCCCAACCTATCGTATTGCCAGTATCTGGTTAGTTGAGTTGTGTCTTAATATGACTCACCCATCTTTTTTTCAACTACTCTGTGCATTCGTTTATCAATCACGCTTTCTAGCACTTTCATGCAGTGCTACAGGATTCTGATATATCTGTACTGCCCAGAGTCATGCATGCTGGCACTAGAATGCCTGTTCTCCAGTCGTCTGGGATTCACACTCTTTTCTTCTCTCTTTCCATACTGTGATGACTACCCCAAGGAACAATTTCCCTCAGTACCCTTAACGTATTGATCATATCTGACATGACTGTGTCTCAGCCTGCCATTTTCCCTGCTGTCATTTCCCTTAGGGCATTTCATTCTTTGAGGACAGGTTCTTATTTTTCTTTTACCATAACTTGTACATGCAGCACTGCATTTTTTGAGGGGTGGGTGACTGAACAGACATGTTTTATTTCTGCAGTGACAGAAGCATTCTATGTAGATGTGCAGAGACTTTGTACAAAGATTTTTTAAGCATACATTTGTGTGGTATGTGATTAGACTCACTCATAATACTTTTACTATAATGTAGCTTTTGTAAGTTCTGACATTCCAAAACTATTGATAACATTTTTAATTTGCACATAATGTGCATGACCATCTACCAGTGCCCTCACTACATAAGTAATAGGTCTGCCTCCTGCAAAAGAATTGTTCTTATCCCTTGCTGACTTAGCTGGTTTAGCATATTTTAGTGCTGTCACATAACAGTTTTTCAGAGTTAATGCTTTGGTCACTAGACAGTTTGGTAGCAAAACTCTTTTCTTGAACTTCTGTCCACCTAGTCATCTGTCATGCCCCTACATAGCAGCAACCAGTGTCATTTATAATACTAAATATCCTATCTAACCCCTTCCCCATTGTGTTTGCTACTGGTCTGAAAAACACTTCAGACTGTCATGAGATCTCAAAAGATAGCATCAAGAATGCATACAAATAATATCATATATATCATATTGAAGGTATAAAGTTTGGAAATAGAGTCAACAAACTTGATCTGCCAAAACACTTAGTAATATTCAAGCTCTGAAGAGAATCTCCATTACTTATAGACACTACTACCCTCTTCGTTTGTTTGAAGTGGATAATGTCCCCTCTTGATCTATTTGTTAAGGTCTTGTGGATCAATGCATATTCTGACCTTGTTCTGGTTCATGACTGTCACATTTCTATTAACTAACTGCATTGGTTCTGGTTGTTTAGCTATGACTTTAAGTGACTCTGTATGCTTTAGTCCTTGTTCACTCCTAGTAACTATTTGAAGTATAAATCACAAAAACAACCCAGGTGATATGTGGCACTTGGCCTGCAGATGTCATATGTTTTCACATAAGCCAGCATACCTCTCCAGAATATCATTAATATTTTGAACAACCGCTTTTCTCTGCATTTTGTGTTTTTGTACTTCCCAAGCAGTAATGACTGCAAACACCTTTTTGCTCTACTTTCTAGCTATATTGGTCTGTCAAAAAAAAAAATCCCAAATATGTTAGCCAGCTTCAATGGAATAGACAGATGAAGACCTGACAATGTCCTAGGTTACCTAAGTTTAATTAGCAGCTAGGGCACTTGCCGGATCCTGGCAGGGAAAAGAGAAAAGTAAATAGGCTTTGCTTACTCATGTCTCTCTTTGGGAGAAGGCTGGAGAAATGTGCCAGTGGAGGCTAGCTGTTTCATGTCCTGGCAGAGACCAAGACTTAGAAAGTAGCTGCCAGGTTGTGGGTGTGGGTGAACTTGTGGCATTGCTGTCTGAGGGTCCAGGGAAGAGATGCTCCCAAAGGGCATGCCTCATTGCTGGTACAATCTAATGAAAATGTCAGCTTGTAGGGAGGGTGGGCCACAGCAGGACAAGCATCACATCCAAGAGTGATTATAGTGGCTGTATGTTAAGCTCACCTCTCATAAACCTACCTTACTAGTAAGCCGGTGGCTTCAAATAATTACTAGAAGAGTTAACACAGACAGCAGGAATAAGAAAATAGTTTGATGTGAGTGAGGATCATGAGGATACCAGACCACCATGAGACAAATTGCTCCAATGAGTCAAAATGAGTCTGCAATAAAAATACATAAAATCCCAACTATTATACTTTTTTACTGAAATGTGCACTTTAAATTTATAATTTGACTACCCTTGTTCTATATTAGCTTTATAACTGCTCAGGTATTTGAGATGGATGCCTCCATGATGGTTCTACACTTTTATTCACACATTCTCAAAGCAGCTCTGTGACATAAGCCTGTCTTTGCATGTCTTCAGTTTCAACAAACTGTGTACCTTGACTGTACACTGTATTTTCTCTCTTTGGTTGTTTTATTTGGGTTTGCAAAGTCAGTCTTGAACAGAAGCATATATTCTTTTTTTATACATACAGAAATTCTTGACAAGTAGCTTGAGTTTATGCCTAGAATAAAAAATGATAACATGTTTACAGATTTTTGAAGCTTACAATTTAAACGCAATATTGTATAAGTTAATTTTGTTATTATAATCCATTCAGCACCATTGCCCAAACTAAAATACAAATTGCTTTTGAGACACAACTTTTCATACCAACAGTAATTTTTGTCCCATTCAAAGTTGGATTGTATACTGACATTCAATATTTCCATCAATGAATTTACAGAGACTATATTTACAGTATACTGTAGTCACAGAATATACTTCAATATTACCTGCTGCAGACATTTTTGCCTTTGACTCTAAAACATTAATATCTTGTAGATGTACTTGTTTATATTTCTTACACATTCTGGTGAAGTGATTATTACCACCACAGAGGATACAGATTTGATTTAAAGGTTTGCCATGTTCCTCTGCATGCCTAAAGCCTGAATGCCTCAATGGGATGTGGTTTCTGCCTGTTTTTTTTTTTTTTTTACCAGATGCCATTTTAGATACCATGCATTCATTTTTTTCATTTTGTTATTTTTAGTGAATTTATGCTTTATTTTACATCACTGCTAAGTAAACTCTTATTTACTATACTTCCAACCTTTTTGTAATGCTTCTGATTTGCTGACTCAAGAATTCACTCATTCTGTGTGATTCTATGTCTTTCTCAATGTTTAATTAGCTTTTCTCTATAGCCTTTCTCTTAGCTGATTATTTCTGATTCCACAAATGATGCTTTCTCTTATAAATGAATCATCCAAGTAATCACATTCAAACTGTTGCTCTCTATCTTTAAGTCCATTGAGAAAAGCTTCTACAATGCCTTGATTTACTTGATTTCCAGCAAAAAATAAATAAATAAACCTGACATGTAGCATGTTCCTCATTGGCTTGCAATATGTATGGGATTTGCTTTTTTAGGACTACAGTTTTGTCCATTCCTCTATTCTGAAAGTAAAGATGTTAAATAACTTGAAACATGGCACAGTGGACTTTCTGTTTCTTGTGTACAAAGCCTCTCACAGCAACATATTTTAAACATTTTGATTCAGAGATAACAGTTCACAAAGAGGTTTCTGTGCAATTTCAAAGATGCTGGTGTTTGTGGGATATAATCTTGATGTAAGAGCTAAAGAAAAGAAGTAAACTCTGCTGGTGATTCATTAGAGCATGAAAATGGGAGAAAATGAAAAGAGGGGGAACACTAGACTAGTCTGTCTGATAAAACTAATTCCTTTCCAAAAAATCTATCAAAAGTATGAAAAACAAGACTACTGGCAGAGTTAGGTTTAACAAATGATTTGCTTGTGAACTCTTGCTCTTTCTTACTGTTGGTCTAGCCTTATGACACATCAAGTGACAGGCCATCTATTTGGGCCTGAGACAGCATGAATCTCCATCAAGTGTAAGTCGGCAAGCTCAAATATCAGACCCAACAAAAGGCAGCTTCAGTCTTTACTAAGTTACTATACTTCAGACACCATGTTGGGTCTGCAATGAATTTATTAAAATTGCACATTTCAGGAAAGATGAGCAAAGATACATCAACAACAGCTGATTTAATTTATGAAATTAAGCAAGTTAGTTGACTGTAGACTCAGCCCAGTGTCATATTAGTAACATAGCAATTAGCTGCTATGTTAGAGCTGCAGTAAATTAATCACAAACACGCTACATGACAAAGTCCAACTCATGACACAAACTGGCATTCAGTTTGTCATATATTTAATGACACTGACTTTTACAGATGAAACAAGACACTGAAGACTGATCTTGTGGGAGGAAAGTGAGATGGTTTTGTGTCAAAGTCCTCCCTCTCCAGTATGTTAATGAAATGAATAAAAGTCTAAAGACTATGAATTCAATGAACACTGACACCACACATAAAGGTGAAACAGACAAGTTCTGAAAATCCAGACTGCCTGCTAGTTAATAGTCAGCACAGGACTCCATCAGTTCTCTTAAGGTCTTTCCCTATTCTTGCTTGCTGGACTCTGCCTCCAGTCTGTATGTTGTTATTTATATTAACACACCCCAGAAGATTATTACTTCTCTTCTTCTTGACATCTGATGTATACCTCATGCAGGTTACCATGGGCTAGGAAACAATGGTCATCACTCTTTTCTTTCTATCATACTCAGGTGAACCCCCAACTTTTAATGTGCTTGACATCAAGTAGAATGAGTTAAAGAAAGCCACTGGATATCTGTTCTTTCCTATGGTATCCTGATATCCATCACTTTCTTAATCACACAAGTTGTGACTAGTCCTGACCACTCTTCACCTTTAAAGGGGCATACATATATTGAACAACTCCATGGTATTGGTTCACATGGCCACAGACACCCTGTTGCTAAGCCTAAAGATGCCAACCTTGTTGTCCCAATGTATGAGGCACTGCTGTGCTGACACTATGTTTCCCAATGTCAACCATCTAGCCACCATCTAGGCTCTATTTCACCAGACATCATATTCATTGACATTGACAATTGACAAATGAGGAACAGGCATAGCCAACGTTTTTCATGCAATTTTGTCATAGGAGTCGGTGCACCAGCCATTGTTGCACCTGACATTTTCCATGGCATATGGTGATTCAGGTTATATGCAGTAGAGGTGCTATACCAGGTGCTATTGGCTCAAACTTATGATGCAACCATGCAACCTCACTTTATTCCAAAATGTTGGTATTCTGCCACTGTCCCCAGTTTATATGCATTCTCTCCCACATGCAACAGCAGCTATTGTGATATCATGGGCATCTTCTAAGAACTGGAAGCCATAGATTCCATAGACAGTTTGCCATCCCAAAGATATGTCTCTTCATTCTCGGAGGAGCCTTAAGAGGCTCAACTGAGAAGTAAAGCTATATTATGCTAAGTTATGTAAGCCCCACAATGTGGACAGCTTCACTAATAACAACAATAAGGAGAGGGCACCTACTGCCCTCTGTTTGAGAAGATATTTAAGATGGTGCTGGAGAGGTTCCCAGAATTGAGTCCCTACTTCTAGTAAAAGCTAAGCATGCCAACCCTATGAAAGTCCCCTTGTGTAGTACTTAAAATAGTGATTCCTAAGAAAGTCAGTCAAATGCTCTTCCTTCCTGGGTAAAATGGAGTCTATATGGATAGAGACCCCAAAGCCTGATAGAAAGAGTCTGTCTGGGGCTTTATAGATGATTCCTACTTCTCAGGTGAAGTACATTTAGTCTCCCTACTGGAAGTCCAAAGACCTGGGCAATTCTGGAGTGCAAGTATATGTATTTCACCCCATCCATTGATGATGCTTAACTTCCTTACTTAGATGTTGTATTTCCAGTTACTTCTCTTTCATAAGGCAGACATAGCTGAGAGGATCCATCATAGTGATGACAAAGAATGTAAAAAGGTTCTATATCACTACAGAGAACACCACAAGATTCCTAAGAGTCCGCACCATTAATCACATAAAGCACTTGGTAGCATTTATAGTCAGAAAAGGGAATTCTAAAGCTCAGCTCTCCTATGTATCTGTCTTTCTGCCTCCAACAGTATGGATTTACCAGCTCACAAAGGAACCAGCCGAGACTGTGGATGAACAGCAGAATCAATAGCTTGACCAGTAGACCTCTGCCAGACAGTTGTAGTGGGGTCAATGGGTCAAGTGTCAGCACTATTTTTGTGTTACAAGCAACAGTCCTGAATGTCATATAAGCTGTCTCCAAGTAGCATAGCTAGGGTTGGGTGAGATGGTTAACTGCCCTGGATGCAATAGTGTTGGGGGGCACAATCAGCCAATCCTGATCACGCTTTAATGCACTACCGACATTTAAAAGCCAGGATTACATTTGCAGTCAAACCTGAGCACTGTAGCACTCAGTGTGTGGTCTAAACTGTAGCAACTGCTTGCAAGTAAATAAAAAAAAAATCTTTTTTTTAACCAATACCTGAGTGCTGTAGCACTCTGTACAAGTAGGGTATAAACTGTATCAACTGTTATTACACTAGTAGAAAGCAGTTTGCTACAATTTACACTGGAGAATTAAAAAAAAATAAGAGTGTTGTAGCACTCTGTGCAGACAGTTATAAACTCTAGCAACTGATTGCTATATTTGTTGCAAGCAGTTTGCTACAGTTTAAATAGATATATATTTTTAAACTAAAACATGAGTGCTGAAGCACTCCATGCAAGCAAGTATAAACTGTAACAAACTTCTTTTTTTTTAATAAAATGTATTAAAGGAGGTTTGGGGGCAAAGCACAGAAATGAGACCTGAATGACTGGGGCAGGAGGGAGAAGTGTCATGCGTCTGACCACCTGGCCTTGCTCTTTACTTGAAGTGTTGAGGAGGTGGGGTGCTGGTTCACAGTACCAGCTCAGAGTGCTAGGTGAACCAGCTGCACATCTGCTATCTTCTATTATAGGAAACAGTTAAATGAATACGTCCCCCTCCTCTGCTTCAGTACAGTGCTGCATCTCATCAGATGTCTGGGTAAGAGAGGTGACAGTCCAAGGCTAGTGACAGCATTCCCCTTTCCAAATTCCATCAGATATTGTACATTCTGAATATCCCATGCTGTAGAAAGCACCAGCTAAAAACGAGACCTTTAGCATTCACAGAAAAGAATCATCCAGCATATTCACAAGTAAGAGAAGTACACAGAGTTTCCTACTGTTTATTCTATGTACCAAGCAAAGCAGCAGACATCAGGCCCATTTTGGGTTTATTATCCTTAGTACACGATTGTCAGATATAAGTTCTATAAAGTCACTTTACTATTACTCCTCACACATGCCTATATAAAAGAGACTGGATGTGTTTGAGATTCCGAGCTACACCAAGAACAAACAGGTACTGCATGAGGGCTCTGTGCGTCAACATCAGAGATGTACAGTTAAGGACCTCAGCATGGGCTTCTCCTTTGCTATCAGAGGGTTCATGAACTGTATTGCAGTGTTAGTTACATGCACTTTATACCAAGAACATAAAAATGTTCTCTTTTAGTGTCTTGTCTGGGTGAAGTACTCTGCCCTAACTCTATTTTAGTTCTTGAAAATTGTGAAAATACAGCAAAATCATAAACAGCTTCCAGTCAGGAAGAGGAACTAAACCTTCATAAGCTAAACTTTAGACACTTTAAGTTGTTATGCTTATCCTATCTTAGTAAGTTATCCTGGATTTGACTCTGCATCTAATTATCTAATTCAAGTCTTGCAAGTTTCAGTTGTTACAACGTTTTGAGCTCTAAGCTTCATGGCAAGAGCTATCCACATGATTCCTTTGCAAAGCCAGATAGGAAAGTCCTTCAGTGGCTACTGAGGACCCCCTAACAGTGCAGGAATTCAACCCTTTTGTTTCCTAGATCGAGATTTGTAAGTACTGTAAAATGAACTGCTGCTGTGGTGGGCAATGCCACTGACTTCAGAATAAGCAACTTTATTACCACACTCTGAAGTAATGGAAACATGCTGTGCATCACCTTTGGGTTGACTGCATTTTGGGAACCTAAATCCCACTGCCCTGGGGCACTGATTATACCAGAATTCTGGTTTGTGTACCATTCTCTTAAGGGATCAGACTAATCTCACTGTGCCTCCTAGCTCTTGTACACTGGTTCTATAGGGGTTACAATGGTTCTATGGGGTTACAGTAGTTCTATAGGGGTTACAGTGGTTCTATATTGGTTACATGTCCCTCCGTTCTGGGATGTTATGGTCTTGGATAGCACTGTTTTCCTCATTTCTGGAAAGTGCTGCACTTGTGGAAGTGGATCATTTAAACCCTTTTAACATGGCTACTTCTTAAGGATGTTCTCTTTCCCAGTAAGTTGAATTTCTTAGCACTCAAGCTCATATTTATTTGGTGCTATATTTTCCAGAAGCAGGTTAGCTTTCCTTTTACTTCTTTGCTTCTCACAAGGACACAGCATGAACATTTTCTCTAGAAGATATCCTTAAAGAATTTAGCAATCTCCTATCAATAAACTCCACACCTATCCCAGATCATGAACTGCCCATCTTATTTCCATTCATCCCTTTCTTTAACTTCAAATGTATATGTCCCAAATAAGTCTCTGTTCTACTCTCTTCTACTTGTTTACTTTCCACTGACACTTCTATTACATCTGATGGCATAAACCTTTGGTTCATATATCACTGCAGAAGCATCTATGTGTTTCTCTTACCCACATATATAATCTATGTCTCACACAAAACATCATGCCTCAGATTTGGAAAACAACTTTAATTAAACTCTTCCAAAATTAAACAAGCCTAAAAGATACCTTTTCACTTCCATCCAGTGTTCATCCTCCCAGTGCTGGGCAACCTTCTTGAAAAGATAGTCTGCACCCAACTGTCCATCCATATCCAGGAGAACCACCTGATCTCCTCCAAACAACATGGATTCTGGCTTGGACAAAGTACCATCACAGTACTCTGGTCCCTAACTGATGATATCCTGCTAAATTCTGATAGTGGCCTCCTTATATGTACCCTATTTATAGACCTGACAAGGAATTTGACCTCGTTGACCATTGCTTCTCCAAAATAAAATAAATGAAATTGGTATCCATCCAGATGATGCTCTCTGGTTTAAAAACTACCTCACCAGCTGATACTTCAGATTTAAAATAGGATCCTCCCAATCAGAATATGTACCTATTATCAAAGGTGGATCATAAGGATCTATTTGTGCCCCCTCTTCGTCTCCATATTCATTAACAGAATTCCTTGTGACATTGCCATCTCCCACTTATCCTGTATGCTGATGGCTTGGTCATTTTCCAGGCAGGTCACTCTCACATCAGCATTGAGTGCCAACTCTCAGCAGACTTACATGAGCTACACCAATGGCTCATAAACCATAAACTAATCCTCAATTCCACCAAAACCAAAACTATGCTTTTTGGAACTCCACAAAGAATTCACCAAGCAGCTGACTCTTTAACTGTCTTTGACCTACACAGCCATTCCATAGAGACAACCTCCACTTTCAAATATCAAGGACTGTGGCTTGATCAGTCACTAAACTTCCATTTCCACATAGACAAAGTGACAGCCAAAATAAACTCCCTCTTCTTGGCCAAAACGATCTCCCATTTTCTATCCCTACCAGCCAGAGCAGCCACCAGGAGTTTTCCTTTCTCAACTTGAATATGGGCTCCTGGTTTTTGCTTCTTCCAAGAAAAACATTGCCACACTCCAGACTATCTCTAACAACATCTGACAAAGTCACCTCTCTGTGGGTATCACTGTAACACCCTAGGAAAAAAAAAACAAATGGCTAACTATAGAAAAAGCTCTAACCTACTTTTAGGATCCCAACTTTACAAACCACTCCAGCTCCACACATTTACTCCCCCTGCAGCTAGACTTCATGGAAAAACTTCCTCATAAAACCTGAAACACTACTCAGAAGCCACACCAACTCTCATTACCCCTAGAACCAAACTCCACAGCACTGCACATGCTGTCTCACAGTAACTCTCATTGTCCCTAGAGCCTAACTCCACACACTGCACATGTTCTGAAACAGTAACTCTCATTACCACTAGAACCCAACTCCACAGCACTGCACATGCTCTGTCACACTAACTCTCATTACCTCCTAGAACTTAACTCCACAGCACTGCACATGCATGCTCTGCTCAGGCATTTACTCTTTGGCAAGCTGTCCCCATCAACATTAAGGAAATCAATACTTATTCCAAATTCAGAATGCAACTCAAAAAGCACTTCTTCATCCAAAACAAATGTTCCTGCTTCAGCACAAGACATATCACTTAACCTGTCTCCTTTCTGAGTCTCTTCTCCTCTCCCAAGATTCACTTAAGATTGACCCACTTTAGAAGGTAATGTATATATAGTACATTACACTCTGCTTGATTGTACATTACACTGTGCTGGTTCAGTGGAAAGGATACACACATTTTTTCTATGTAGTTAGTCCGAACTATTCTGTTATTGCTTACATTTGTATACTTTTTGTTTGTAAAATGTTTTGTATTTCACCCAGGCTGAGCCTGAGATTGGTCAATACTGATTAGTGCACTATCCCAGTAAGCAAATTAAATAAATAAATAAATATTTACACACTGTGTATGACTCATTCCTTCTTACACACCCTGAAAATGGCAGCAAAAGATAATCACATTTAAGTGTTAAACTCTAAAGTACAAATTGTAAAATTTTACTATATTTTTCCCATACTAACTCTGAGATTGCATAATATCTGAGAATTACTTTTACTCTGAGATGCAACAATCTTGAAGTTAGCATATGCATGTAATATATTTAGGGAGGCACAGCCCTAATGTTGGTTGTTCTGGGGGCTGACAATGACACTCTCAAAAGTGTTACATGGATTTCTAATGTTCACTGTTTTAGTCTAAAGTCACCTTTCTAGTTCTCCCTTTGGAGTGTCCACCTGAACTATGACGATTGTGTATTATGCTGCTTGACTGACCGCTGCATTTCCTGTGAGTGCCCAGTCTTTTCTTGAAAGGTGATCTCTATCTGCTGTGCATCACGGAAGCTTTTCAGCCATAAAATTTATAAAGGGAATCCAGATCATCAAGTTGATTAGGTGTCTGGTTACCACTTACATCTTTTCTCAGGTGCACATTACTGACCTGTATATTACATATCCAAGTTTTTCTTTTATCTTGACTTTAATTATTTTATCATCAAATACATCCTACCTTCACCAAGAAAGATACCACAATACCAACAAAAAATAATCTACTTCATCAATTGGCTTAGTTTCTGGTGTCATTCTAAGGGGATCCAGTATCTGTCTGCCTGGAATGACATGGATGACAGGCCTTGAAGCTTTGCCAGAGAAGGCATCCACCTGTCACCCCTGGGATTCCAGATTCTGGCCAAGGCTCTTGCCTCCCCCATTATGACTTTTTAGGCAATGTCCCAAAGACAAATCTTCCAACATAAAAGATCTGTCAAAAAGCAAACTGAAGGTCATGCTGCTTAACACTAGGAGCCTTAACCTCAAAATGCACTCACTGGAGGTTCTCCTTGCACTGGAAGATGCCGATGTCTGTGCAGTCATAGAAACTTGGTTCAAAACTGCTGAGAGCAGCCCTGCCTTACCAGGCTATACCTCATTCCACACATTCCAACCCCAAAAAGAGGTTGGGAAGGCTAAGGGTGGTGGAGTCTCTATCTTCATTAAAAGCAAGCACACCTCCAGACTGGTTTGCCAGCAGATGCACTAGAACTACTCCAGGTGCAACTGACAGTTGGCAAGACACCCATCCAAGTTATAGCCAGCTATAGATCCCCATCCATGAGTCAGGACACCCACTCCTCCTACCTGGACCTACTTGACTCCATCAAGGTACTCCCTAACACCCTGATCCTTGGTTACTTCAACTACCCCACCACAGAGTGGGTGAACTATTCCTGCACTAATGCACTTACCCAACGATTCCTTGACTTCATCAATTCTAAAGCACTAGACTGGCTCATCTCATCCCCCACAACAGGAAATAACATTCTCGACTTGGTTCTCACCAACATGGATGACCACTGCACCACTACCATAGTAAGTTCTTCCCTTGTGAGATCACATCATCAGTCTGTACATTTGAAGTTTCTATCCCGCCTAACCCCCCACCCCCAGCCATAACCAGGCTAAAATCTTGTCAAATCTGACTACTACCTCCTAAGGAAGGGTATCAGTAGCTTCACACCCCTACCCCCTTCAGAGGATGCCAGCAACTATGCTGAACATAATGCCAATGCACTATACAAGCACCTGTGCAACTGCATGGGCTCAGCCATATCCAACAGAATTAAAACCTGCAACTCAAGTAAAGACAAACTTGTCTGATGGACATCCTCTATCAACAGGCTTTACAATAAAAAGAAGAAACCGTTGTCCAAGGGTAAAAAGAACATATTCCAAACTGGAAAAAACTCCCTCCTTAGCCTCAACAAGCAAATTGGATCACTAGTGAAAACCTCCAAAACCAATTATGAATCAAAACTAGTCTCCAAAACAAAGGGAAACCACAAAGCCTTTTTCAGTTATGTCAGGAACCTCCATGACAAAGCCCAGATTTTTTCTGAACTAGTACTTAACAGTACCATTTACACTGATCCTGTTGACTTAGCCAACCTGCTAGCAGATAGGTTCAGTGCAAACTTCACCCCCCTGTCCCCACAAAGGCCCATTCAAAATCCCCAATACTTATCCCATACCTCAGATCTCCCTAGATCAAGTGTTAAAGGCTCTATCCAAGGCAAAGAGCACAGCTTCAATGGGACCTGATTGTATCCTAAGCTGTATTCTGCACCATCTCCAGCAAGAACTAGCATTGCCATTGAGCATCCCATTCAACCACAGCCTAAGTAAAGGCTTTATTCCAGGACAGTGGAGAACTGCCATAGTCATCCCCTTGCACAAAGTTGGTGCCACAACTGACCCTGGAAATTACTGCCCCATTAACTTGACAAGTCTGATCTGTAATGACATGCAGCATATTATAATGGATCTCATAAACAAGGACATAGGCAATCTCCAAGCACTTGACCCCACCGAGTTCTGATTTGTCAAGGGAGGATCTTGCCTGTTGAACCTGGTTGACTTCTTTTAGACTGTCACCAAGGCCCAGAATGAAGGAAAGACAGTACACACAGCTTACCTTGACTTGGCCAAAGCCTTTGATACAATCCCCCACTCAGGCATCATCAAAAAGCTAACACAACTCAATGTAAATTCCTGTCTCATCACGTGGGTGGCAAACTAGCTCACTGATAGGACCCACAATGTCAAAATAGGTGCCTCCACCTCTGACAGCAGACCTGTAACTAGTGATGTTCCCCAGGGATCTATCCTGGGACCCCTACTGTTTGGCATCTACTTCTCAGATTTCCAGGCAATGACAAAGGGCCTGTTGCTGACCAAGTTTGTAGATGACTGTAAATTTGGGTGCTGTCATTGACTCACGAAATGATGTTAGCAAACTGAAAGAGGGTCTCATAGCAACAAATGACTGGTGGCAAAGTCATGGCCTTAAGTTAAATGCAAAAAAAAATGTATTATCATACCATTTGGCAAAAACACTTCCCCTACTGATTACCACATCAATGGCAACCCCCTAAGCATACAAACTCTAGTGAGATACCTGGGCACGCAGGTTGACAACAATCTCACATTCGACCATCATAGGTTCATAGGTTCATACTAGGTTATCTGCCCTAGGGCATTTATAAGCCTAGCCAGAGTGTGTTTGGCTTTCGCCACCTATTTTAAATTAATTTTGCTATGCCCTTTTTCGAGGTTAGTATACTGTGCCTCTGTCTAACAGTGACACAGAAGTGATACCCGGGGTAAACCTATGATCCCCCATCCACTCATCAAGATTCCTCTTGAAGAGAGTCAATGAGGGACTCTGCCTAACCTGGACTGGGATTTTATTCCAGAGTGAAGGGAGCCTCTGGGTAATGAATCTGTCCCTCCAGCATGTCCTATTTATTTCAGTGCTGAGGTTCAAGTCTCTCGAGCGCGTAGCTCGATTTGATTTGGATTTTCTGAGGTGCAACATGTCCATTAATTCCGGGATGGACATGGCTTTATACGTCAGGCACAGATCGCCTCTGAGCAGGCGGTATGCCACAGAGTAGAGCTGGAGTTTCTTTAACCGTGCAGCATATGGCATCTGTTTGAGCCCTTTGATCCTCTTGGTGAGGTACTTTTGGGGTCTTTCCAGTTGCTGCAGGTGTCTGGTAAGGTACATCCCAAAAGGGGCATTGTACTCGATTATGGGCCTGATGAGGGATGAGTAAAGAGGCACGATGACCTCCCCTGATCTAGATGTGAATCCCTTCATGATTAGGTGGGCTATATAAAATGTTTTTCTAACCAGTTTGGCCACGTGGTTGTCAAATGAGAGATTGCTATCAACTTGGGTCCCCAGGTCCCTAATTACTTCTTCCGTACTTAATGGATTACCACTTATGTGGTAATTTGTGGGCACTTTGTTTTTGCCAAAGGGGATGACTATACACTTTTTGGCGTTTAGCTTGAGGCCATGGCTCTGGCACCAGTTGTCTGTTTCTATGAGGCCCTTTTGGAGGATGCTTGTGTTGGCTGGAGAGTCGATTATGGCACCCAGTTTGCAGTCATCTGAGAACTTGGTCAGCCACAGTCCTTCCATGTTGGCCTGCACCTCTGAGAAATATATACCGAACAAGAGAGGTCCCAGGACTGAGCCTTGTGGGATGCCACTTGTAACTGGCTTGGAGTCTGACATGGCTCCAGCAATTCTAACCATGTGAGTTCTGTCCTTGAGCCAGTTTGCAACCCATCTAGTGACATAGGGGTTTATATTTAAGCTGGTGAGCTTATCTATAATGCCCGAGTGGGGTATTGTATCGAAGGCTTTTGCGAGGTCCAGGTAGGCTGTGTGGACCACCTTCCCCTCGTCAATGGCCTTAGTGACTGTTTCAAAGAAATCGACCAGGTTTAAGAGGCAGGATCTGCCCTTAACAAAGCCGAACTGGGTAGGATCCAGTGTCTGTAGGTCCCCAATATGTTTATTTATAAGGTCCATGATGATCCTTTCCATAGCTTTGCAGACCAAGCTAGTCAGGCTTATGGGGCGATAGTTTCCAGGATCCGTTGAGGCACCACCTTTGTGGAGAGGGACCACCATTGCTGTACGCCACTCTTTGGGTTCATATCCTGTAGTAAGGCTGAGACTGAACAGTAGTTTTATGTTTGGGTTTAGCTCTTCTTGGAGTTCATGTAGGACGCAGCCTGGGACACCGTCTGGTCCCATTGATGCTGTGTTTTTTGCTTTGGAGAGGGCGGCTCTTACCTGAACATCTGAGATGTGAGGGGGGCAGCACTCTGCTGGGATGGATATTTGCCCTTTTGGTGGGGAGGGTGGGGAGAAGTTTGCGCTGAACCTGTCAGCTAGGATGTTGGCAATGTCTGTGGGTTCGGTGTATTTTTTGTCATTTTGGACTAATTCTGAGCATATCTGGGAATTCCCAGCCAGGTTCCTAACATAACTAAAGAAAGCCTTGTGATTATCCTTAGTGTCCTGTGCAATTTTTCTCTCGAAGCTGGCCTTAGACGATTTTATGAGTGCCCGTAGTTTTTTGCTAATACTTATCAGAGATGCCTTCCCTTTTTGGGATTTTGCTCTATCATGTAGTAACTTCCTCCTTCTATTGTATAGTTTGTTTATGGCTGGGGTCCACCAGACAGGACGTCTGCCTTTGGAGGACTGGGTCTTGGTTTTATTTGGGATTGCATGATCCATGCATTCCTGAAGGTGTTCACAGAATGCGTTTATAAAGGATTCTGCAGTCTGGGCCGTATTTACCACAGGCCTGGAGGCTTTGAAGGATTCCACCTCGATTTTGAGGAGTGTGAAATTTGCTTTAGAGAAGTTTTTCACTGTGGTTTTCTGGGCAGGGGGTGGGGTCGGGATGTGAATATCCAGTGAGATTAGTTTATGGTCTGATCTTACCAGTGAGGGATACACTTCTGGTCTGGAGCATAGAGTCCCTATGTTGGTGATGATCAGGTCCAGTATGTTTTCCCCTCTTGTGGGAGTGGTAACAAGTTGTTCCATAGCATTTGAGTTTATAAATTCTAGGAACCTTTGGGCTAGGGTGTTGGAGCTAGAGTAATGCTCCCAGTCTATGTTTGGGTAGTTGAAGTCACCCAATATAATGGTGTTTGGAGAGACCTTCATATTTTCCAGTGTTCTCAGGAAGGCCAAGTGGAGTTCCTGGGTTTAGGAGGGTGGTCTATAGCAGGCTATAAACTGGAAGGCAGTTTTACCCACTGTTATTTGCACATGAATAGTCTCTGATGCTTTGTGCTGTGCCACCAACCTGGAGGTGTGGGTATCTTTGACGAATATTGATACTCCCCCTCCTTTTGTGGTTCGGTCCAAGTTTTGGGGCCGAAAAGCATGGTATGAGGTATAACCTGGTAGTGCTGGGGTGCTCTCGGGAGCTTTGAACCAGGCTTCTGTTACTGCACAGATATCGATGTTCTCCATGCTAAGGAGAGTTTTGAGTGCATGCATCTTGAGGTTTAGACTTCTGGCGTTGAGTAGCACTACTCTTAGTTTCTTATCCCTTGTGATACCTATGAAGGTGGGTTTGTCTTTTGAGCCTTGCCTAAAAAAGGCACTATGGGGGTAGCAAGAGCCTTTGCCAATATCCAAAAGCCCAGGGGTGATAGGTGCAAGCCGTCCCTAGTGAAGCATCGTGGCTTGTCAAGCATGTCATCCCAGGCTGACAGGCATTGGATCCCCTTTGAATGACACCAATACTTAAGCCAATTGTTGAAATTGATCATCTTGTCTTCATATTGTGGCATCATTCTTGGTGAGGGTAAGATGCTACTCAAGGTCAGGGTCATACCGGCCTGGGCTACATGCTCAGAGAGCTCCTCTATGTCTCTTTTTATGTAGTCCAGGGAGGTACGTCTTAGGTCATTCACACCAGCATGGACAATGACTGAGTCATATTTGTACTTGCCTTGGACTGACCTGAGTCCTTGTGTTATGTGGCGGATCCTAGCGCCCGACAGGCAGCTCACCGTGACCTTCTCCTTGTTCAGCTTGGTGAGCAGGACGTCAGTGTGCCTGACGATAGAGTCACCTATTACAAGTGTATCAGGTGTGTTGTTTAGCCTTAAGGGCTGTGACTGTTCGGCACACTGGCTTTGTGAGCTATGTGTTGCACGTGTTTTGTTTTGGGGTATCGGTTGCTTGGGTGTCTGCTTTGCAGGTCTCTGCTGCTTAGGCAGATTTTTATTTAGAGCCTCTGAGTTTGTTTTTGTGTGTTTATGTGTTTGGTTTGCTGTCGTGGTAGGTCTATATGAGACTGGAATTGTACTGAGTGTGGTTTCCTTTTCCTCCTGACTGGTTACGCCAGTACTGAGTTGAGAGAGCTTAGCCTCCAGTTTGGCTATATGGTTGCATCTCTCACATGTGTTGGAATTTGTTGGGAGGAGGAGAGGGTTGTCTGTGTACATGAGGCAGTTGTAACATTGCCTCAAGATTCCCAGATTCACCAGCTGAACCAGAGAGGAGATTGACAACTGACCTTTGGACATGCTAGAATAGTATTGGGAATTCCTTTATAATTGAAAAAAAGGGCCAATGGGGAACAAGGTACTCAAGGGGAGTTTGTGAGGGTGTAGTGCTTTTAATTTTTTAATGCTGACTTATATAATTGCTTTAGTGAGCAAGTGCCAGGTAACTTAAATGCAATGTGCTACAGGTAACGTAAATGCAAAAATGACAAACAGTAACTTTTATTCAAGTGAAACAAGGAAATAAGTACAGTAAGCAATGCAGATATCACTAGGGATCCACAGAAGCACTGAAAAGCCGCGTTTTAGGTGGAATTAGCATTTCAGGGAAATAACAAGCAAACAAACAACTAGCATACAAACAAAGCTAGATTCAGCAGGCCTGGATCTAGTCTACGCTACAGCAAACAAGGTGTACCAATTTCAGTAAGAAACAGTTCAAATATGCAGGCACTATAAGCCTTTAACTAGAAATTCCCAGCTCAGAAGGGCAGAGTCCAGCCTCTCCTCCCACAGGTTTGCAGACCACAAACCTTCTTAATGTAAAATAACTGGCCTGAAGCCCAAGTGCTTAAACCAGAACTAATACACTTTTAGAATAACAGACACTGACTCTCAATCAGCAGTTCCCAACTTAGAAGGATTTAAGCTACCTATCCTGCCACCACAGTGCAGGCCACAAACCTTCCTAATGTAAAACAACTGGTCTGAAGCCCAAGTGCTTAATCCAAAAGACTTAGAATGATAGCTACACTTTAATCAAGTTACTATCAAGCAGTAATAAATACAATTGAATACTTTAAAGAATGCCTGGATTAGTGCTCATGTTATACAAACAAAGCTAGATTCAGCAGGCCTGGATCTAGTCTATGCTACAGCAAACAAGGTGTACCAGTTTCAGTAAGAAGCAGTTCAAATATGCAGGCACTATAAGCCTTTAACCAGAAATTCCCAGCTCAGAAGGGCAGAGTCCAGCCTCTCCTCCCACAAGAGTGCAGACCACGAACCCTCTTAATGTAAAATAACTGTCCTGAAGCCCAAGTGCTTAAACCAGAATTAATACATTTTTAGAATAACAGACACTGAGCCCTCAATCAGCAGTTCCCAACTTAGAAGGATGTAAGCTACCTGTCCTGCTACTACAGTGTAGACCACAAATATTCTTAATGTAAAATAACTGATCTGAAGCCCAAGTGCTTAAACTAAAAGGCTTAGAATGAGTTACACCAAGCAGTAATAAATACAACTGAGTACTTTTAAGATGATGCAAAAGCAAAATAAAGTAGGAAGAAACACAAATACAGTAAAAGCAGATATATATATATATATATATATATATATTTTTTTTTTTTTTTGAGTGAGCAAATGAGATGGGCCCAGGAGAAGTATCCAAGTGCAAATTTACAAGGTGGGGGGGGTAAGTTTCAAAGCCACCAAGATTAACACCAAGACAAAAACAGGGAGGGTGGGTGGGGACCTACTGAAAAACCAGTCACAACTTCCAGCTAGATATTGCTCAATGCAACACAAACAAATTACTTTAAATTGTGTATTATTTGATAAAAGTGCAGATAAAAATCTACTTAACTCCACTCATGCAGGTCTCAGTTGGCCAAAGCTCACAGTTTAAACAGAAAACAATTCACTGTACCACTTGTATAAGACAGAAACCGAATAACAATGAGGTAAACTACCCCCACTTATCAATGGCTATGCAGGTCTTTTAACAAGCCTTAACTGAAAATACCACTTGTATAAGAAAAACAGTCACAACTTCCAGCTAGATATTGCTCAATGCAACACAAACAAATTACTTTAAATCATGTATTATTTGATAAAAGTGCAGATAAAAATCTACTTAACTCCACTCATGCAGGTCTCAGTTGGCCAAAGCTCACAGTTTAAACAGAAAACAATTCACTGTACCACTTGTATAAGACAGAAACCAAATAACAATGAGGTAAACTACCCCCACTTATCACTGGCTATGCAGGTTTTTTAACAAGCCTTAACTGAAAATACCACTTGTATAAGAAAAAAAACAGTCACAACTTCCAGCTAGATATTGCTCAATGCAACACAAACAAATTACTTTAAATCATGTATTATTTGATAAAAGTGCAGATAAAAATCTACTTAACTCCACTCATGCAGGTCTCAGTTGGCCAAAGCTCACAGTTTAAACAGGAAACAATTCATTGTACCACTTGTATAAGACAGAAACCGAATAACAATGAAGTAAACTACCCACACGTATCACTGGCTATGCAGGTTTTTTAACAAGCCTTAACTGAAAATACCACTTGTATAAGAAAAAACAGTCACAACTTCCAGCTAGATATTGCTCAATGCAACACAAACAAATTACTTTAAATTGTGTATTATTTGATAAAAGTGCGGATAAAAATCTACTTAACTCCACTCATGCAGGTCTCAGTTGGCCAAAGCTCACAGTTTAAACAGAAAACAATTCACTGTACCACTTGTATAAGACAGAAACCAAATAACAATGAGGTACACTACCCCCACTTATCACTGGCTATGCAGGTTTTTTAACAAGCCTTAACTGAAAATACCACTTGTATAAGAAAAAAACAGTCACAAATTCCAGCTAGATATTGCTCATTGCAACACAAACAAATTACTTTAAATCATGTATTATTTGATAAAAGTGCAGATAAAAATCTACTTAACTCCACTCATGCAGGTCTCAGTTGGCCAAAGCTCACAGTTTAAACAGAAAACAATTCACTGTACCACTTGTATAAGACAGAAACCGAATAACAATGAGGTAAACTACCCACACTTATCACTGGCTATGCAGGTTTTTTAACAAGCCTTAACTGAAAATACCACTTGTATAAGAAAAAACAGTCACAACTTCCAGCTAGATATTGCTCAATGCAACACAAACAAATTACTTTAAATCGTGTATTATTTGATAAAAGTGCAGATAAAAATCTACTTAACTCCACTCATGCAGGTCTCAGTTGGCCAAAGCTCACAGTTTAAACAGAAAACAATTCACTGTACCACTTGTATAAGACAGAAACCGAATAACATGTAACAGCAGTGGTCAGAAAAGCCTTTTACTTTATCGCCTAAGTAAAGGGACTGCATCCAGAAAAAAGGAGGTTATTACCTGTCTGTACTCCTCCCTCATTAAGCCAAAAGTTGAGTATAATTCCCCATTTGGTATGTACCTCTTCAAACACCTCCACCAATTGGAGAGGCCACAGAAATACCTCACAAAGAGAATCCATGGCCTTCAACACCTCTCTTCTGCAGACAGGCTCAAATCACTATCACTCTAGTTGGTATTGTACAGACTGCTCAGATGTGATCTGTGTCTCACCTACAAGGCAATCTCAGACCCTACCCTACTAGAGATGCTCCATATCTATAAGTCTAATTCCTTGTGCATTACCCTCTCAAAAGGCCTAAATCTAATATTCAACTGCTGAATCCTATACAATTACATAAGCACTTACACGAGTGCATGGATCGTGCAATCCCTAACAGAACCAAGATGCTATCCTCCAAAAAAAGGAAGCCAATCTGGAGGTCCCCTGCTATAAACAAACTCTACAAAAGAAGAAAGAAACTGTTGTAAAAAAGAGTAAAATCCCATAATTGGAGGAACTCCATGGTCAGCCTCAGTAAGAAGCTGAGATCCCTCATAAAATCCTCCAAAGCTAGTTACGAAAACAAAATCGCCACTGATTCCAAAGACAACCACAAAGTATTCTATAGCTATGTCAAGAATCTGAATGGCAACACTCAGATCTGGTCTGAATTACAGCACAATGGCACTAAATATACAGAACCAACTGATATTGCCAACATCCTGGCAGATAGGTTTAGTGCTAACTTTACCCCTCTCCCATCCCCTAAAGGGTCCATCTCTATACTGGAAGAATGCAAATTACCTGTAGTCATGGCTGCACAGGTAAAAAACACACTCTCCAAAGCCAAGAACACAGCATCCATGGGACCAGACAGCATTACAGGCTGCATTCTACATGAACTACAGAACGAACTGGCACCCCACCTAAGTACCATGTTCAATCATAGCCTCACCTCAGGCTTTATGCCCACTGAATGGCGCACAGCAATGGTTATCCCACTCCACAAAGGGGGAGCTGCCACGGACCCCGGGAACTACTGCCCCATTAGCCTGATGAGCCTGGTCTGCAAGGCTATGGAGCGTATCATCATGGAACTTATAAACAATGACATTGGTAGTCTCCAAACTCTGGACCCTACCCAGTTCAGGTTTGCAAAATGCAGATCATGTCTCCTAAACCTGATAGACTTCTTTGAAGCAGTCACCAAAGCTTGAGATGAGGGTAAGGTGGTACACACAGCCTATCTAGATCTCGCCAAGGCTTTCAACACCATCCCCCACTCTGGAATTATAGACAAACTCACTAAACTAGGGAAAAATCCCTATGTCACAAGATGGGTTGCCAACTGGCTCACTGACCAAGCCCACACTGTGAAAGTAGCAGATTCTAAATCCAACTTCAGACCAGTGACAAGTGGAGTACCACAGGGTTCAGTCCTAGGTCCTCTCCTGTTTGGTATCTACTTCTCTGAAGTACAGGCTAACACAGAAGGTCTTTGGCTAACAAAGTTCGCAGATGACTGCAAACTAGGAGCCATAATCAAATCTCCTAACGATGTGGACATCCTACAAAAGGGCCTCACTGAGACAGATGCCTGGTGTCAAAGCCATGGCCTCAAGCTCAATGCCAAAAAGTGCATTGTCATCCCTTTTGGTAAAATCTCTGCATCCATGAACTACCACATAGACGGTAGTCTAATTAACACCAAAAGTGTGATAAGAGACCTTTGGACACAGGTGGACAGTAGTCTCTCCTTTGATAATCACATCGCCACAGTAGTCAGGAAATCCTTCTATGTCGAATTTGATCGAAAGTTTGCTTGTTTGTTTGTTTAATTTAACTGTGGAGGCTGCCCACTAAAGTGTGCTAGCCTGTGTAACTAATTTATCACTGTTTCTGTATTTTCTGTGTGTTTCTACCACAAAAACAAAAAAACAAAAAAATAATCCTTGTTTTCCTGCCTTCATCGACTAGTTTAGACCAGTTTACAGGCATTGCTGTATTCTGGGCTGTGGTGTAGTTCCTGTGTTGTCCATTACCTTACTTGGATAGAAGGAAGTTTCTTTGCTCACCAGTGGGAGTGGGGAGCCTTGAGCAGCCTACCTGTCCTTGGGGGAAGTGACCTCAGCACAAGAAGCTGTAGTAATTGGTTGTTTGGGACCATTTCCAGCTCTTTTGTAGTTCACTGTTTAAAATCCGCGTTTGCACGGCTTTGCGCGGTCGTGCGCATAGCGCAGCACCAGTTAAACAAGGTTAAACTTTTTCTGGCTCCGCCAAGTCTGTTCTTCAAATTTTCCCTTAAGGAAGCTCTACTCTTAGTATAACCAGACTACTCACTGTATTATAAGCCTAGCACTTGTTCTCAATACTTCTCTACTAAGTAAGCACTCTCGTACTAAGTAAAGCACTACATCTACTTACCACCCCTGTGAATACCCACTTCCCTTAAAGGTATACCACTCCCTTATACTGTTCTAGCATGTCGAGTGGTAGATTACTGGCGTCGTCTCCAGTTCAGCTGGTCAATCTGGGCATCTTGAGACAATGCTACAATTGTCTCATGTACACAGACAACCCTCTCCTCCTCCCAGCAAACACAAATACATGTGAGAGATGCAACTATATAGTCAAACTGGAGGCTGAACTCTCTCAACTCAGGGCTGGCATGACCAGACAGGAGGAGATGGCAACCACACACACAACAATCCCAGTGCCACATAGACCTACCACAACTGCAAACCAAAGACATAAAAACACAAAGACATACTCGGAGGCTCAAATAAAAAACTTACCAAAACAACAGAGGCTCCCAAAGCAGACATCCAAAAATCCACCACCTCAAAACAAAACACATGCAACACATGCTTCAATAAATCAGTGTGTCGACCAATCGCAGCCCTTAAGGCCAAACACCTTGCCTGATACACTAGTAATAGGTGACTCCATAGTCAGACACACTGATGTCCCACTGACCAGGCTGAACAAGGAGAAGGTGACTGTGAGCTGTCTATCGGGAGCTAGGATCCGCCACATAACACACGCACTCAGGTCACTCCAAAGCAAGTACAAATATGACTCCGTCATTGTCCATGCTGGTGTGAATGACCTGAGACGTACCTCCCTGGACTACATGAAAAGAGACATAGAGGAGCTCTCCGATTATGTAGCCCAGGCTGATATGACCCTGACCCTGAGCAGCATCTTGCCCTCACCAAGAATGATACCACAATACAAAGATGAGATGATCAGCTTTAACAATTGGCTCAAGTACTGGTGTCATTCTAAGGGGATCCAATGTCTGTCTGCCTGGGGTGATATGTTGGACAAGCCACACTGCTTCACAAGGGATGGCTTACACCTGTCACCACTGGGCTTCCGGATATTGGCTAAGGCTCTTGCCACCCCCATAGTGCCTTTTTTAGGCAAGACTCAAAAGACAAACCCACCTCCTTAGAAAACAAAAATGGAAAAAAACTAAGGGTAATGCTGCTCAACGCCAGAAGTCTAAATCTCAAGATGCAGGCACTTGATGCACTCCTCAGCATGGAGAACATCGACGTCTGTGCAGTAACTGAAACCTGGTTCAATGCTCCTGAGAGCACCCCAGCGCTACCAGGCTATACCTCGTATCATGCTTTTCGGCCCCAAAACCCGGGCCGAACCACAAAGGGAGGGAGTGTCCATATTCATAAAGGACACCCACACCTCCAGGTTGGTAGCAACACATGAAGCATCAGAGACCATACAGGTGCAACTAACCATAGGCAAAACTGCTATACAACTGGTAGCATGTTACAGACCACCCTCCCAATCTCAAGAACCCCACTCAGTCTTCCTGAAGACATTGGAGGATATGAATGTATCACAAAATACCATCATACTGGGAGACTTCAACTACCCAAACATAGATTGGGTACATTATTCTAGCCCTAATACCCTAACCCAAAGGTTCCTGGAATTCATAAATTCAAATGCACTGGAACAACTAGTCACCTCTCCCACTAGGGGTGATAATATACTAGACCTGATCATCACAAACATGGGGACAAAATGCTCCACACCGGAAGTATACCCCTCACTAGTAAGATCTGACCACAAACTAATCACCCTGGATATACATATCCCACCTCCACCCCCAGCACAAAAGACCACAGTGAAAAACTTCTCAAAAGCAGACTTCACTCTTCTTAAGACTGAGATGGTATCCTTTAAGCCCACTGTGCCAGTGGATACCACATCCCACAATGCCGAATCCTTCACAAATGCTTTCTATGGACATCTCCAAGAATGCATGGATCATGCAATCCCAAAAAATCCAAGTCCCTCTCCACCAAATGTAAGCGTCCTGTCTGGTGGACCTCAGCCATAAACAAATTGTATAACAAAAGAAGGAAGCTACTGCACGTCAGAGCGAAATCCCATGAAGGGAAGACATCTCTGATCAACATTAGCAGAAAACTACGTTCTCTCATAAAAACATCCAAGGCAAACTTTGAGAGAAAAATCGCTAAGGACACTAAAGATAACCACAAAGCCTTCTTCAGCTATGTTAGAAACCTGGGTGGAAACCCACAGATATGCTCAGAGTTGGTTCACAACAACAAAAAATACACTGAACCCACAGATATTGCTAACATTCTGGCTGACAGGTTCAGTGCAAATTTCTTGCCTCCTTCACCCCCAAAAGAAGAAATACTTATCCCAGCTGAATGTAATCTCCCTGTCATCTCAGATGTCCAAGTGAGAACCGCCCTAAACAAAGCAAAAAACACAGCATCAATGGGACCTGACTGTATCCCGGGGTGCATGTTACGTGAACTCCAAGAGGAGCTAAACCCACACATAAAAATGCTATTTAACCTTAGCCTTACTTCGGGATATGTACCTGAACACTGGCGTACAGCAACAGTGGTCCCACTCCACAAGGGGGGTGCCTCTACAGACCCTGGAAACTACCGCCTCATAAGCTTGACTAGCCTGGTCTGCAAAGCTATGGAAAGAATCATTATGGAACTCATAAACGGAGACATAGGGGACCTACAGACGCTTGACCCCACCCAGTTCGGCTTTGTAAAGGGAAGATCCTGCCTTTTAAACCTGGTTGACTTTTTCAAAACAGTCACTAGAGCCATTGATGAGGGCAAAGCAGTCCATACAGCATACCTGGACTTGGCTAAGGCCTTCGACACAATACCCCACTCAGGCATCATAGATAAGCTAAACAGCTTAAAAGTAAACCCTTATGTCACTAGATGGGTTGCAAACTGGCTAAAGGACAGAACCCATAAAGTTAAAATCGCTGGAGCAATGTCAGACTCAAAGCCAGTCACAAGTGGTGTCCCACAGGGATCTGTCCTGGGACCCCTCTTGTTCGGCATTTATTTCTCAGATGTTAAAGCAAACATGGGAGGGCTGTGGCTGACAAAGTTCGCAGATGACTGCAAACTAGGCGCCATAGTCGATACACCAGCAGATACACACATCCTACAAAAAGGCCTCACTGAAATGGACAACTGGTCCCGTAGTCACGGCCTTAAACTAAATGCCAAAAAATGTATAGTCATCCCTTTTAGAAAAAACAAAGTACCCACAAATTATCACATAGACAGCAACCCACTGAGTATGGAAAAAGTAATCAGAGACCTAGGGACCCAAGTAGACAGCGACCTCTCATTTGACACCCACGTTGCCAAAGTGGTTAGAAAAACATTCTACCTTGCACACCTCATCATGAAGGGTTTCACATCCAGATCCAAGGATGTCATTGTACCCCTATATTCCTCCCTCATCAGACCCATGATTAAGTACAATGTCCCATTTGGTATGTACCTCACCCGACACTTGCAACAGCTGGAGAGACCACAAAAGTACCTCACCAAAAGGATCAAGGGTCTCCAACATATGTCTTATTCTGCCAGACAAAAGAAACTTCAGCTCTTTTCAGTAGCATACCGCCTGCTCAGAGGTGATCTCTGCCTGATGTACAAGGCCATGTCCAATAAGGATCTGATGGACATGCTCCACCTCAAAAAATCCAAATCCATCAGGACCACGAGAGCTAAAGACTTAAACCTTGGCACAAGTATGAATAGGACATGCTGGAGGGATAGATTCATAACCCAGAGGCTTCCCATGCTTTGGAACAGGATCCCAGTTCGTATTAGGCAGAGCCCCTCACTGACTCTCTTCAAGAGAAATCTTGATGAGTGGATGGGAGATCGTAAGTTTACCCCAGGGGTCACATCTGTGTCACTGCTAGACAGGGGCACAGTAAACTAATTCTATTATATAAGGGGACCTTCACTGTGTCACTACTAGACAGAGGCACAGTATTCTAGATTTATTCTGTACATTTTTGTACCATTTCATGGAGTGGCAAAAGCCACATCACTATGGCTAGGCTTACAAATGCCCCAGGGCAGATAGCCTAGTACTATACTATGAAACTATGAAACTATGAAACTATGTGGCACACCTCATCACAAAAGGTTTCTCATCCAGGAAAAAAGAGGTTATTGTTCCCCTATACTCATCACTCATTAGACCCATTATAGAGTACAACGCCTCTTTTGGCAAGTACCTCACAAGACATCTAGAACAACTGGAAAGGCCACAGAAATACCTCACAAAGAGGATTACTGGCCTCAAACAGATGCCCTACGCAGACCGCCTCAAAAAACTCCAGCTTTACTCTGTTGCATATCGCCTACTCAGAGGTGATCTCTGCCTAACATACAAAGCTATGTCAAACTCAGAGTTATTGGACATGCTCCATGTAAAGAAATCCCAATCCCTCCAAGCTACACGCTCTAGGGACCTAAACCTTGTCACCACAATAAACAGAAAATGCTGGAGGGATAGATTCCTGTCTCAGAGACTTCCCATACTCTAGAACAAACTACCTATCTATATCAAACAAAGCTCCTCATTAGCACTCTTCAAGAAAAATCTTGATGATTGGATGGGAGATAAGAAATTCACCCCGGGGATCACTTCTGTGGCTCTGCTTGACAGGGGCACAGGAAAATAATTTTCTTGGATGGCAAAAACCAGGGTTCTGTTTGGCTAGGCTTATATAGGCCCTAGGGCCAATAGCTTAGTACCTACCTATGAACCTATGAAACTATGAACATCAGCAAAACTTGCTGGAGAGACAGGTTTGTCTCCTAGAGGCTATCCTGTCTCTGGAATAGACTTCCCATACACGTCAAACAGAGTACCTTCGCTGACCCTCTTCAAGCGTAACCTTCCTGAGTGGATGGGAAACCACAAATTTGTCCCAGGGTTTCCACATGTGTCCTTCATTGACAGAGGTGACAGGTGCTAACTGAGGTTTCTTTTTTGGAGATAAACTCTTGGCTAGGCTTGTAAGGGCCCAGGGCCATTAGTCTAGTAACTTCCTATGATCCTAACTATGTAATTCATCTAGCAGACATATTATATGTTTTATGTGGGTGACAATAGAATTTGCCTGGCCCCCAAGAAGCTGTATAAACCATTTATTAAGGATACCTTTCACCTTATAGCACCTCAGGAGGACTAGCCTGTTCATCCTTGAAACATTACCTCCATGTATGAAAACCTTACTTTTCTGTCCCTTGAGCTGGTGGATTCAGTGAAGCTACTTTTTTTTTAAACTTTCTTTCTAACTTCAGTTACTTCTGCCAGCTGGATTTCAGAGTTTTGGCATTTTCAAGTTCTCCACCTTACTTATCTTTCAAAAAGACAGGTCTTCTCTGTGGATCAGCCACACTTTCTTCCCTAAAGTTGCCTAAACTGAATCTGTCTATTTATTTGCCTGTCTTCTTCCACCTGTATTGCAACCAGAAATAAAATGTATTTCATGCCTGAATGGCCACAAACAAGTGCATTGCACCAGCTAGAGCATTTATAGAGACATGCACAAGTTTTTTTTTATTTGGTAGTACAAGCAGAGAAGACAGAAAGGCAAAGAAAATCTCTAAATGGTTAGCCAATTGCATTGTTTCCTGTTATGAAAGTACAGAAAGAACCTGCTTTTACCCCACTGGCCTTTTTCTTTTACCACAGTGGGAGCTATAACCCCAACATTCTTCTAGAACTATTTCTTGGATGCTTTTTAAACAATAGTATTACTGTTTGTCATGATTTTTGTCAGCAGTTTAAAGAGTCTGGTATCTTGAATCACAGAATTATAATGTTAGTGCTGCTTTCATATAGATGAGGTTATGTTAATTATTAATTTGAAAGATGTCATTGATGTTAACCTAGGGGGCAAAAATGGAAAAGGTGAATTATTCTATTTTAATACCCTCTCTTTTCTACAGCTTTATGTGATATCAGAGGTATTATATTTGAATGGGATATAGAGACACACCACTCCCACTCAAATACTTCAGGTAGGCAGAGCCCACTGAAAAAAATGATGCATTTCAAGTATGTGCTATCTTTACATGTATGAGTTATCGAGTTTGTGGCATTCAGAATTGTTGATATTTATTTTATAACATTCTGAGTCCTGGCATACTTAGGCTTAATATTCTGTTAGGAGCCCATATATACAGAATCTATGCAGTCTAAAATAAACAATTTTTAATACATTATATGGTCACCCTTGTATCCATATCTAGGACTTCTTATAAGTTTGCCCTAATATCCATAGCTAGGACTTCTTTCATTCAGCAGTGCTATAATATATCATGCTGTTGAGATGGTTATCTTTTAATATGTCTGCTTTGCTTGCATCTGTGGAGCAGATTCTTTAGCCACAGCATTAAGATGCAGTGCAGAAGTTATGAGTACCCATTGCAGTGATTAACCTGAATGAATATACAATGTGCAAAGGTCACATCCTTCCATCTATTTCCAGTAAGGTATTTCTGTTCCATTCTTGCCAGTATCTAATTGTGTACCTACTTTGTCATTGGTTTATCCATTGTTAGGTGAATAAATTCCTATGCTGCTCTGTGGAGCAGAACTGTAGGGTTTCAGCACAACCTGCAATATTAGGATTGCCTTAGTTCAGCACATGGATATTCTTACAATAGCTTGGGGAAATTCTATATGCATCTCAATCCTTGAAAACGAGCATCAGTTCTATGTAAGTTCTGTAGCCCAGAATGCATTGCTACAGGCCCTATGTTTATGTATGTATGTATTTATGTATGTATGAATGTCTGTAAGTATTTATTAACCAGGAGCAAAAGACTTGATCTACATAAATCATTTTTAGGCTCAGCCTGGTTGGAAAAAAGTAAAAAAAAAACAGCACGTGCATACAATAAGTAGTAAACAAACATATATTATACAGCATAACAGCTAATCTGTGGAACTGGCAATAATTACTTAATGCAACAGGTTAAGTAAACATTTAACTTGTTTCTTTCTAGACCTTACTTAGCACTTGCAATACTATGCAGTAAATAGCATGCAGAACCAAGGATGAGGTATTAATAGTAATCTGTTACTCTCTGCTATCTTAAAATGTAAGTGTTATGCAAGTCTACACACCCAGCCACCTGCACTTTATAATAGTAACTGCGGGATGTAGTCCTTGCTCCTGGGTTAAAGAACAAATAAATAGAGCAGTTAAAGTATGCAGTGCTTTCACATAAAATATTAGAAATATAAGGAGAAGCATAATGCAATGCCAGAAAATCTGATACTATACTTTTACTTTCAAAAAGAGGAACAAACTATGGTTTATTATTTAACTAACTCACATTAAAACCTACCATTTAACAGATTGACCTTTGTGTTACCTCACCGAGAGCCTGGTTTATGATAGAGATGTTTTTATTTTAAAATCATCGTACTTCACAGTCTGCAGTAACAAGAAAAAGCTTGTATTAATTCTTAGTCTCCTCTGCTAAGTTAAAAAATGTAATGTTGGACACCAATTAACTCTTCTGCAAACACGTATTTGGTTTTCTAACTCCATTATGTGCTCAGGGAGCCATATCATAGTAATTCCCTAAATACCAAGCAACCTCTCCAGGATGCTTCTTTCAAAAGAATAAAACAGAAGTGTTCTGCCTGTACAGATGTCAGCAGATCCCATCTTATAACAGTTTGTGGCACTTAATTTCAGTTTTACATAACTGGTGCTGCTGTAGCATTGTCGCCTCACAGTAAGACGTTGTCCTGTTCGATTCTCAGCTAGAGCATCTTATGTGTTGAGACATGCGTGAATGGGTGTACCTTCATTGAAGGTTGTGCATCAGGGCTGGCAACTCGGCAGGTAAAAATCTACTGCCAATCATTAGCGGACTGGAGTTCTGCTGTGGCGACCCCTAACTCGGAAAAGCCGAAAGACAAAACAACATAACTGACGAGGTTATTCCGTTGGATTTCAGCCAGCCTCAGCTGCTGGCACTGAATACATTTCATTGCTGTTTTGCTGAAGGGTCAATAGTTCACACCCAGTTTCAAGATGATGAGTGAAGTTTCTTCATTTTTGTTGATGTTTTATTAGTTGAATAAGACAGCACCTTTCATAATATGAAATGACATTGAAAAATATTAGAAATTGATTTGGTGTCTGCACCACTTTTTATCATGTTGTTCCATTTTACTGGATAGCTTGCATGTTGTAAAGACTTTTCAGTTCATAGTTTCACAAAGTCTAACATATTCTATTAGCAACTGCAGCACTTGCCTGCACAAATAATGTATGTCTGATTTTTAATATTCAGTTAATGTGATGTGTCAAATTACCAAGTATGTTTGGATTTGCAATGAACAACATGTCCACATGCACATTATGCAGTTCTCAATATAAATGTATTCCTACTCCAGAAAAGTTCAGAATTCAAGAACTGTCTAAAAAGTCACAGGCAAAAACCAAACCACAAACTTTATTTTGATTTGACAACTGTTGCATTAGTTAGCTATAACTCTCACAATATAGCAGTGCAAACATCTGTGCTGTAGTATGTTTAAGCTCCTCATTGTCGAATAAAAAGTGACAATGTCCTAAGTATCGTGATGTTCACCGATGTCATTGCTGGAATGCATCACATGAAGGATATGAACCCAAAGCCAGACCCAATGGAAGAACTAGCCAAAGAAGAATCTTACCTATGGGAATGAAAGCTAGAGTCAAGTGTTATCTGATTACAGTGGTTGGAGCTGTGCATTCAAGTAAGTCAAAACATTAATATTTTAATATTTGTCTTGGTCATACCTCTCAAGTGTACCTCATTATGAGGAACGTACCTCATTTGGGGTCTTAAAAAGTTCATGTTCCTCGAAGTTCCTCAAAGTTCCACATTGAAAGATTCTGTCACACATTCAGTGTTAGGGATTTTTTTTAAAGTGAAATCCATTGTAAATAGAAATGAATCATATTAATTCATTAAAATATCTTCTTTATAAGTAAAACCAGCATATTTAACCATCCCATGACCTTCCTAGTTGAAGTTGTTAGTAAGCCATTAGTATGTGTTCCACATTTTGTCCATTTGTTCCACATTATGAGGGCTAGTGTTCTTCATTTTGGACATGGAAGGTTGAGAGCTATGGTCTTGGTGAATAGATAAGTGCATCAGAATGTTAACAGTATTAATTAAGGTCAGCATGTGAACATTACATGACAAAGTGGTGTCAAATAACTTCTTGTTTTAATTGTTGTGGTCATTGTCTTTGCCTTATGGCTCCGGCTGCAGCTGAAAAGAGTCCTGTACCAGTACACATTTGCAGTTATCAAACTAAATAAGTTGTTGTGTTTTTTGGCTTTTCCCGGTTAAGGGTCGCCCCAGCGGAACTCCAGTCCGCTAATGATTGGCAGTAGATTTTTATGTGCCGAGTTGCCGGCCCTGACGCACAACCTTCAACAAAGGTACGCCCATTCTTGTCTATGTGGGAAGGCATCAGCTCTGGAGTTTTCGCAGTCTCCACAGTTACATACCTGTAAGGAGAAGCCTTTCGTTTATCTTGTCTATGTGGGAAGTCTTCTCCACACAGAAGACGCTCTAGCTGAGAATCGAACAAGATAACGTCTTACTGTGAGGCGACAACGCTACCGCAGCACCACCACCACAGTTATTGTTTATTAAACTAAGTAAGTAAATTAACTAATTATATGCACATGAAACTTTTAAGAATTGGACAAGTATATGAGATGTTACTTTTTTCTTTTTCTTTCTTTCTGTGTTTCTTTTTTTATTTTGGTTGTTTGCTCATTAGATATAAAGGCCAACATTCTAAGAGTACGTTCTAGTTAAAATCAGAGCCATAAAGTATTCAAGTGGATAGTGGATAATGAGTGAATAAAATTCAGAAATACGTGTTGAGGCTCGTTAGCAGCAGTTATGTAGCCCTAACCTGCTGCCATGTGCTTCTAGACAGTTCCTACGGCACTACCTTATAGGTTGTACTATCAGAACAGAAGCAGCAGAATTATTGATTTGCTGAAACTGCCCATTCTGTTTGCAGGTATAAAAATGATTACATCTTTGCACATTCATCTATGTACTGATACTTACTGTGTATCATATGCCGAAGGCAAACAGTACCCACTATTCCCTTAAACACATACACATTTCCTGGAATGACAGTATTAAATTGAGTTAATGAGAGGAAAGTGCTTAGTTCGACATCCTTTAAGGACTTCAGAAAATAGGAAATCAGAGAATTGCAAGGGAACAGAGCTACAATTTATCATTCAAAGACAGTTTAGTAACTCAGTAACAATGCCTGCTTTAGCAACAAAGCATACTTTCAATGCAAATGAAACCATGAGCCTAAAAATTACACCACATGCTATGTTTTCCAATTTCATAATTTTAAGGGATTGCTTTATAGTCGTGGAACTGTGATCACACTGCATATAACAATACCTCTTCAAGTTCACACTGTGAGTAAAACAACACTTAGCAAATAAAAAATAAAAGGTGACATTTTGACATTTTATTGTTTCAGTTTCCAGAAGAATTCTTTCTGGATTCCAGATAGTTACAGACATTTTTATACCTATATCTACTTTGCAGAATCATATCAGAAAGAATTAAATGGAACTAAAACTGATCTCATATAACTTTTTATATGTAAAATGATCTCTATGAAGGCAAAACCAGGGCACTATTATTCAGTGTACTCTGTTTACTGATATTTACTTTGTATGGCCTAAATATGAACCATGAAAATTGGAAAACAAACTCGTATTCAGCATGTCATGTCAAAGGTGAGTGGCATTCTCCAGCAGTGACTGTGGGACTGAAATTTTCCTCTGGTATCAGAGGCCTCAGCTCTGGAGTTTTCGCAGTCTCCACAGTTACATACCTGTAAGGAGAAGCCTTTCGTTTATCTTGTCTATGTGGGAAGTCTTGGACAATAGAATCACTCTGATAGATGAGAGAGATGCTCCTTTGACATGAAAACAATGGCATTGTGGCAAAAGAAAGTCACTCTCCCTTGGAACAAAGTTCTTTTGAACTGTAAAAAAATTTACATAGGATGTATGAAGTTCCACATAAGCCTTGTACATGAGCCTGCCTTGATCTTTGATGTTTAAATTATTAATGATGCTACTGATGCTTATAATATAACAGTTATGCCCAAAGAAGAGGGAAAAAATAAGAATCTGCTGCCCTCCAATCTAAGTTTATCAGATTTCAGTGCTGCAATCGCAAAGTGCATAATACACATATTATTTAATGACCTCATTTTGTTTTACTTATAATTAAGTTCAGACATGTAACTAAAACTTTCTTTGTATTGCCTTAGCTTCTTATGAACATTTCAGTCTTATAGTCGTTGCTGTACTGTGTTGTGTTGTCCAATGTGACATACTAAACAGGAGCTTTTCATTTCACAAGTATTTGACTGATTTTTCTTTTTTCAATGAAATAAAAACAAAATATTCCTGCAGAGGGAAACAGAGACAGAGATGGCAATTAGATGGATAGGTAGACAGATAACTAGCTGTATAGGTACTAGACAAAAAAGTGGAGAGAGAAAGAGAGAGAGGAAAAATAATAAATAAATTTTTTTTAAGGAAACAGAGAACAATAACAATGCACTATCATGAAAAAATCTATACATTTGTGGAACATTATCACTAAAATTAATTTAAAAATCATCTTTGATCTTAGGTGCTGCTTCATCTCTTTGAAAAGTGCAATCCTTTGGTGCTCACAGCTTGGATTTTTTTTCAGTTCTACAGTTTATACAGTAACCCCTTGCTGAGGTTAAGTGCCTCAAGCATTCCCTCTGAATGAAATGGTTCCTTGTAATATCCATAAGCTATAGTTTCTGCGTATTCCATTTTATTTTCTAAAATATAATAATGCTTGTGGACTTTCCAAATAATATTAGGTTTTTTCAGTATATTTATTTTGGCCTTCATCAATTTTTTTCTTTTTCATGCATAAAAAAAGACAATAGAGGAATATGCAATTTAACCAGACATAAGATTCCACTTCCCTCCATCTCTTTCTGTTTTTCCCACCTTTCTAATATGTTGTATTTATAGCACATACTCTAATTTTGGCCTTTTAAAACCCTTATCTCTGCACAATTCTGAAACAGATTTTTGAATTTTCCCATAGATTTTAACCTTGTGTTCTCAATAGGCAACCTCTTGCATAAAGTTATTCACATTCCTGCATTATGACTGAGCCAATTGGTGATTCAGTGACTGCTCCTAGCTTGTAGTCATCCGCAAACTTCATTAGTCAGAGTCCTTTGGTACTGGATTTTACTTCAAAAAAGTAGATGTCAAATAGGAGATCTCCCAGCACTGGACACTGGGGGATTCTACCTGTCATTGGTCTCTTTGTGGAGGCAGCTTCCCCTCTCCTATCTGTGAGCCAGTTGACAATGCAGTAGGTGATGTATGGATTTATTTCCAGGTTATTTAGCATTCTACTATGCCTGAGTTTGGGAATGTGTCAAATGTCTTGGCCAGGTTCAGGTATGCAGTGTATACTATTTTACCTCCATTCATTTCTTTGATGACTTTTTAAAAAAAGTCCACCAGGATGAGTAAGCATGACCTGTACTTGACAAAACCAAACTGAGATGGGTCCAGTATTTGTATGTTCCCTATGTTCATATTGATTAAATTATTGCAAATATCTCTATGGCTTTGCATATAAGGCTGGTTAGACTTCTGGATCT
Organism: Protopterus annectens; assembly: GCF_019279795.1. Classification (NCBI taxonomy): domain Eukaryota; kingdom Metazoa; phylum Chordata; order Ceratodontiformes; family Protopteridae; genus Protopterus; species Protopterus annectens. The sequence goes on along the minus strand of NC_056726.1, from coordinate 409,789,101 downwards.
GTAATTGCCTGGGTATGAGAACATCCTCCCTTATGGAGAGGAACGACTGCATAAGAGAAGACCTAAGGCAGGGTAATGACTGTAGCTGTTCTCCATTCACTTGGTACCAAACCTGTACAGAGGCTGAGGTTAAACAGTGTTGTTAGAGGAAGTGGCTAAATCATGCTTCATGTTATTTAAGATGCCTCCAATGATATTGTCAGAAACCATCAATGCAATATTTTTAGCTTCTGATAGCACTTTTATGATAGTTGGAGGCAAGTCAATTTCAGGAATATCCTGTGGGATAGATAGAAGGGAGGGATAAAGTTTGAGCTGAATTTATTGTCCCTTGGGTTCCCTATATTTTCAGCTTCAGTGTAGGTAGCATCATATTAACAATCAGCTCAGTGCATTGCTGGGTTATGCTTCTGATATTACAAGCATAACTAAAATGGACTTGTGATTGTCTCTGGCTTGGGTGGCTATTTTACCCTCAAATTTGGCTTTGGTGGATTTTATTACACTCTTGAGTTGCTTCTGTATTTCACTGCTGAAGGCTCTAACATTCTGAGAATTACCATTCTTACTTTTGGTCAATATTCTTTTCTTTTTATTATAAAGCTTGTTGATATTATGGTTCCACCATGGGGGATTACTTCTGGGGTATGCCCTGCATTTATTTCAAAAGAGGACAGCTGCATCTATGCAGCTGTTTACATGCTGGTATAGGGCGGTGCTGCACATTTCCAAGTTTTGTAGGGATTTGAAGGTTGCCATTGCATCACTTAGGAGTAGGTACTTTGTCTTAAAGAAATTTCTAAATGTAGATTGGGGAAAAAGGTCTCTGTTTTCAATTTTATTTTGAATGAGATGACTTTATGGTCAGACCTAGTTAATGATGAAGACACACAAGGGACGTTGCAAGATGTTCCATATTAGTAAGGACAAGATCAAAGGTGTTGTTCTCCTCTACTCGGCATTCTGATTATTTGTTCCAGGACTTTTGTATTAACAATGTCCAGGAATTTCTCTGCTTGTGCCCACAGTAATGGTATAAATTTTACAGTTTTCAGATGGATAGTTTAGATCATCTAGGAAATGGTATTGAGTTTAATACTGAGTGATTTCAGTTCATACAGACAGGCATAGTGGTTTTCCTGGGTCATAAAGGGAGTTCTCTAGCTAGCTAATATATGGTATTGTATGGGACCTTTTATGTAAGGAGTAGTTAGTAGAGTTATGGAAATTTGATTTTATATTGTTTTTTTTTTGTTGTGCAATTTTTATATATTAGCAAATTGGAAGGTTGGAATGATTTGTATTTTGGAAGTCTTTTGAAAGTCTCAAGAATTGTTACTGATGCCATGAGTGGTGATTGGTGGGTTAAATGATTTAAACAAGGCTTGGTTAATAGACGGGGTTCTGAGGAAGTCTAAAGTATTTTTATATGAAAGCGCTTAACCAATTGTTATCTTAATAAAGTATTAGTATAATTTTACAAGTTGCTGTTTCACCTGTTTTTCATAGTGGTTCATGGTGAACTCGTCAGCTATTATACTGTGGATTTTGTTGGTCGCGAGTTCCTTGTTTGGTTATAACTGTATGGGACCTGTCTGAGGGTGATTTAGACATGAAGAACCTCTAGTGCATCATGCTGCTTTACCAGTCTTGATGCAAGTTTCTTCTGGATGAAGCTTGAGGCACCATCACCCCCCCCCCCTTCCTTTGCAAAAGCTATTCTAAATGTGTGTGTGTGGCATTATAGCCCTGTACAGCCAGAGTACTCTCTGTGGTTTTAAACGATGCCTCAGTCACTGCACAGATGTTTATGTCCTCTAGGGTGAGAAGGGCTTGTATGGAGTGCAGTTTCATGCTTAGGCTCTTAGCATTGATCAGTAACATCTTCATATATTCCTTTGCTTGCCTCCTTATGCTGATAAGATTATCAGGTTGCCATTATCTAAAAAAAGGTACTATGTGGGATGGACAACATCTTTGCCATTAATCAAAACCCTGGAGGGGACAGATACAGGCCATCCCTGGTAAAGTAACATGATCTGTCAAATCACATCCTCTCAGGATCATAAATATTAAACCCCCTTTGAGTGACACCAAAAACTAAGCCATTTATTGATGCCAATTATGTTTTGATCATATTGTGGCATCATCCTTGGAGAAGATAGAATGCTGCTCAATGTTAGTAGCATACCTGCCTGGGACACATAGTCTGAGATCTCCATCATTTCTGTACTCATATAGTCCACTGAGGTGCATACACCTCATATCACTGACACCCACATGTACTATGACAGTATCATACTGGTAAATTAGAGTGCATGTATGATCTGATGGATCATAGCACCAGACAAACAAATAATTGTCATTCTTTCCTTGCTCAGCCTGGTAAGAGGTGTATCTGTATGTCTTACAATGGACTCACTTACAGCAAGAATGTTTGTCTGGGTAGATGCCTGCCTTAACGTCTCAACATCCATAACTTTGAGATCCCTTGTGATATATGAGGAGGTAAACTTAACCTGCTGAGTGTCCTTTGTACCTGTGTTGTGTTTTGGAGGTGCCATGAATGCCAGCATCAAAAACTTTAATAAAACTTTGTTAAAATACCACAAGTTCCACTTTCACTAAGAGTAACTTCTTCAGGCAAACACCAGCAAAAACTAAATGACTTTGTTATACGCTTATTAAAACAGTCATATGACTTTCAATCAATTAAAGGCTTAAAGAAACATTTATTTAATTCTATTTCTTAATTATTTTAAAATAGGCTTGATGGTAATAGATTCAGATATTTCTGTGCCCTAAATTTAACAATTCATCTATTTTCTTCTTTTTCTGTTTCATTCTTAACGTCACCACCTCTAATCTTCTGAGAAACAACTTGTAAAATAACTCATTTAAAGTTATGATTGTAATTGGCTACTCTAATATGCTTAAACAACATATTAGTCTCTATCTGCCTTTGTATCTCATTCCTCATATTGTGTAGAGCCTATATGGAATGTTACTGTGTCCATGTACATTGTTCCCCCTCGGTAGCACACCATGCATATTAATCATGGCGTGTTGCCGAAGGATAGCCATGGAACACGGCTATGGAATCAGTGTAGGGAGTGAAGTTTAAACTGTGTCCGCAATTGAGTAAGACATTCCATGCACTGTCCAAGTGTAACATGTAAATGTTTATTTTATAGTTTTAAGATTTTTTTTTTCTTTTTTTCTTTAAAAAGGATGTTTGTGTGGCTCAGTGCTTAACGCAGCAATGCTAAGCGGTGCCGAGACACCTGCCAGACATCTAAACATAGAAACTGGATGCAATTAATTAATTATTTATTTAAAGGTCATGTTTAAGCATAGCTGAGCAGGTTTGCGCAGCGTGGCATAGTACTCAGCAGTGCTTATTGGTATCTCAGAGGTATGTATAAAGGTATAGCAGAATTCCACACATCCTTGTAGCTAAATGGGTGGAGGTACAGCCTCATGAGCAGTAGGTTCAGGGTTTGAATACATTTAAGGGAAAATAAGCATTTATTTATGAAATACAAATTATGGTAATTATTTTAATATTCTGTCCGGTTCTGCTCTGCTAAGTTCTGCTAAAACCTGCTAAGCCCTGCTAAGCACTGCATAAACACAATAATGGCTGAAAATGTTTATGCACTGCTCATCTCTGCTTAGCTGGTTTGTGCACCGCTAAGCACTACTAAGCATATGGGCCTTCAGGTTTTCACACTGCTCAGCTCAGCTGTGCTGGTTTGTTTGTTGCTAAGTGAAGTGCTGCATTTTTAAATGTTGTCCAATGGCATGTAAGGGTGGGAAAACAGGCTACATTAAGCCCAATAGGTGGGAATGCAGCATAATCCATTGTAGTTCTGTCTCTGAAGGATACTATGGCAGGCTTTGGTAAGGGTTCATGCTTTCGGGCACAGCATTGGGGCATCCTGGAGTCCAGGGTCATGGTCAGACTCCTTGTAAAAAACCATGAAGACCGACTTCTGCAGCAAGGTTACCAGGGCTCAAAGTGCAAGGCAGAGGCCTGGGAATGGCTGGCAAGGGAACTCACCAGTGCAACTGGTATCCCCCGCACAGGTCAGCAGTGTTGTCACCACCATGACAACCTGAAGAGATGTAAGGGGGATCTCTTTGACACCTGGGTCCAAGAATTTTGGGCAGGGGATGTCCCACATATATCTAAGTACTTTTACCTCTGTACCACCAATATCTAATATAAAATATCTGCTAAACTGGTATGCATAATGGCATGCTTCTCTCCCAACCACTGCAGAGGAGAGGCCTCGCAACCTCAAGGCAATGCCAGATGCTTGGCCATGTTGTGCCATGAGTGTGCTGAGTATGGATGTATTATGTTAACTGTACTGAAATAAGCAAGATAGAGTAAAGCATTAACTGCAATAAAGTATGTACAGTAAAGCTTCTATAGCAATAAATGTGGACTTAGAGCTGTAGTGTAATAAATGAATAATGCCAACTATAGTGCAATAAAAACATGAAACAATACCATTAACTGCATTAAAGCCTATACAATAAAGTCTGTAGTGCAATAACTGTGGTTGTAGAGCTGTATTGCAAGAAATGAATAATGCCAACTGTTTTGCAATAGCACATGAGCCATTACCAATAACACCAAGGTAAATTGTGTACAGCAGGATTGTCTTGTTTAAGCCATTGCAGTACAACTGTATGCATTCAGGCTGTAAGGTAAGGTGCTGCAGTCAGGTATAACATTGTAATAGCTATCACATTCAAATATAATGGCTGCCAAATGTCTTATTTAACACATACAGTACCATTCAAGGCTGTTTCTAGGTCAATATTGTTCACATAATGCTCTGTCACCCACAAACAACAGGTAAGCAAGGTATATAGATGAAATAGCCCACTCCATGATCTGATATTGTTTGTTTACTTCACAGATATTTCAAACCAATAGCAATATAATGTGTACACCTGCATTCTATATACTAAAATATAGATTATCTACTATCTCTGTCATGCTTGTATGTCATGCATGTGTGCTCTACTATCACTGCAGTCTAGTATAAAACTGTAGTAGTACTACTCCCAGGTCATATATTGGTTCCAGGTGAGCTCTAGGCAAATATCAGTCAGTCAGTAGTCAGCAGTGATGCAGTAGCTCAGTTTGTTAAATGCTCTCTCTGTAGTACATTTTCCCAGACCAGGGTTTGAATCCAGTGCTAAGTAGCACTAAACATTACAGTATCAGTCATGTAATGTTTTCAGATTCTCTCTCCATAAGAACTACAGGTAAATGGGTGAGGGAGAACATATTATGAGTAAACAATTGAGTGTTTAGATTTCACAGACTGTTATAATCATTAGCAACAATGTGAAAGCACAACAACAAAATAATATCGTCCCATACATAGTTCTCCATTTCATATCCACTGGACACAACTATTTTGGTCCAGTTGGCTTGACAACACAATTATGTTGCCCTCACCCCTCCCTCTGGGGTTTGGGAGTCCAAATTCATCTACAAAACCTGTCAAAATGCACAGCTGTTCCTGTACAAGAAATTGATAGCTAAGGTTCTTTCCTACACCCATCCTGCACATCCCTATCTGCCTTTCACATTGTTTTTCTGCCTGTTTGCCCCAATTTCACCAGTTTCCTATCATCCCCCTTTTCTTTTCTTTATATATTTTTAGCATGGGTTTGCAGGGATTTGCACAGGGCGGAGCGACGCACTACACTGCTTCACTTACCTCAGCTTAAATGAGCTTTAAAGACCATTAATGTCTATATGTGTCTATTACAGTGTTACTCACATGTAGAATATAAACACCCAGGCCTCTTTCAACTATAGCACACTGCATTAAAGGTGTTTCCAGCAAAACATACTGGTCACTACTTACAGTCATTATGCATGTAACTAAAATAAAAAATTAATGTGAAAACTAGGAGTGTACCCTGGTCTCTCATGCAATAATAAATACTAATGAAGACATACTAATGGATGTAAGTGAGGCCTGTGATAGCAGGTATATGTGACCTTTTATCTGCATCCTGTGGAAAGACACCTGCTAAGGCAGCAGAGGAAAAGTACATGTACAACTGGGACGCTGGTGCAGAAATACAACCATATAAAGCCATGCACATTCTCATGGATGTAGAAATGTTTCTCACAGCCTGTGTATGTGCACATATATCTTGCAAATACACATACTTTGCAGTATCTGAGTAGCTCAGTCTGTTAAATGCCTTGCATGCCGTACATTTTGCCACACACAGTCCTGGGTTCAAATCCAGTGTCGTGCCACACTTCAATTATATTATTGTGAAGACAGCAAGTAATGACTGAGCCATGCAATCTTACTCCCCACAGTTTACTGCTACTTAATTAACTGCTACCCAGTTTTGCAAGACAAAGGCCTGCAGGCAGAGACAGTGCAATACAGCTGTGTTGGCTGCTATTATCAATTCTGAGCCACAGATCGGTGCCGAGGCAATTACCTGCTAATGAGCAGTAATTTAAAAAGGCAAGCAGCTGGTTATGGGGAACAGGTCTGTAAGAGACTTAACACACACAGAGTGTATTATCAAAAGATTACTGGAAGCAAAGTTCAACAAAGGGGTACTGCACTCTTCTAGGTATGCAATAGATTTCTACATATAACAGGATGCAGATGGCAGGATGGATGTTTGGGGAATAGGGATTACAGCAGTAAGCCTGTCTTAGATCTATGCTGATGACATGTCATTGATACTCTGCTGTCCTACACCTACACACATGCCTCTCAACTGTCCCTGATGTGAATCACATCTCAGCTCTGTCCCTGTCAATCCCACCTACAACAGTCAGCTGTTGTAGGAAAGCTACTGGATTACACATAGTACATAGTGACAATAAGGGAGAGTGTCCACCCCTGTAACGTCAAACAATGTACTGTAATTCACCTCCTCTGATTCTGTCTATGTCTCACATAATTAGTTCTAACATTGTAAAACTGTCCCTGAATGTCCCTGATGTACTCTGGCAAAGTCCCTGTTTCTGTTGACATATGTCCCTGTTTGGTTGAGAGCTATAACATACCTATCACAACCTCCTACAACAAGAACTCAGGACAACGCCATAATTTATGGGGGGGATAAAGGCTCAAACACAGCAAAAGTGTTTATGTATTGCTCGTACAAAGTATGAACTGTTGGAAACTCCTGGGTTCTGCCTGGCATGATTCTCAAACAATCTGGAAATATATTGCTAATTGATAAGTATATTTCTTGGCATTTTAACCTTTCAGAGTTCTGCATTGTCTTAATTTTGCCTGACTGAATTATTGTTTGCCTGACTGAAATATTTTATATATTTTCTGGCATTGTTTTATGTTTCTCATCTGTCCTGAAACTGTTTACCCCCTATTTCTGTGGTGGAATTTATAAAACTGGTCTAACAGCTTTTGTGTTATCTGATTGCTTCAAGGCTTGGAAACTCCTGGGTTCTGCCTGGTGTGATTCTCAAACAATCTGGAAATATATCACTAACTGATAAGTATATTTCTTGGCATTTTAATGTTTCAGAGTTCTGCATTGTCTTAATTTTGCCTGACTGAACTATTTACATATGTTTCTGGCATTGTTTTGTGTTTTTCATCTGTCCTGAAATTGTCCCCCCCACCTTATTCTTGTAGAGTTGTTATAGTTGGTGGCTTTGCAGTGGCCCGCCCCTACTGTAAATTTGATCTGGGACACCCCTCCCAGTCTGGTGTTCACTCTACTTAATACAGAGATAACATTTGAGAAGGCCAACCCACTTAGGTTCTTAACCACTGCTCCTCCTTCCTCTCTCCTTGCACTTTACTAAAAAAATGCACTTTATTTTGCTTTTGCCTCTTCTTAAAAGTACTCAATTGTATTTATTCTGCTGCATTTATTACTGCTTGGTAGTAGCCTGATTAAATTGTAACTGTTATTCTAAGCCTTTCGGTTAAAGCACTTGGGCTTCAGACCAGTTGTTTTACATTGAGAAGGTTTGTGGTCTGCACTGTTGTGGGTGGACAGGTAGCTTACATCCTTCTAAATTGAGAATTGCTGATTGAAGGCTCAATGTCTGTTATTCTAAAAGTGTATTAGTTCTGGTTGAAGCACTCGGGCTTCAGGCCAGTTATTTTACATTAAGAAGGTTTGTGGTCTGCACTCTTGTGGGAGGAGAGGTTAGATTCTGCCCTTCTGAGCTGGGAATTTCTGTTTAAAGGATTATTATGCCTGCTTATTTGAACTGTTTCTTTCTGAAATTGGTGCACATTGTTTGCTGTAGCATAGACTAGATTCAGGCATGCTGAATCTAGCTTTGTTTGTATAACTTGAGCACTAATCCAGCCCATCTTTTTTGGAGAAGGTTCCCCTGCACCTTAGTGGCAGGAGTGTGCAGTTAGAACTTGTCTGATCGAAGACTGCTGGAACGAGGCTCAGTTTTAAGCTTTTTATTGGTTTAAATCAGCTTGCTCATTTACTACACTTTATGCATCGCCGCTTAGTTAGGGTTAAACTAATATTGGCGCCATAAAGTTTGCTCTTCAAATTTTCCCTTAGAACTAGCCAGTTTTTTTTTAGTTTTAGCACTCAAATCTGTTTCTTTGAGCTCAGCACTTGTTCAGAACTCATTGTAAGCACTAAATAAGCTACAAATTACTACAGCACTCAACTTTCCTCACTTGTCTAGAGGAAAACAGTTTTTAGTACTTAATAAATAAGCACCTATCCAGGCATGTCTAAGGGTCAGCTTCTAGTGTTTTCTCCTGTCTACCTGATGAATCTGGGCATCTTGGGGCAATGCAGAAATTGCCTCATGTACACAGACAACCCTCTCCTCCTACCACCCAACACTACAACCTGTGCACTTATATAGCCAAACTGGAAGCAAAGCTCTATTCATCCAAGACTGGACTAGACAGTCAAGAGGAGAAGGTAAACACTTGCACCACACCACACTCATCACATAGTCCCTCAAAACCTACACCACCAAAACACACACATAGCAACACAAAACACACACCTATATTTGTGGAGACTCTCAATAAAAATCTGCTCAAGCAACAGAGACCTCCAAAGCAGAAACGCATGCAACCTCCACTCTCCCCAACACAACACAAATGACACATAGCCCACAAACTCAGTGTGCCACTCAACCACAGCCCATAAAGCATAACAACGTACCCAACACTCTAGTCATAGGTGACTCTATAGTCAGGCACACTGATGTTCCACTCACCAGGTTAAACAAGGAGAAAGTTACTGTCAGCTGCCTGTCAGTTGCCAGGATCTGCCACATAACACACACACTCAGGTCACTCCACAACAAGTACAAATATGACTCTGTCATTGTCCATGTTGGTGTGAAAGACCTGAGATGTACCTCCCTGGACTATATGAAAAGAGACATGGAAGAGCTCTCTGATCTTGTAGCCCAAGCAGGTATGACCCTAGCCCTGAGTAGCATTCTGCCATCACCCAGAATGGTACCACAGTACAAGGACAAAATGATTGACTTCAACAATTGGCTAAGCTTCTGGTGTCATTCTAAGGGGATCCAGTATGTGTCTGCCTGGGATGACATGATCGACACACACGATGCTGTGCCAGAGATGGCCTGCACCAGTCACCCTTGGGATTCCAGATACTGGCTAAGGCTCTTGCCACCCATATAGTGCCTTTTATAGACAAGGTTCAAATGAAAAATTCACCACCATAACAGGTACAAGCAAGCAAAATCTGAGGGTAATGCTATTCAACGCTAGATGTCTAAACCTCAAAATGCATTCACTCGAGTCGAGGCACTCCTTAAAATGAAGAACATCAACATCTGTGCAATGAGAGAGACCTGTTTCAAGGCTCCAGGGAGCACCCCTGCATTGCCAGGCTATAATTCATACCATGCCTTTCGGCCACCTAACCTGGACCGAAACACTAAAGGTGGAGGCGTGTCCATATTCATTAAGGATATCCACACCTCCAGGCTAGTTGCTCATCATAATGCATCCGAGATTATCCAAGTGCAACTAACTCTGGGCAAGATCGCAATCCAGATTGTAACTTGCTACAGATCCCCCACCATACCCCAGGATTCCCACTCCTCATTTCTTGATACACTGGAAAATATTAGGGCACAACCCAACACCCTAATAATTGGTGATTTCAACTACTCCACCATTAACTGGGAAAACTACTCATGTGCCACCTCTTTTGCTCAATGTTTTCTGGAATTCATAAATTCAAATGCCTTGGATCCAAGTATCCACACTCCCACCAGGGGAAGCAATATCCTAGACCTGGTCATTACCAACATGTGTGACCAGTGTTCCACACCAGAGGTCAATTTCTCATCAGTCAGAACCAACCACAAGCTAATCAGCCTAGACATCCACATCCCGTCCCCACCCCCCATTAGGGAAACCACCGTACAAACTTTCTCCAAAGCAAACTTCACGCTTCTTAAGACAGAAGTGGCAAACTTCATGACACCCATGCAGACGAACAATAGAGGTACGACTGCTGAATCCTACACAAATGCACTTTATAAGCACTTAAACAAGTGCATTGATTGTGCTATCCCTAACAAAACCAAGATGCTATCCTCTAAAAAAAGAAGCAGATCTGGTGGTCCCCTGCCATAAACAAATTCTACAACAGAAGAAAGAAACTGTTGCAAAAAAGAGTAAAATCCCATGAATGGAAGAACTCCCTTGTCAGCCTCAGTAAGAAGATGAGATCCCTCATAAAATCCTCCAAAGCTAGTTATGAAAACAAAATCACCACTGATTCTAAAGACAACCACAAAGCATTCTATAGCTATGTCAAGAATCTCAATGGCAACACTCAGATATGCTCTGAGTTACAGCACAATGGCACTAAATATACAGAACCAACTGATATTGCCAACATCCGGGCAGATAGGTTCAGTGCTAACTTTACCCCCCTCACCCCTTAAAGGGCCCATTTCTATACCGGAAAAATGCAAAGTTCCTGTAATCATGGCTGCACAGGTAAAAACCACACTGTGCAAAGCCAAGAACACAGCATCCATGGGACCTGACAACATCCCAGGCTTTATTATACATGAACTACAGAATGAACTGGCACCTCACCTAAGCACCATGTTCAATCATAGTCTCACCTCAGGTTTTGTGCCCACTGAATGGTGCACAGAGATGGTTATCCCACTCCACAAAGGGGGAGCCACCACAGACCCCTGGAACTACCACCCCATTAGCCTAACGAGCCTGGTCTGCAAGGCCATGGAATGTATCATCATGGAACTTATTAACAAAGACATTGGTAATCTCCAAACTCTGGTCCCCACCCAGTTCGGGTTTGTAAAAGGCAGATAATGTCTCCTAAACCTGACTGACTTCTTTGAAGCAGTTACCAAAGCTGTAGACGATGGTAAGGTGGTTCACACAGCCTATCTAGATCCCTCCAAGGCTTTTGACACCATCCCCCACTCTGGAATTATAGATACACTCACTAAACTAGGTATAAATCCCTATGAAACAAGATGGGTTGCCAACTGGCTCACTGACAGAACCCACACTTTGAAAGTAGCAGACTCCAATTCCGACTTCAGACCAGTGACAAGTGGAGTACCACAGGGTTCAGTCCTGGGTCCTCTCTAGTTTGGTATCTACTTTTCTGAAGTACAGGCTAACACAGAAGGTCTTTGGCTAATGAAGTTCACAGATGACTGCAAACTAGGAGTCATAACTGAAACTCCTAACGATGTGGACATCCTACAAAAGGGCCTCAATGAGACAGATGCCTGATGTCAAAGCCATGGCCTCAAGCTCAATGCCAAAAAGTACATTGTCATCCCCTTTGGTAAAAACTCTGTACCCATGAGCTACCACATAGGTGGTAGTCTACTTAATACCAAGAGTGTGATGAGAGACCTTGGGACACAGGTGGACAGTAGTCTCTCCTTTGATAATCACATCGCCACAGTAGTCAGGAAATCCTTCTACGTGGCATACCTCATCACAAAAGGTTTCTCATCCAGGAAAAAAGAGGTCATTGTTCCCCTCTACTCGTCACTCATTAGACCTATTATAGAGTACAACGCCCCTTTTGGTATGCACCTCACAAGACATCTACAACAACTGTAAAGGCCACAGAAATGCCTCACACAGATGCCCTATGCAGACCATCTCAAAAAACTCCAGCTTTACTCCATCACACATCGCCTACTCAGAGGCAATCTCTGCCTAACATACAAAGCTATGTCAAACCCAGAGCTGTTGGACATGCTCCACTTAAAGAAATCCCAATCCCTCCGAGCTACATGCTCTAGGGACCTAAATCTTGTCACCACAATAAACAGAACATGCTGGAGGGATATATTCCTGTCACAGAGACTTCCCATACTCTGGTACAAACTACCTATCTATATCAAACAAAGCTCCTCATTAGTACTCTTCAAGAAAAATCTTGATGATTGGATGGGAAATAGGAAATTCACCCTGGGGATCACTTCTGTGGCTTTCCTCAACAGGGCCACAGGAAAATTATTTTCTTGGGCGGCGAAAGCCAGGGTACCTTTTGGCTAGGCTTGTATAGGCCCTAGGGCCAATAGCCTAGTACCTACCTATGAACCTATGAACCTATGAATAGACTATGCTGATATTACTGTACCATAACTGTGTTCTGAAGGGTATGATGTGTGACACTCAGATGTCTGTCTTTATTTTCTGACATCAGTCATCAATGATTGACCAACCATTTGTCAGAAATCCACATGTTTGTGTAAAAATGACCAAGACTATGGGCAAACATCATGATAGTCTGCAAACATCTGTATAGATGAGAGGTATGATGCCTACAGGGAACATATAGTACAGCAGGTTTGCATTGCTGTCTGTCATTGTGGCACACTGGCGTTGCTGGACTGTCCCCATATAGTCATTGTAATAGCACACTGCTATTTGTCCAACAGCAGCTGCATGACATATTAGTGGGGGTTTGGCCATAGGGGACTCACCACAGTAGGCTGCAGTGATGAGTGCAAGAACATACAGCAGAATCTATCATGGCACACAGGAACACACCCCAATATTGCTACTACCTTGGTGATAACCACCACATGTAGTGTGTTTCAAGACTGTGGGATATGACCTGTAAGGGAGCAGTGGATAGTGCAGGCCAATATGGGTGTGCTGGATCTGTACATAGTGGATGTCAACGTATCAGCTCCTTTGTTGTGTTCCCCTCTTGTTGTCTTTCAGGAACCATGTACTGCAGGAGACGCACACCCTTTTCAACTCTGAGAATGACATTATACTGGATGGACCAAGACACCACCATCAGATCTTGCTGTCCAGGGGTAGGCACAACTGAGAACAGTGGGCAGCATTGTGGGCAGAGCATGTGCAGGCTGTCAATCAAATTGGCTAATTGGACAGGACCTATAAGCAGGTCCGACACCAGGCCACAGATATGGTGCATGCTGCATGACAAAGGGTCTCTGCTGTTGCCAGGGATTGTGCTACCACTGGTGGAGGGCCTGCAATGGAACAACCCCTCTCGGCCACAGTGAAATTCCTGGTGAACCTAGGAACAACTAACAGCTCCTAGGCATCCATCACACCATACATTGTGGAGGTGGATGCCACAGTTCCCAGACGACAGGAGCATCCAGGTAAGCTTACTGTATTTGCCAGTGTAATGCTGTATCAGTCATTGTGGCTGGCTGTACATACCAGTACATGGGTGTCAGGTCTATCTGCATTATGGGTGGGGTTATGTTTTATGCTCAGTTATGCACACATACACAGAATGTCAGCAATATAGCCATTATCACAATAGATACTGTACATGTGGATATATGCACATATTACCTTGTAGTTCTCCAGCAGTTGATGGTGCTGACAATATCTCTCCCTCACTTTTCCTTAGGTCCGTCAGGTGTGGCCCAAGTCCATGGTCCTGTACCTGGTAAGTGTGATACTGTTGTTTTAAGGATCATATATACCCTAAGAAAGTTAAGGGCTGCCATTTTGCCCTATGTACAACTGTTGTGCTTAGCCAGAGTAGGATATTTGTATGTTCCATTCCGGAATAGTTAACTACAGTGCATAGCCTCTGTAATAACAGGTGTGTAATTGTAGAAGCATTAACATGTTTGCACTTATAGTTATGAGTGACTATGCAGCCTGATATACATGAAGCAAGTACTCCAAGATGCCTGATCAAACACAACAGGGAGATGGTACATACCTGAGGCAGTGATACTACTACTGGCATATTATTCTCAGTATAGGTGTACTGGGTGTTATGTGTAGTTCTATCACATACACTGTCATATTGCATACCTCACAGATGTATTGTACTGGCAACGTTAACTGGATGTAGCTGAAGTGCATGTTATAACTGGCCTGACTTGTCTGAGTATGCTCTTGTGAGTTTGTCTGTTGTGCATGGGAGTAGAAATGTGAAGATGTGGGCCTTGTAATACACTTGTGGATCCTCATCTGTATGAGTGTCTGTGGAGTACCATACATAATAGTGCAGGTAGTAATTTACTGCTGTTGCTTTACTTCTCACAGGTGGGGGTTTGGAGTCTGTCCCTTACACAACTTAATGTCAGTGTGTCATCAGATGCTGCTGATGATGGTGGCCATATTGAGGCACAGGTGGGGTTGTCAGTGGCTGAATCTGTGCCAGAGGTTGACATCCCTCTTCTGCCCCATTGTCACTGCACACAGTCAGTATGCTCACACATACCAGTCCCCAGAGGCCACATATATTGGACAGTCAGAGGGTAGCAACATTGAACAGGGCAGTGTGAAAACTATGGCATCAGTGAGTATAGACACTGGCCATAGCCAGAGAGCTGGCAAGGTCCCACACAGGTGGATTGACAGGGGTGCTCATAGGAGGACTGCTGTCCATCCATCACCTGTTTCAGGTGTCACATCATGGGTCACTCACCGCATTTTTCGGTCCATCATGGAGGCACAGGCACATTCTGAAAGCAACACCAGATGGATGTTTAGGGTTATGGATGCAGTACAGTCTGACATCCTTGACTACCTCCACTGCACTGGGGACACCCTTAACTGGTGCACTGCTGTAGTGAATAGATGGTGGGCTAAGACAGTGTCTGTCATTGATGGCACAATGTCTGTGCTGGAACATCTGGTTGGAGTTGGGCATCGGACACTTGGGTGAAGGTCAGCAACACCATTTGCATGGAGTACACATGGCAGTACACAGTCATGATCCCATACTGGCAGTACCTACAGTGCTACAGAGGGAAGTGTGCTGTCCACACCATGATATCGCAGGCCAATTGCACATGGTCATGGGTGGTCTCATGGAGAACACAGCCCCAGCATTTTGCAGTAACCATCAGGTACTAGCACTACATCTGACCGTGGGCATGGTGGTGCCAGTGCTGAAACTGGCAGAGCCAGTTCACGTGTTCATGGCTGGAGATGGTGAACTGTCCACTCTACCATGTACAGTCTACAGCTGTCAAACATACACATGTGTAGGGCTAGCTCTGGGCTTGACTGCATACACTCACACACACACACACACACACACACACACACACACACACACACACACACACACACACACACAAACACACACACACACACACACACACACACACACACACACACACACACACACACAGTATTGTCGCATACAGGTCACCAACAGAAACACATAGCACATCTCCATGGCCCATTTAACCTGCACCCCTTCCTGACTCACACACATGCTGTCATCTGTTTGGCACAGCCTAGGCCTCTGGCACCCCCACACCACATCCTGTACATGTGATGATCCCTGTGCCACATCCCTGCTATCTGTCCCATCAATGCAGGGAAATGCAAATATGTGTTTGATGCACTGGGTGAATATATTACTTTGCATGTACTTGTGTAGTGCAATATTGTTTTGCCATGGCATTTGCTGTGGACCACTACAGGTATTGTATGCTGGCATGTGTCATGACTACACATCAAACGTTGTGTATCTTTGTTGCATGATATTGGCCTGGCAGTAGTGTTACAGCATGATAGATGTGTCATGCACCTGTGTATGTGTCTTTTCCAGGAGTCTGAGGGGTTAAACAATCAACATGTGGTGGCAATAGAGCAGCACAGAATGGCATGGTGACACAGCATAAATATGATGTCAGCAAGGTAAGGCAGTATACTTGCATGGCTCCCTAAGTGCATATGTGAATAACAGTGTATCAGGGACAATGGAGGCAATCAGCATAATCATGCATTCATACTTTGTGACAAGGTCAGCTGTACTTGATCCATGTCACCTGGGTTTACTGAAGATACAAATCAAGAAGGTGGTGGACATCAGCTATGCTTATGTGGAGGAGGGCAATTTAGAGGCCAGCAGCTAGTCACACGCCCATAGAATGCATAACCATTGCACAGAGATAGCCCATATGGGGATGTCTGTAGTTCTGTAAGGGGATATATTTATACATACACACACAGAATGGGCTGATGTGAGATTTGAACTTCCACCTATTTACTATTACATACTACAACTCACAGTACTTATCACATGTGCCATCAAGTTTATCTGATGTTAGACTCTCAGTCAGTGCTGTTAAGGTGGATGACGTCAGCAGAACCTTGTCGAGGAGGACAATTTAGAGGCCAGAGCCATAAAATGCATACCATTGCATGGCGATAACTCATATGGGCATGTCTGTATTGGTGTAAGGGGATTTATTTATACACACACATACTCACACACACACACACACACACACACACACACACACACACACAGCTGGCTGATGTGAGATTAGAACTCCTACCTATTGATTATTACACAATACCGCTCCAGTACTTATCGCATGTGCCACAGAGTTTATCTGATATTAGACTGTCAGCGAGCATCTTTAACATGGATGACATCAGCAGGCCTTGTAAAGGAGGCCAGTGTAGAGGCCAGCTGCTAGTCACAGGGCCTTAAAATGCATAACCATTGCACAGAGATAGGCCAGATGGGCATATCTGTAGTGCTGCAAGGGGATATATTTACACACACACACACACACACACACACACACACACACACACACACACACACACACACACACACATACACACTTTGGAAGATGTGAGATTAGAACTCCTATATATCTACTATTACACACTACAGCTCACAGTACTTATCATACACCACAGGCTATGGATGCTGTATATGTGGATGGAGGCACAGTACTTGTGGAGTATGCAAAGTGGCCTTGTGTTAGACAGCATGTGTGCCCTGCAGCATGATACTGCTTGGTACTGTTATTGTATCTAGTGACCTAGGAGTAGGATACCTGGCAATATCTCTGCTATGTGTATACAGTTGCCAGTATGTCCATATGTGGCTGTTTGCAATTTGATAGGCAGACACGTGGGCAGGAATAATATGGCCTGTCCAAGGCATGCATTGCAAACATTGTACAATACACCACCTGCTCACCTGTGCCTGTCTATAGGGTGACATTCTGCAGGCACAGGGGTCTGTGGCTGACTGGATTATGTTCTGTTGCGGCCTTGCTCTGGCTCCATTGGACAACTGTTGTGATGTGCAAGTGCAAATAACCCCAACACTCCATGGTTTGTGGGGACAATTGTACATCCTCACACATATCTATAGAAATGTGCATAACAGGGATATCTCCTTAACTGTTGTTGTGTGTGAACGTTATATAAATGTGTTCTGTAGCTATATGTGGAGAGTCTATGTATCATTGTGCTTTATATAGCTATATAAGTATCTTATCATATATATATATATATATATATATATATATATATATATATATATACACACATATATGTGCCACATACTGATATATACACTAATCAATAGGGAGAGACAGATATGTATATGTAGCTATATGTATGTACAGACATGTTTTCATATAGCAGGTCTTTGGGTGGAAAAGGCAACAGACTTTGACTGAAGATAGCTAAGTGTAGGAACATACTCAGGGTGACTGTCAGTACTTACAAGGTGACCCTAGGCCAGAGCTACCTGTACTCCAGTCTGGGATTATGTGTGCTGCAGGCCATTGGCTGCTGCACCTGTTACCACAGTACAGCACTTCACTGATATTGTATAAGGCATTCCCAGCTGTTTGCTGACCTTAATATGTGACTCATACCTCTTAACTGTACAGAGCTTCACAGAATGTCCAGATTTCTGCCTCATATTTTTGGTCCATTTTACATAATAATGTGGTTTTCTGGCAAATTAGTGGTAAATCATTGAAGAGTGACTTTAATACATACTGACAAACATTTGAGTTTCAGACTCCATACACATCAAGAGATGCATGCTAATACAATACCTGTTATTCTATCAACTTTCTGCATTTGTAAGAGCAACATGTAAAACCTGTCCCTATTTGTGTTCTTTTGTCACATTTTTATTCATGGCTTTAGCCAGATTTCTTTCTCTAAGAGGTTGAGAGGTATGATGTGACTGGGGTACATGATGTAACACCACACACAGGGTGACAGTCTGCATGCTTCTCTCTGTACATGTTTTTTCAAAATGTCCAGCATTTCCCCCCTTATGTCTGCTTTGTTCCTCATGCATTTGTGATTTTCCAATACTATACTGTAAAATGCGATCACTGAATTGTTGTAACTACTGAGACATTTAAGTGATGGCCTTTACATCCTGCAGCTAATCTGACCTGTTGCAACCTGCTGCTATACTAGCCACCTTCTAGGTTACTCAAGTCAGATCATGTATAATGTCTGTCTGTAGGTTTGGCCCTTTGTCGCCCATTCCATCTGGCTTTGTCCAGCTTTCTTGCGGTAACAGATTGAGGGGTTATGACAGTCTGTGGGAGTACCACCATATGACTACCTCAAATGCAAAAGATGTGGCTATCGCCAGATACAAATCATTAACATCATCACCCATGCTAACGTCCCTAGCCTACTGAGCCACACAGGCTGACAGACAAGGATGCCTCATTCATCACACAATAAACAGCATACAGACATACAATGTCACCCCTGCATTACGTGCGACATATGATGTGTGGCCAGGTTGTACATCACAACCCTGGAATTGGGTGGTCTGCTGATGTATCATTGCAGATACACTGCTACAGCACTTGTATGGCTACACTGATGAGTTGGGGTGGGGGGCAACCAGCCCATGCTCTGCTGGCATACACAGTCATGCGACTGTTCTGTGACCCCACTGTTTGGCATCTCCCTTGAATAATGTAGTGGGGTTTCCAGCCAAGTAGCCTAGTGAATATTATGAGGCACATACTATTGGACAACATACCTGTTGTCCCAAGTGGCTGTTAGATCTCTGCAAGTAGCCCAGTAGCCCACTATATTCCCTTGCATACATGCGGCAGGTCCATACATATGCTACCATATTCTAGTAACTCTTACAAGTGGTGATTAGCTGAATGACTTACCTTGTGAATGCAGCAGTTGACAGACCTGTAGTTTGGGGTTGACTGTCTGATGCATGCAGTCCACAGCCAATACATGGTGAGGTACAGGTTGTGTGCACTGGCTGGCATTATTTTTACTAATATGTATGCAAATTGGAGTAAGGTGTTAGTCCCAGGACCCTAGGTTGTCAGTGCATGTGCTATGTATTGTCTCTTGGCCAAGGCCAGTGTATACTGGGCACACCTACGTCTGTCTACAGGGGCAACATCAGGGGTTTCCTCCTTCAAGTCCCTCTGTGGGTATGGCTGTGGGAACCTAGGCACTGGTGGTTGGCTGTGTATCCCTTCCCTTTACTGATCCTGCTGCAGCTGTTTCCACAGGATCATATTATGTAGTATGGCACATACTGTGAACATGTGTGCACATGTAGCTGGAGAGTAATGCAGAGCTCCACCAGATATATTGAAACAATGGAACCATGACTTCAGCAGCCCAAACACATGCTCTATGATGTCCCTAGTTTGTATGTGTGCCCCATTATGGCATTCTTCAGTGGGCGTGCGTGCATTTCTAATGGTGTCATCATCCACCGTTCCAATGCATAGCCAGCATCCCACCAGTAAATGGCTGTGTGGGATGTCCCCCCTAGCAAACATTTGGTACAGCTGTGATGCATGCCAGATATGTGAGTCATGATAACTGCCAGGGTTGCGAGCACACACATTCATGATTATGCCCTGGGCATTGCACATGACCTAGCAGTTGATGGAGTGGTACCCCTTGTGGTTGACGTAGTTTCTACCCTCCTCACCTGGTGGTGTCATGATGTGTATATGACTGCAATCTATGGCACCCAGTACTTCAGGGTAGTGTGCTTATATGGTAGAAGTGTTGCTTACTGCTAGCCCTCCCTTCAGAGGTGAGGGGAAGTTAAATGTGTACACTGGATGCTGATGCCTGTGAGACACTCATCATGTCCCCAGCTGGTCTTTGGAATGTACTTGTAGCTAGTATCCTAAGAGCTACACATACCTTTGTTTCCACTGCGATGGGCTCCCCTCTGTTGGCTCTGGGTCGGAGTTGAGGTCAGCAGAACTCAGTGAGTTTTTGTAGTATGTCCCTGCCCACCCTGTAGCACCCTACACTCTCCATTTTATGTAGCCCCTGGAAGGTTACCATAGGCCTGAACACTCTTCTCCTTCTCAGACTAGGCCTATTGTCAATAGCAGCAGCAGCAGCACTGACATCAGACTCTAGCACATACATATTATATGTTGCAGACCTGCAGCAGCCCCTGGCATTTCTTCAGTTAAAAGTCCCAAGTCTGTACTCCACTAGTGCAGAGTATGGAGGTGAAATCAGATTGTAGGGTTTCTGCAACCTTTATAGTGCTCTGCTGTAGGTGCAGCCTTTGTGATTGGCTACCTATGATGCATTTCACCTGCCAAGTACATCATTAAGGACTGTTAATGGCCCTAGTTCAAGTAGAACAGGGGTAATTAAGATATCATTGCCTTTCTCAGACAATTTTTTTTCTTTTAACCACCTTCCTCACTCTGCACTGCAGCACATCATGCAAACACACACAGCAAAGGCAAACAATGCTCAGCAGTCATTGTACACACCCCCATGAATGGTCATGCTCAGCACAGTGGCACACACTGCATAAACATGGTCAAACCCACTGAAACATGTTCCCTAAAGGTAAACAAAACTGAGCAGACACTGTTCTCCCCCCCCCCCCTGCTCAGCAGAGTAGTATGTCATGCAAGCAGGCACAGCTGAGTTTCAATGAGCTTAAAAGAATGCAGACAAACCCCCTTTTGATGTCAGCTACCTCTTCTGTGGACACATACATGATTCTCTGTCTACATGGATGGGATCTGAGGGCACGGATACCCTTTTGTGTTATTAAGTAACCCCAGCTCATTTGCATAGAGATCTGTGCACACAACATGGGAACTACACGGTTCCAGACTCTGTGTCTTTAGCAACCACATTAGTCTACCATTGTACATAATTCAAGTAGGGTCATATAAGGCATTACTGTCACATACTATTAAAATTCATTTTTACATTTTTTAATTTTTTTTATCTTAACAGCATGTTTGCGCACTGCAGCTTGCCACGGAAACATAAGTTCATAGGTTCATAGGTAGGTACTAGGCTATCTGCCTGAGGGCATTTATAAGCTTAGCCAGAGTGTGTCAGCTTTCACTGCCCCATTGATTAATTAACTGAGCCTCTGTCAAGAAGAGCCAATGAAGTGATCCCAGGGGTGTATTTTCTGTTACCCATCCACTCGTCAAGGTTTCTCTTGAAGAGTGTTAGTGAGGGGCTCTGCCTAATGTAGTTAGGAATTTTGTTCCAAAGCATGGGGAGCCTCTGTGACAGGAATCTATCCCTCCAGCATGTTCTATTTATTGTTGTGGTGAGGTTTAGCTCACTAGAGTGAGTGGTTCGCAGTGACTTGGATTTCTTTAGGTGGAGCATGTCCATCAATTCTGAGTTGGACATGGCTTTGTAAGTCAGGCAGAGATCACCTCTGAGTAAGCAATATGCGACTGTGTACAGCTGGAGTTTTTCTCATCGGGCTGCATAGGACATATGTTTGAGGCCAGTAATCCTCTTGGTGAGGTACTTTTGTAGTCTTTCCAGCTGTTGGAAGTGTCTTGTGTGTTACATCCCAAATGGGGCATTGTACTCTATGATGGGTCTGTTGAGTGACGAGTAGAGGGGCAAACCCTTTAGTAATTAGATGGGTTACACAGAAGGATTTCCTAACTACTATGGCAATATGATTGTCAAAGGAGAGATTACTATCTACCTGGGTCCCCAGATCTCTTATTACCTCTTCTGTATTAAGGGGGCTGCCACCTATGTGGTAATTCATGGGTGTTTTGTTTTTCCCTAATGGGATGACTATGCATTTTTTGGCATTTAGCTTGAGACCATGACTTTGACACCAGGTGTCCATCTCAGTAAGGCCCTTTTGGAGAATGTCCGTGTCAGCCGGAGAGTCAATTATGGCTCCCAGTTTGCAGTCATCGGCGAACTTGGTTAGCCATAGTCCTCCTGTGTTTGCCTGTACTTCTGAGAAGTATATGCTGAACAGTAGCAGTCCCAGGACCGAGCCTTGTGGGACACCACTTGTGACTGGTTTAGAGTCAGACCTGGAGCCCGCTATTCTTACCGTGTGAGTTCTGTATGCAAGCCAGTTGGCAACTCATCTCATGAAGTAGGGGTTTATGTTCAGGCTGGTGAGTTTTTCTATAATTCCCAAGTGGGGAATGATGTCAAAAGTCTTGGCAAGGTCAAGGTAGGCTGTGTGAAATACCTTCCACTCATCTATGGCCTTGGTGACTGTCTTGAAGAAGTCAACCAGGTTTAGAAGGCATGGTCTGCCCTTAACAAAGCCGAACTGGGTCAGGTCATGTGTTTGGAGGTTCTCAATGTCTTTGTTAATGAGTTCCTTGATGATGCGCTCCATAGCCTTGCAGACCAGGCTAGTCAGGCTTATGGGGCGATAATTACCAGGGTCAGTTGTATAGCCCCTCCTTTGTGGAGTGGAATAACTGTTGCTGTGCGACATTCTATGGGCACATAGCTTGTGGAGAGGCTGAGGCTGAACAGTGTGTTTAGGTAGGTGGTTAGTTTGTTCTGTAGTTCATGCAAGACACAGCCTGGGACACCATCTAGCCCCATTCACGCTTTGTTTTTGGCTTTTGAAAGGGCTGTTTTCACCTGTGCATCTGTGATTTCCGGGACACTACACTTTTCCGGTATTGTTGTGGGCCCTTTTGGTGGTAAAAGGGGGGTGAAGTTTGCACTGAGTCTATCTACCAGGATGTTGGCAATATCAGTGGGTTCAGTATATTTTGTGCTATTTTGCACTAGTTCAGTGCATATCTGCGAGTTGCCACTTAGATTCTTGACATAGCTAGAGAAGGCTTTGTGGTTATCTTTTGAATCCTTATCTATTTTTCTTTCGAAGTTAGCCTTGGAGGATTTTATGAGGGACCTTAGTTTCTTACTGATACTGATCAGGGATGTCTTTCCTTCTTGGGATTTGTTTTTTTCTGAACTAGTTTCCTCCCTCTATTGTATAGCCTGTTTATGGCAGGGGTCCACCAGACTGGTTTCCTTCTCTTAGGGGAGTGAGTCTTGGTTTTGCTAGGGATGGCGCGATCCATGCATCCATGTAGGTGCTCATACAGTGCATTTGTAAAGGTTCCTGCATCTTGAACACTGTTATCCTTTAGCGTGGGGGCTTTGAAACTTACCACCTCTGTCTTAAGTAAGGTGAAGTTTGCTACAGAAAAGTTTTTCACTGTGGTTTCCTTGTTTGGAGGTGGTGGTGTGGTGTGGACATCAGAGTGATTAGTTTATGGTCTGATCTAACTAGTGACGGGTTGACCTCCGGTGTGGAACACCTGTCGCCCATGTTAGTGATGACCAGGTCCAATATGTTTTCACCTCTGGTAGGGGAGTTTACCAGCTGATCTAGGGCATTTGAGTTGATAAATTCCAGGAAGCGCTGGACCTGGGAGTTTGTACTTGAGTAGTTTTCCCAGTTAACAGTAGGGTAATTGAAATCACCCAATATCAGGGTGTTTGGTAGGACCTTCATTTTTTCCTGTGTTTCCAGAAAGGCAGAGTGGTGGTCCTGGGTCATGGAGGGTGATCTGTAGCAGGCCACAATTTGCATTGCAGATTTACCTGATGTTAGTTGCACATGGATGATCTCAGAGGTATCATGCTGCGCCACTAACCTGGAGGTGTAGGTATCCTTGATGAATATGGATACACCCCCTCCTTTTGTGTTTCAGTCCATGTTCTGTGGCCAAAATGTGTGGTATGAGTTGTAGCCTGGTAGTGCTGGGGTGCTCTGTGGAGCCTTGAACCAGGTTTCAGTTACTGCAAAGATGTCGACGTTCTCCATATTGAGGAGTGCTTCGAGCACATGCATTTTGAGATTTAAACTCCTGGTGTTGAGTAGCATAACCCTCATTTTTTTATTTGTGCAGTTTACGGAGGTGGGTTTGACATTTGAGCCTTGCCTAAAAAAAGGCACTATGGGGGCAGCAAGAGCCTTGGCCAGTATTCGAAAGCCTAGTGGTGACAGGTGCAAGCCATCTCTTGTGAAGCAACGAGGCTTGTCGAGCATGTCATCCCAGGCTGACAGACACTGGATCCCCTTTGAATGACACCCAAAGCTTAACCATTTGTTGAAATTGATAATTTATTTCTTTATACTGCGGTATCATTCTTGGTGAGGGCAATATGCTACTCAGGGTCAAGGTCATACCCACCTGAGCTACATGATCAGAGAGCTCTTCCATGTCTCTTTTCATGTAGTCTAGGGAGGTACGTCTCAGGTCATTCACTCCAACATGAACAATGACAGAGTCCTATTTGTACTTGTTCTGGAGTGACCTGAGTGCTTGTGTTATGTGGCAGATTCTGGATCCCACCAGGCAGCTAACAGTAACCTTCTTCTTGTCCAGTCTAGTAAGTGGGACATCAGTGTGCCTGACTATAGAGTCGCCTGTTAATAGTGTGTTATGTATGTTATTTCACCTTAAGGGCTGTGATTGTGCGGCACACTGATTTTGTGTTTTATGTGTATTTTTTGCCAGTGCTGGTTTAGTATGTCTATGTGAGGCTGGAGGTGTGGTGCAAGTTTTAACCTTCTCCTCATGACTGCCTGTTCCAGTCTTGGGTGGAGAGAGCTTAGCCTCCAATTTAGCTATATAATTGTATCTCTTGTATATGTTAATGTTTTGTGGTAGGAGGAGAGGGTTGTCTATGTACATGAGGCAGTTGTAACATTGCCTCAGGATACCCAGATTCACCAGCTGGACTGGAGATTATACCTGAAATTGCCCTTTGGTCATGCTTGAATAGTAGGTTGAGCTGCTTAGTCTTTTGGTTGGTGAGAGATGAATAATGAGCCTTGCCCTGCTGGGAAATCAAGTGTTGGGGTATATTAGTGCTTGCTATTAGGTCTGAGCAAGTGCTGGACTGTAGGATGCTTTTTAAGTGCTTAGGTTGAGAGTTAGATTACTTTCAAGGGAAAAACTGAAGAGGAGACTTGGTGGAGCCGAGATAAATTTAGCCCTAGCTAACCGGTGCTGTCCGGACATGCAAAACCATGCAAACACGGTTTTTACAGCAGGGAAATGAAAGAGAGAAATTAGCCCAAAATGGCCTATGAACTACTAACTTCTGGGCTGGAACCACTCCTCCAGGGACAGATGGCTGCTCAAAGCTCCCTCTCTCACAGGTGAACAGAGAAACCACCCTCTATCCAAGTAAGGTATGGGCAACTCAGAAAATTGTAACACAGCCCTGAATTCAGCAATAGCCTGAAAACTGGACTATACTAGCTTAGAAAGGTGGGAAACAAGGGAAAATTTTTTTTTTAAAAGATAAGGCAAAAACAGTAAAAAATAAACTTAAAACAGCTTCAAATATGCAGGCACTATAAGCCTTTAACCAGAAATTCCCAGCTCAGAAGGGCAGAGCCAGCCTTTCCTCCCACAAGAGTGCAGACCATGAACATTCTTTATGTAAAATAACTGGCCTGAAGCCCAGTGCTTAAACCAGAACTAATACACTTTTAGAATAACAGACACTGAGCCTTCAATCAGTAGTTCCAAACTTAGAAGGATGTAAGCTATCTGTCCTGCCACAACAGTGCAGACCACAAACCTTCATAATGTAAAACAACTGGACTGAAGTCCAAGTGCTTAAACCAAAAGGCTTAGAATGATAGCTACACTTTAATCAGGTGACTACCAAGCAGTAATAAATATAATTGAATACTTTTAAGAAGGCCTGGATTAGTGCTCAAGTTATACAAACAAAGCTAAGCCAGAAGGACAGAGCCAGCCTCTCCTCCCACAAGAGTGCAGACCATGAACCTTCTTAATGTAAAATAACTGGCCTGAAGCCCAAGTGTTTAAACCAGAACTAATCTGATTATTAAAAATATATATATTTTAAATTATTTTCCATTAGGTTTTGGACACACAGTGGGTGGTTTTGCACATATCTGTATCAGCTATGCTATTTCTGTCCATCTTACTGCACTTTTACAGCCCCTGTTCTCTGTTTCACATCCTATACACAGATTTTTTTCATGTACATTTCGAACACCAACACGGGGTCTGCAGGACTCCTTATCTGCTTGCTGGATCACTCTACCATCCTCATTTGCATGCAAATGTTTAGGAATCCAGCAGGTATAAAAGTTAATTCTTTGTTTAGAACCACATATTCATGTTCTGTGAAATTACATCTAGATAAATTAAACACAATACCGTATATGTTCTGGATTGACTCCTAGAGACTGGTCTGTGTACCGCCTGTTTCCTCTTGAGCCAACCTCGACTGCTGTTCAACCTCCTGCATTTCATAGACATGGAATATGGTTCTTTTGGGAGAACTGGAAAATCTAATGGGTCAAGGCCTGAAATTATAGCTGGATCCACCATCACATGTTCTGCAGTTGCGGTATTCTCTTCCATCCATGTGGTGATGTCATCCTTCATCTTCTTCAGAATGTCTTCTGTCCCCACCTCCTTTAAAAAGTGACCATCGATACTGGACCAAGAAAACACGCTACCAAATTTGAAGTCTCGGAAGTCTCTATGGAGTTTTCACTTCTTTGTTTCTATAAGCCAGCTTTCAAACACCACTAATTTATCCAATGTCTCTGTAAAAAACATCGAGTGAGCATTTATTTCTATAGTGGCAATTAATTTATTATAGCACTGCACAATATCCATTTTAAGCTTAGCCTCAATACATTCAAAAAATTTGTTCTTAAGCTCTATAAACTGAATGGAGCAGATTAAATTAATCATTTGCAGCTGCTGAAGTAGTTGCGAATATCTGTCTCTATATGTGGATATTTTGAGAATGCTCAAGCCTCTAGGAACTATTTTGTACTTAATATAGACTTCAAAGGCCAGTCACTGCCATTGTAGTTTCTTAAAATTTCGTAGTTTAGGCAAGTTAATCTTTAGAACCATAGTATATAATGGATTACATGTATTCTGATGGTCTTGGTGAATTGTGATATATGTATATACATAATTTCAGGGGGGGGGGCTTGAGCCCAGCAAAAAACAGTTTTACTTAATTTTTTATGTAAGATGACAAATTTAACAATGTTTTTCATCAATGAGTATGTCGTCAGTGTTCTTCCTTCACATATTGTGCTTAAACCAATTATTTTAACACAAAAGTCTTGTCAAACATTTGTGCTTTCAAACAAAAAATGCATTCACACTAAAAATGTGTATTCAATCAATTTTTCTATATCCATATATATTATGTATATAAATATGTGCGTGTGTGTGGCTGTGTGTCTGTTCCATAAAAACAACAATCCACAAACCAGACACTATCAAACATTTTATGTCAAAACCCAAAATATTGAAAAAAACGTATGCATTTAAAGTGTTTTCCTACTCTCACTGTACCTCAACCCTTCACAAGTAATGTCAGTATTCTGTGAACAGAAGTGCTGTTGATTATTTGCACCAACATTCACAATGTTCAATGAAATGAATATTTGCATAACTTCTGTGCTTTTATCTACCCACCAATCAATATATATTTATATACAGATATATGAGTATAGTTTAGACTGACAATAGCAAATGTCGGTGGTGTTAATGTTTTCATGTTAATGTCAGCAACACAACTTGAACACACTTCTACACATGCTCTGAAGAATAATCACAGAGCAAGCAAAGTAAAAGACATTTTTGAAAGGCCAAGCCCACCCTGCAGCCCCCATACCTTCTTGCTAATTACTTATTCTAACTCCGAGATTGCACAATCCCCATGAAAGGGCATATTCTCCAACCTCAAGAATTGTCTGTCTCAAAAATCTGTTCATCATCTGTTCTACTGATGAAAGCATGTTGACAAAACAGAGGTCAGCATTAAGGACTTTCAATCATTTAAGTAATCTTATAGATATATATATATATATATATATATATATATATATATATATATATATATATATATATATATATATATATATATATGTGTGTGTGTGGGTGTGTGTGTGTGTGTGTGTTATTCTTGGAGAAAATTTACTATATCATGTAAAAAAGCAATCACAAATATATCTTTCAGTCATATATGACATGAACATTTCTAACTTTTATTCAAATATTTCAAGTAAGTATTGAGTCTCTGTTCTATTTTGTCCATATGCTATTTCTTTTTTTTATTTTTCATAAGTAGCATTGAGTTTTTTGACAAGTAATTCATGACCAGCAGTACTCAGCAAAATCCTCTGAATCTACTGAAAAATACTGGTGCTGAGTGTTTCAGATTTCCACTGATATTTGGATGACCTTCTTTTGCTATGATATTTGGATAACTTCCCCTTCTTTTCTTGAGTTTCAAAGTTATATTGCTGCAGTACCATTGCTCCAAGCTCCATTTGGAAGCTGTTTTTTCCCTCCATGAACTACTTGGATTTTGTTCCTTACAGCAAGATTTCCATGCAATTCCTTCGATAGTGCAGAAGAAAGAAATTGCTTCAAATTAAGAGCTTTACTTGGTTTCTAGTCTTATATATCTTTGGTATAAGATTATAGTGATGTCCATTTGTTTTTTTTATAGGGTTTTTCTTGAATTTGCAGTGTACTAATCTGTGATATTTGGCTAGAAGGTAGATGGACTGAGAGGTTGAATGGAAATAGGATGGTATAGTTAGTGTGGGCATAGTGGTATCAAAGTAGTTATTATGAGAAGAGAGAGGGAGGTGGAGTAATTATGAGAAGAAGGTGTAATGAACTCAGAGAGTTATGTAGGTGTCAAAGGTAGGAGCAAGTAGAAGTTAGAATATCAGGAGCAAGTGGGAAGAGAAAAGTGGAAAAAGAAAGGGGATGACAGTAGGTAAGAAGGAGAGGTAGGAGGTTTGTTGGTTGAGGGGGTTAGTTGTTGGCTGCTGGTAGTGCTTGACCTGGTTTACAACTTAGGGGGGTTAGTTGTTGTTGGCTGCTAGTGGACCTTGGGTTTTACAACAACAACTGAAAAAATAGATGGGATGCAAGAACCCAGACCTAAAGGTGGTCAGGAGGTTTTTACTGCTGAGAAAAGAAGGGAGAAAGGAGATACCAATAAAAGTAAGTTAGACTATTAGATTATGCTTCACAATTTATAGTAAGTGGGTTGTGAAGCCTCTATAATAAGACCTAGATGCAGTGACTAAATAAAACTACAGATCAGTACACCAAGGATATATAGATCCCTAGGTGCTTTATTTTAAAGCTGTGTTTTTTCTTTCCCAAAAAGTTGACTGGTAGGAGAATGGATGTTTTCTTTGTGTCTTCTTTTTCCTTCCCATTTCATCTCTGTAAGTTTAGTTTCTCATATCTTAACCTCCTTTCTTTCTGTGTAACATTATTACTTTGAATGCAGTTTCTTGTAAAGTCTTTAGCGTTTTGTATTGTCTTTAATGAGAATCCTGGACCAGACCAAGTTCAAATATATAGACAGAGTTTAAGTTTTTATTAAGCATTTATATAATTCAGTCCTGTATGACAACGTTGCCATCTTGCCTGAATTATTTCTTTCAAGAAGTCATCAAATAGCTTGGTTTTATGACTTCATCTTACTGTTCCTCTCCATTTTTAATGCTTATATTTATCTATGATTCCTTAGTTGGATAAAAATGCAGCAACATTACAGCTTGTCTACATGGCTACCTATGTAATGAGTAAAACATAATGTTCCAATTTACAAAGTGGAGAACAACTAAATCTAACTTTCATGTTTGCTCTTTAAGAAAGCAGTAACCATAACATCACAATTGATACTGGTACAGCCAATGTGACATTCTTTAAAAGTTGTTGTTTGTAAGAGCTGTCTCTCTGTAGCTTGCTGGCTTCGTGCATTTGATAACCATGATCTAGCCAAAGGTTAGTGATTCAGGTCTGCATACTGACGTACCCTCTGTTTTTATTTGTATGAAATGTGTACATCCACTGAATAACAAACACTCACATTTTTTTTTTATTTTCAGTGTTTCTGACTACAGAATGTCTATTTATCGATGTATGTGTATTCTTGCTTATTAAGATATTCCTTTTGATTTAGTTTTTATTACATTCATCCTCTCTTTCATCATCTTTATTTACTTAATCATTTCTTTCTTAATTGCATTCTTGCTGGCTCAGCTAAGTATTTTTGTTTCATGTTGCCTTCTTGATGTTCTTGTTGCTTCTGTCGTAAAGATTTTGGTAAGTAATTTAGTAGACAGGTTCTGTTCATGGTGTCTCCCTTGAGCTGTGTATAGCTCCATATCTTCAAGGTGTAACATAGCAAGTGCTGGAAATTAATGTCACATTTTCAGCCAGCTACCAGTGCATTCAAAGCATCTATCATAGTGCATATCCACAATGCAATGACAAAATGGAAAGCTTTTTTTTACCAAAAATAGAGAGGCCAAAACATTTATATAAAAAAGTAGACATTGTGGCTCATTAAAAAAAATACTGAACATCTAGCACATACAAGACAACTAATTACTCTTGCTTGCTGTTCTTGAGGTCCCTGCTACAATTTTTGTTTAATCAAAAACAAGTCTTTGAGAGGTTCTTATATGACTTATATTTGAGAAGAAGTGTTACATTTTGTGACTTAATTTAGTTGCACATGCAATAAACATATAAGAAATTGGCAAAATGTGCTGCAAATATCCCCAGTAAAACTTTACACAAAATGCTATCTAAACCATATATCAACCTGTAGCATCATTAGGAGAAAGGTGTTTTCCATCCATAAACCTCAGATCACAAACTCAAAAAATATCTAAATAAATAAATAAAATAATAAAACCTGACAAGCATCCAAAAATAATCACCAAGGTGACTGCCTATAAAGTGTCTGTACATCTAAGCTATTGAAATCAATCCCATCAAGTAACATGAAGTTAACTAACCAAGACATTTTCCACAAAAAGCTAAAACATGTTTGTCCTCTAACAGGGTTGGCATTTGTCCTCAACACTCCTCCCTAACACATCTCATTTATAATTAGGTATTCCTGCACAACTATCATGTATTTCCCACTTAGTTTTAACTATTTCTTGACTGCCTTCCTAAAATACCCCCCTTACCCCAAAGACCTGTTGCATTTACCTCCCACTACTCTCACACTATTTTCCTTCATTCCTTGGCTACTTCTAGCCTCCTTATAGTTTAAGCATCCCACTTTCTTAAACCACTTCTTGCACCCCTCTTCCACATATTCAATGCCACTGCTTCTCTTCTTTTACTTTATTGCACCTCACAGTTGTTGACATTTCTCCATTATTAATGACACCTATTCTACCAATTCCTCACCAAGTCTGAACTTGAATCATTCATGGCATTGTTAATTGTGACTATAAATATAATCTAAACAGTATAAAGGAGCTTTTCTCACCAGATCTCCAGTGAGAACGGTCACTATCTCAGTCTGACAATCATGGCTGACAAATGTAAATAAATAACACAAAACATAAATCAAAAATGAAAAATCTAGAAAACAGCACAATATGGTACAAAAGCATCTATTTTTAATGAAAACAGATGCTTTATGGCAACATGTGCCCTCAGGTGTGCCAATAAAGGTTGCATAGTATGAAGATTCAAATATAAGAATTAAGCCATAGTCCTAGAGAATTAAAAACATGTCAACTTGTTATAGCAGTATGAAGGGCCATGGAAAGAGAAGCCATAAATGTAAACCTATGATTGTTATGAAGTTTTGGTGCTGTTGTTACTACTACCTAATAAACTGTCAATGACAGAAAATAAATTAATCACATTTAGTTCAAGTAAGGTATAGCAGTCTTAGACTTGTCCAATAATGTGAAGCGCTGAATTTATTTTTCATAACTATATGTGATCGTTAAACAGCTGTAATTGATAATTTCTGTTTCTATTGGCCAGTTCCACTTATAGGTTCATGGATACATAGGTAAGTCAAGGCTAGCTGCCCTTGTGGGCCATTTTAAGCCTAGCCAGTTTCTCTTTTTGTGCTCTAATTAATCTATCCCATTTGGCTTGAGATTCGCCTTACCTATCACATGGTCAATAATTATATCTTACCACTAATGAGAATAAGTGGGAACATACAAATAATTTGAGGGGACCCATGTATGGGATAAAGTATTTAGGAGATGTCACTTTCCATTAGCAGTAGCGGTGGAGAATTGTGTCAAAAGCTTTGATCAGGTCAAGGTATGTGATGTGTACCATTTTGCCTTCATCCATTGCTTTTGTGACCTTTTCAAAAAAATCCACCAGGTTTTGTAAGCATGACCTGCCCTTGACAAAGCTATGATAATAATAATTCTAGCAAACAAAGCAAACAAACATACTTATCTAAGACACTGACAGGTTAATAAAACATTCCTAAATGAATGCATTGCTGTTTAACCTACTTTTATATGTAGTTCATTAGAAAATTATATACATGTGTATCTGTTAAAGGGGCTATTCAAGAACTACAGTTGTTGAACTAAGAAACTATTACTTGAATTATTTTAAATGAAAAATGTTAATTAGAAGAGCAGAAGATATGCTTGCAAAATGTTTTCTAAACTTTTAAAATGGCACAAACATTTATTTCTGAAATTAAAATGGTTATAATTTAGTCACACTATTTTTACTAATTATACTTTGAGACTAAAAGTCCCACAAAACTGAATTTACTTCTGAAGTAACAAAACTAGAAACTGATGCTGTGATTGTATGCGTTATATTTCCTGTGTAGTACTTAATCAAGCTAAAAAGGCTTTAGAAGCAAATTATAATCAGTCGTGTTAATAAGCTCCATCAACTATGTCACATCAATAATGTTTTCTAGATATTTTATTTAATGATGTCTGTCGAAACTCTCAGAATTATATTTTGAATAACAAGTTTGTATTGGTTCTATTATTAAACATAAAGTATTAAATATGTAATGGTTTCAGAATCTTTTATCAGATGATATTATTACTGTCCTTGATATTTTCAGTCTATTTTGCCTTGTCTGCACATATTTCAAAATATTTATAGTCTATCTATAGAACAGCTGTTTCTAAAGTTATTACTCCTTGCCTTCTTGAGGATATTCATCGCCTCATGTTGATCACATTAAACAGTTTGCATGGAACAGATTTATTAAATGTCTATATTTCTGATTGTTTTTACTTTATGTGTGTTATTGCCATGTGAATCTGTTGCCCAACTAGAGTGTGCAGGTGTATATTAATTAATATTAGCTATATAAATATTTGTGATTGTGTTTGTTATATCCACTGAAGGCCAAACACTAAATGCCAACAGAAAACAGTTACTCAGCAGATGAGTAAAACGAACATTCCTTCCATACTTCTGCTAAACCATTAAGAGAATGTTGCTTGATAATATATCTGTCTGAATTATAGTGAACTGTACATTTTAACTGAAACTTAAATATCAAAAATGCTAATTCTGTGATTTATTTTAAGATTTGTGATGTATTTAAAGTGGGTTAGCATTATACAACAGAATATTTTAAAGCTGTATCTAGCTTGGTTGTTGCTTAGTACATACTAAAAAAGGAAATATCTTTCAAGTTGGACTTCTTGCTGCATTTGGAAATTTCTTGAGACACATGACACCATAATTTGCATATTTTATTATCTTAAATATCAGAATGAGAAGAGGATGCATAATGGTTAGTTTCCATAGTTAATGAAAACTCTAATGTAAATAAAACGGTTATAATAAATCTAAAAAATAATGTGAAAACTATAGTTAACACATATACTTTAGCAATTTTAATACAGCAAAATGTCAACTGTTTCTGAAATACAGTTTAAAAAAATTGTTGTCAGGGACATGGTTATCTATGAATGGAATGTTGTTTCATTTCAAAACCAGAGATTTCCGACAAGATAGAGCATGAGCTTTCTCAAAGGAGCGAGCTTCATGTTTTTTTCAGACAAACATGCTCAGACATTGCTTTCCTTTCAGCTAATTAAGTTGTTTTAAAGCAAACTGGTCAGACAGTGACATCTTAGCAGGGATCCCTGGAATCAATTTCTGGAAATAGAAGAGACAACATTTAATGGGTGACTTATGCCATTGTTTATGTGAGAAAAAATCTTTTCAGTTTGGTCACTGCTGCAGAGTGACCCCATTCTATGGAGAAAATTCAAAGACCCTAACCTCAAGAGATGCCTTTGTGGAGGCAACCTCAGAAGAAGATTTCATGCTGGTGAGTTGAAGTTACTCTCTTTTACAAAGCATCAGCGTTGCCAATATTTATATGTAAGCTTTCTTTTGCTACTACTGTATGCAGATGAACATATTAATCAGTTCAAAGCCATTTGTGATATGAGTTAGGTGTTTCTTTGAGTTTTATACTTTTATCAGAAAAAAAAATCTCAGGGACTGCATACAAAACACGTTTTTACTTTTTCTTGCTTTTGTTAAAATTCTGCATATGAACAAATTAATTGTAATGCACACTTTTCTTTGTGAACTCAGAAACTGTAAGGATTAAAAATCTTATAGTGGTCATATTGAATCTGCATTAAATTACATCTGCATAAATGTATATAATTTCTATAAAAGTAATGATGTTTTATGTATCATGACTTCATGACTTTAGGGATATGTGTTCATAGGCAGACTATAACTAGACTTTTAGTGGTTCTGCACCTCATACACACTTGCTAGTAAACCTTTTACAATAGTTTATATGTCTGGATCCGTATTGTTTCAGATAAAGCAATTGGTATGAGGGTAAATTATTTTATTTATACTTTCTGATTACAAAGATACCATTTTCATTTTACACACACACACACACACACACACACACACACACACACACACACCCACACATACACATATATGGTTTCCTATGGTAACATTTTTTTTTTGGTCACCAAGAAAAACAGCCGGCATGTAGATCAAAAATCAGCTGATTGCACTTACTGTTTTGTTTTGCTGTGTGAGATTACTGTAGAGCAGGGATCAGGGAATTTGTCCTTTCTTCACTGTAGTGAGATCTCAGAGTTAGTATTTATAATTAGGAGGGGGTGTGAAAATGTTAAATGAACTTTTATAGGGTTTTTTATCAACTGATGACTGAGCTCTATTTGAGGTTTGACTGATTTTTTTATCTTTGATAAAAACTGCACCCATATATAGCTCTATATTAATCTAGCTATATATGTATACACGTGTATATATATATATATATATATATATATATATATATATATATATATATATATATATATATATATATATATATATATATATATATATATATATATATATATATGGGTCTACTTCATTTCACTGAAAGCTCATTTCACTGAAACTGAGTTGCCTGCGCACAATTCACTGGAAGCTCATTTCACTGAAAGCTCATTTGACTGAAACTCATTTTGTTGAAAGTTGTATATGGCCTTTTCTCCACTGTAGTGTGATCCTGGAGTTAGTATATAAAGTAAGGAGGGGTGTGGGGGGCACAGCTCCCCCATATTGGGGGTGTGGGGGTGTAGCCCCCCACATAGTTTGGTTATATGCTGTCTTTTGGAAAGAGTTATTCATTAGACTTGTAAGTATTCATATCTATGGTTTTAAACATTTAAAATATGTGGGGGGCTACGCCTCCCCCACACCCCTTACTTTATATACTAACTCTAGTATCGCACTACAGTGGGGAAAAGGCCGTATATAATTTTCAACGAAATGAGTTTCAGTGAAATGAGTTTTCAGTGAAATGAGCTTTCAGTGAATTGTGCGCAGGCAACTGACTTTCAGTGAAGTGAGCTTTCAGTGAAATTAAGTAGATGAAGTAGACCCATATATATATAGATATGTATATAAATATATATATATATATATATATATATATATATATATATATATATATATATATATATATATATAGAGAGAGAGATAGAGATATAGATATATGCATGTATAAAAAGACAGGACCCTCTATCTGTATATATATATATATATATATATATATATATATATATATATATATATATATATTTATCCCTTGTGAGACTCAAACCCTGCACCTTGTGTTTGTAAGGCAAACACCTTACCCATTAGGCCACCCACCCAACCCAACCCAATATATATACTACATGTATTGCTATAGATATATAAAGATATGGATGCTGATATTACTCTTCTAGAATTTAAATAATGGGCATAATTCTATCATACAGTGGAATAAACACTCTACAGCAGTTAAAACTTCTTTTACACTATACAGGTGCTTTCTCTCCCCTGAAAAGAAAAGAAATACTATAGCTAGTGGGGCAAACACTGTCAACAGAAATACATAAATTATAATATTATTGACACAGTGGCATAGCATTTTGCACTGCTCTCTCACAATACTTAGTTCATCAATTTGGTTTGCACTTAATGCTTCAATTTATTCACACATCCAAAACATATAGCAAAACTGAATTGGCATTCCACCAAGTTGCCTACAGCAGTATGTGTCATGTTAAATTCAGTGAGTGAGTGAGTGAGTGAGTGAGTGAGTGAGTGAGTGAGTGAGTGAGTGAGTGAGTGAGATGAGCTGACACCCTATTCAGAATTAGTTACTCTGCTTAGCTAGGATATACTATAGTTCTGCATGAGTCTGAACTGGATTAAATTATGACTAAGAGAAGGAAAAACTGACCTACACTTTACATTAACATTTTAAATTGGTATGCAACGCCAAATGCTCACATCTTGAAAATGAACTTGTATGTCTTCTACCAGAATGTTTAGTCACAATGGCAATAATGATGTAATTCAGGAATGTTAGATTCTGAAAAATCAAAACCTGATTTAAAATCATGAAGTAGTATTTGAAACAAGGAGCAAGTCTGGGATTATTACTTATGTCTTATAGCCAAACTGTTTTTTAAAGTTTCATCAGATACTACACTGCTTCTTCTTTGATAAAACTGCACAATGTTTATGCTAGTAACTTAACAATCCATGTATGCTGGTTGGTAACTCCTAAAAAAGTTTAATTTCATCATGCATGAAAGCACAAGGCATCATTAGCAGCATTAGCTGTACAATACGTATTCAGTTACTTGGAGAAGCAATCTGCTGTTTACAGACTGTCAGTAAATTAGAGCAATGGGCATCTGTAGACCACATAAAGATTCTGTAAGCCGCATCCCCACTGTCTCTTACTGATAGCCTAGAAATAAAAAAGGTCAGTAGGCAAGTAGGTGTCTTTAGACAAGGTAGCAGGCACAGCCACTTCCAGAAAACAGGAGTTAACATCAAGAAACAGTATTGAGAAGTCTTCACAATAAGAAGGAACACTTCTTCTCAGCTGAAATGTAGGGCTTCCATAAAACTTGCACCTGCATTATTATCTTCCAGCTATCACTTTGTTGTAAGTCAAGAAAGAACTAATTGTGCTGCTCTCAAAACTCTTGTTATGGCAATCACTGAAACTTTTAAATTCTCTGCTTCATACTAATCCTAGTTATTGAAAACTATCTATATATAGTAAACTCTCAGTTAACCGGCATCCATGGGATTGGTACATGCCAGATAACTGTAGTTTCTGATTCTTGGAGAGTTACTATTCAAAATAGGCCTGCCTAATACTGTACCCTATACTATTTGTGTGGTTTGACTTGTATTCATGTAGGGGAGATAGGGAATTTATTTATATTTTCATTTTTAAACTCTACAACTCTAAAAATGTAAGGTATGTTTCTGCAGGGGGACAACAGAAAGTGTAACACATGAAAATTGTACTGTATTTCTTCAATATGTTTTTGCCGGTTTCTTTAGAGTGCTGGTTGGTTGAGTTCCAGTTAACTGAGAGTTTACTATATATGTGTGTGTGTGTGTGTGTGTGTGTGTGTGTGTGTGTGTGTGTGTGTGTGTGTGTGTGTGTGTGTGTGTGTGCACGTGTTTGCGTGTGTGCGTGTGTGTGTGTGTTTATTTTATTTTATTCAATAATATTTAAATAAACCAAACCAGGATGAAACACTAAAGGTGGAGGAGTGTCCATATTCACCATGGATATTCACAACACCAGCCTAGTTGCCCAACACAATGCATCTGAAACTCTCCAGGTGCAACTAAAACTAGGGAAGACTGCAATCCAAATTGTAGCTTGCTACAGATCCCCCACCATGCCCCAAGATTCTCACTACACCTTTCAAAACATACTGGAAAATATTAAGATACAACCAAACACACCAATACTGGGTGATTTCAACTACCCTGCCATTAACTGGGAAAACTACTCGTGTATCAACACCTTTACCCAACGGTTCTTGGAATTCATAAATTCCAATGCCCTGGATCAACTAATCCTTAGTCCCACCAGGGGCTCCAATATCCTAGGCCAGGTCATTACCAACATGGGAAATCAATGCTCCACACCTATGGTCACCCCCTCATTGGTCAGGTCTGACCATAAGCTAATCATCCACATCCCACCTCCACCCCCCAGTAAGGAAACCTCCATAAAAAACTTCTCAAAAGCCAACTTCATGCTACTCAAATCAGAAGTGACACACTTCATGACACCCATGCAGATGGGAACTGAAAGTTCGACTGCTGAATCCAACACTAAGGCACTGTACGAGCACAAACACTCGTGCATGAATCATGCCATCCCCAATAGAACCAAGACGCTCTCCTCCAAAAAAAGGGAGCCAATCTGGTGGTCCCTTGCCATAAACAAACTTTACAACAAAAGGAAAAAACTGTTGCAGAAAAGAGGAAAATCCCAGGTTGCAAAAAACTCCCTTACCAGCCTCAGTAAGAAGCTGAGATCCCTCATAAAATCGTCCAAAGCTAGTTACGAAAATAAAATTGCCAAAGATTCCAAAAACAACCACAAGGCATTCTATAGCCATGTCAAGAATCTAAATGGCAATGCTCAGATCTGCTCTGAGCTACAACAGAATGGCATTAAATATACTGATCCCAAGGATATTGTCAATATCCTGGCAGATCGATTCAGTGCAAACTTCACCCCCTCTCACCCCCTAAAGGACCCATCTCAATACCAAAAGATTGCCAAATTCCGGTAATAATGGCCACACAGGTAAAAAATGCACTATCCAAAGCTAAAAATACAGCATCCATGGGACCAGACAGCATCCCAGGCTGTGTACTACATGAGCTACAAAATGAACTGGTACCTCACCTAAGTGTTATGTTTAATCATAGCCTCACCTCAGGCTTCGTGCCCACTGAGTGGCACACAGCTACAGTTATTCCACTCCACAAGGGGGGATCCACCTTGGATCCTGGGAACTACTGCACCATCAGTCTGACAAGCCTGATCTGCAAGGCCATGGAATGTATTATCATGGAACTTATAAACAAAGACATTGGCAACCTTTAAACACTGGACCCCATGCAGTTTGGGTTCATGAAGGGCCGATCTTGTCTCCTGAACTTGACTGACTTCTTTGAATCAGTATCCACTGCTATGGACAAGGGTAATGTGGTCCACACAGCCTATCTGGACCTTGCCAAAGCTTTTGACACCATTCCCCACTCTGGAATCATAGATAAACATACTAAGCTGGGCATTAATCCCTACGTCACTCAATGGGTTGCCAGCTGGCTTACTGACAGAACCCACAATGGAAAAGTGGCCGACTCAAAATCCAGCTCCAGACAAGTGACAAGCGTAGTACCTCATGGTTCAGTCTTGGGACCACTCTTGTTTAGCATCTACTTCTCTGAAGTGCAGGCCAACACTAAGGGACTCTGACTAACAAATCTTGCAGATGACTACAAACTGGGAGCCATTATTGAATCCCAAAATTATGTGAATATTCTACAAAAGGGTCTTACAGAAACAGATGCTTGGTGCCAGAGCCATGGGCTCAAGCTCAATGCCAAGAAATGTATAGTTATCCCCTTTGGGAAAAAACATGTACCCGTGAATTACCACATAGGTGGCAGTACACTAAACACTGAAAGTGTGATAAGAGACGTAGGGACACAGGTGGACAGTGGTATCACATTCAATAACCACATTGCCACAACAGTCAGGAAATCCTTCTATGTGGCACACCTCATCACTAAGGGCTTTTCATCCAGAAAAAAAGGAGGTCATTGTCCGACTGTACTCATCCTTCATTAGACTCATTATAGAATACAACCTCTCAAGACATCTGCAACAACTGGAAAGGCCACAGAAATACCTCACTAAAAGAATCACAGGCCTAAAGCAGATGCCCTATGCTGACCATCTAAAAAAACTCCACCTATACTCTGTCACATATCGTCTACTCAGAGGCGATCTCTGCTTAATACACAAGGCCATGTCAAACCCAGAGCTGTTGAACATGCTACACTTAAAGAAATCCCAATCCCTCAGAGACACACCCTCTAGGGATCTAAACCTTGTTATCACAATAAACAAAACATGCTGGAGGGATAGGTTCCTGACCCAGAGACTCCCCAGACTCTGGAATAGACTGCCCATACATGTCAAGCAGAGTGCCTCTTTGGCCCTCTTCAAAAGGAACCTTGATGACTGGATGAGAGATAGGAAATTCACCCCGGCATCATGTCAGTCACCCTGCTAGACAGGGGTCCAGGGAAGTAAACACTGTGGAAAAAAATAGCCAGGGAATTGTTATGGCTAGGCTTGTATAGGCCCTAGGGCCGATAGCCTAGTACCAACCTATGAACAACAAAAGGTCAAAGGGCAACAACATTGCCAGTGTACTCACCCTTCATTGCCCCTTTATTCACTAATTCTTGCATGCTAAAGTTATAGCATTTGAAAGCAACAACTTGAACAATATTTATTTGTAACTTGGTATTGACAAAAACCCACTAGATGCTTAGCTCATTTTAAGAAATGAATAGGTGATAACGTGTTTATTAGTGGAAATGTGGCAGCTCCATTTGAAGACATTT
This sequence comes from Protopterus annectens, assembly GCF_019279795.1. Taxonomy (NCBI): domain Eukaryota; kingdom Metazoa; phylum Chordata; order Ceratodontiformes; family Protopteridae; genus Protopterus; species Protopterus annectens. Next base: position 409,747,709 of record NC_056726.1, on the reverse strand, counting down.
TTGAGAGCTTCAGAAAAGGAAATAGTGTGCAATTGATGAATGTTTACAGTAACATAGGCAATAAGTGTGAATAATATAGAAGCTTATAAGCTGGTCGCCAATCATAAGCTGGTTATATTTTGTTCAAGACTTCGATGCCAAGAAATTCACCTTGAGAATGAAGCTCAAGAGGTGAATCTTGGCATCCATGTCAAGAGCACATAATTAAAGGTAATGATTGGAGATCTGATCATAATTCTTTGTAGCACATGAAGCTTTATCTGCTCCATGTACTACCAGTTACAGAAAAAAGGCCTAAGTGTTTTATTGGTATTCAAAGCCATACAGTACATAGCGAGCACTATGAAAAAGGCAGTGAAACTCAGTCTGTCATGTTTGCACCTACCTTTCATGCTGCAGAACACAACGCCTGTTATTCTAGCAACTTTCTGAGTTTATAACAGGAAATCAGGGCCACATTACTGGCACAGACAGTATGCAGAAACAAATCTGTTTTTTTTTTTTCATTCTGACACTGTTTGCTGGTTAGAACTGGCAGATTTGCTTACCTAGTATGAGACCTGCCCTTAACAAGCTAAGCAGTGGGTGCTTAACATTAGTTAAGATCAGGCCTTGCACTATAGTAGCTCTTAACTGATTTGTCTTTTTCAGGATATCAGAGTATAATCACTGTGCCCCATGCACTACACGTTACAATGTAACAACAAAATGCCAAGCAGAGACAAACACCTTGCAATAACACTGATTTGCAATAATAAATATATTGGGCGATACACTTAAAGATGACCTTGATTAGTATTTTAAAATGTTGTCTGAAGTCTGTCCCCACTGTTTTGCATCAACTTTACAAAACTAAGTGTAAATGGAAGTTAATCTCATTATATTATTTCTGAAATGATTAGGATTAAAAGAGGTTTCATTAATACTGATGATATAAGTTCCGATATTTTCTAGTGTAGTATGTTGGAAACTCCAACTTGCTTTTAGGAAATGCACTACTACAAGATATCTATTACAATGTTTTAGAAGGCTGTGGGCACATTAAAACATTCACAAGGTCATCAGTGTACATGCTACACTACATTTTTGAAGCACAGGTGTTCAAGGAGGGGTATCATTACATCACCGGCTGTGATATATTATTACTGAAATGACTGATGGGATTGTGAGAAGCTATAGAAACCTATAAATGGTGATGTAACAAGGATGAGATTAATGGAGATGCAGCAAGGAAAAGAATTGTGAAAAAGCTGTATAAACCTGCAATTATATTTTCCTGTAACAATACAAAAATATAAAATATAAATAATGTGGAAAATGCTTCATTTAGGGCAGAGAGGTTCACACATGTGGACACACATACACACACAAAAAATCACTCATTCATTTACTCACTTGGTCACTCACTCACTCACTTACTCACTCTCTAACTCATTTACATTAGTAGGGTTTTGTGTTTCTAGAAACTACTACCTGCCATTAATGCATCGCATTGTGTAACTAGAATGTTCCAGAAGATCTATTGTTTGGAATTTGAATCATGATTTGGAAAGAAGGAGGCAGGAATTGCTTGGTCTCATGCAGGAAATTATGTAACTAAGTATGTATTTCTCACTGTCTCACTAAAAACCACATCCAAAAGTTCAGGGGGCGTTATTCTCTTCCTAGCGAATCTTACCGAGTAATCATGTTTTCTTCCTTCAGTAGCTGGAAATATGTGGTTTAGTGCTTTCTGCTACCCTGAATAAGTGAGTTCATTATGTTTTAAACACATTTATTAAATTATCACATAAGACATCGGTACACATACATTAAGAAAAAAGAAAACAAACCATATTAACAGTTGCCATATTCATGCGTTATATGTTACATATATGTTTTTTCTTTATAAAATTATTCACTCCAACATTATATAAATTGCTCAGTTACTACCTTCCACTAAACTTCAGTCATTCTTCTGAACATTATTCTGTATGTACTGTTCCCAGAAAGTCCATTTATTTCTATGTAATTTGCTTCTTTCCTTTTCTAAATACCCCACCTCTAGTTCTTTTCTCTCTTTTACAAGGTTTGGTATGTCAACTACAATTGGTTTAGATTTTGATTTCCATTTTCTAGTAATTGCATTTTTGGCAGCCAACAACATTAAACTTAGTAAGGCCTTACTTATCTAGGAAATTGAGATCCTGTATCCCAGCTCAAAAGAATCATTTTCTTAGTTACAGACATTTGTTCTCCCAAAATTTCTGATGGAGTACTCTGCGGGGAAATTTTCCAGTCTATTAGCTTGTTGTACTCCTAAAAACATGCCCCTGGTTACCCCCGTTTTGTTCATCATACCTTTAGCATTTGCTATCTAGTTTTTATATCACTATTTGCTGTCATCTTTGTAGAAAAATCAGTGAGTTCATTTTCACTTACTTTTCCTATTTATATTTTGCACAAGATAGTCAATAAAAAAGCAAGAAAGATCTGAGGTATTTCAATATGGGTTGTGTTGCTCCATACGTTCTTCTGGGTGCAATTCACAATGTAAGAGTGCTGGCTCCTAGGGGCATAGGGTATTCCTGAGTTGTTGCATAACTTACAGAAGAGATTGACAAATACTTACTGAAGCTTTTTGTTGGTGATTACTGGATTATGTTACTGGGCATAGTCTGTGAGGTCAAGGCTATAATAAGAAAACCCAAGCTTTTTGTTGGTGATTACTGGATTATGTTACTGGGCATAGTCTGTGAGGTCAAGGCTATAATAAGAAAACCCATGATGACCTCCTAAATAATGATCTCTGTCTGTTGATTACCACCCCACAGTGAAGAAGAATGAATGGTCCCATTAACCAGGAAGGTTCCTGATGGTCAGCAGGCAGCAGGAAAGAAAAACAAAAACTGACAATACATCTTCTGTGTTACTTGTGAAGGACTAAAAAGTCAATAGTGTTCCACTGTGAAAGAAGCATCACTCTTATCCAACCTGAACCATATACTGTGTGAGGAATAGTACAGAGATTTCAAATGAACAGGATAACTTCACAGCATAAGGATGTATGGTGGTCTTTACTGTTATCTACAAAATGTCTTAGCAATGCCAGTCCTCCTCCCAGAGAAATAAGATGACAATACTCAGTTTTAAAAGTTTTATTCTGTGGATTAACATTCTTGTCAAAAGACAGTTTAATAGGGCAGAATTTTCTCAGTGTTATATAAGGTTAATGTGGGGGTGAGGGGTTAGTATGTGAGTGGCTAGGAGCAGTATGGTTAGTGGATTATTATTCTCCATTTGAATGTCTTCAGCTGACCACTGGGATTGGTGGAATATCATTCTCAGTTTGAATGCTTTTAACTGGCCAGTGGGGTGGGTGGATTATTATTCTCAAACCGACATAGTCAAGAGATAAAGTGAGAAAATACCAATCATGCAGGAAACTTTTAATGTAGCAGGACTGTAAGGTATCTCAGAGCCATAGACATCACATGGTTTGCTATGCAGGCACAGTTAAGGCCTATGCTTATGTCAGTAAGCATGCATATCACTGCATCCATAGGTCTGTGATTATACATGGCTCAAATTATATAAATTAAAAATAAATAAAAAACTCCATGGATGAGATTGTTACCGACCCAACTACAGGACTTAATATTTATGACCTAGTTTTTATGAATATAGCTTCATCGTGACAAATTCCCTTGTACCTCCTTCCTTCCTAAGTAAACAATAAGCTATTAACCCATTCCTTCAAAATCTCTAAATCTTCTGAAGCCAATATATCAGAAATAAAGGATTCCAAACACACAAATCTCTTCAAATTCCGTGATGAAATCTTGAAATTCACTTATACCAACACCACCCCAGACTTTGCCTCAGCAGTTAAGTTTGTGAAAGAATTCTATAATCACTTAGATAAATGAGCAGAACTGGCTGTCTCATCCAGATCAAAATATATTGGGAAATTTAAAAGCAAATCACCTTGGATGTTCTCTAACATGTACAAAATCTACAATAAAAGGAAAAAGCTCAGAAAAGTATACAGCAGATAAAAAGATGCCAAAGTCAAATATAATTGGGAAATTTAAAAGCAAACCATCCTTGACATTCTCTGATATAAATAAAATTTACAATAAAAGGGAAAAAACAATAAATTATACAGCAGATAAAAAGATCTCAAGTTCAAGAATATCAGAAATTTAACTACAACTTTGAAAAATACTATTACGTCTGCAAAAGCTGCTCATGAAGTTTGGTAAGGATCCAAAGAGGAGGACAACTACATATCCTGCTTTAGCTACATTAGGAAAGTATGAGGCACACCACTCAACATTGTACAAAAATGACATCACCACCTTGGCCCAGTGGGCATTGTCTTTATACTAGCAATTACATCCAGTGTGAATTCACCCCAGAAAAAACTATCCAAAGCTCTCTGATGCTTAAGCCTCTCAAAGCCCTCATCATTCCTTAAGAACATGTACTGAGTGTTGTTCAAGACAAAAAAACACTTCCTCCATGAGCCCTGATAATGTCCTCAGCTGTTTGATCATGGTACTAAACATGCCCTGGTGAAGCCACTCCACAAACTATTTAACCTGAGCCTAGCAACAGGCTCTGTCCCAGAAGAAGAACAGCAGTGGTGATGCCACTTCATGTGGGTGGGCCCCACTATGGGCCAAACCAAGGGAATTATAGGTCCATCAGCCTGATTAGTCTTATTTGCAAGGTTATGGAATGTATTACAACTGACGTGGCAAAGTTTGGCATTAAAAAAAAAATCTTATCAGGCAAGATCCACAGCAGTCTGGATTTGTAAACAGCAGATCCTTCTTTGAGGAGAAGCTGTTGACAGTGGTCATGGTGTCCACATGGCATACCCTGCCCTGACCAAGGCATTTGGCACCATCTCCCATGCTTGCTTAGTAAATCGAATGCATTTCAAACAGATCCATATATGGTAAGATGGATAGTCAGCTGGTTAAAAGACAGAACCCAAATGGTACAGGTTGCAGGTGAGGCATCTGAGAATGTGAAAGTAATCAGTGATGTTCTGCTTGGCTCAGTGATGGCACCAATTTAATTCAGTATTTACTTTTAAGCCTGTAGACCAAAGACCAAGACCTCTGGCTAACTAAATTTGCAAACAACTGCAAAATGGGAGTTATTGTCAAATTTTCATCTAATGCCCAAGTCTTCCAGCAAGAACTTAGGCTCATAAATACCCGGTGTACTAAAAAGGAACTCAAATGAAATGCTAAAAGTAGAATATTGTCACATTTGGTAGACAACCCCATCTCCCAGCATACTACATAGATAATACTCTACTTTTTAAAGTGAGAAAGTAGTTAAAGACCTTGAAACTTGGGCTGATAATTCTCTGTCCTTTGATCATCATAGAAAGATAGTAATCAAGTAATCGTTTTACTTAATTCTGGCAATTGCCAAAGGAATATTACCCAGATCTAATGAGGGCAGTATTCTTTAATATTCAGCATTGATCAGACCAATTATAGAATTTAATGCCACTTTTTCAATGTACTGTACTAAACACAGTAAAATATTAGAAAGACCTAGTTATGGGCTTAAACCTCTAAGCTACCAGTAAAGACTAGAAGCACTATTTTTTTCTTCACTGTCATATAGTCTCCTTAGAGGAGATCTATGCCTAGCCTATGATACAATCAGGGATCCAGTGGTTCTGGATCTCTTGTACCTTCATTAGCAGATTAATAAAACACAGTGGAGAGACAGGTTCATTACTCTGCTCCTCCCCATCTCTGCAATAGATTTCCCCTTTAGATCAAGCAATGTGATACACTATCTTCCTTCAGATGGGACCAGGATAATTGAATGGGTATTCCTAATTTCACCCCAAGCATGACTAGAGAGGGAGAATACAGTCTAGCATCTGTAAGGAAAGCATAATAGTCGCTAGTCTCAGTTTCTTTGATTTTTAGGGTCTACTTCACATCGTCGTAAGCTGACAATATCGAGTCTGACATTGTTGGCACGACAATATCGAAAGTGAAGAACATCGTGCAAGTAAATGGAAATCTCCATAAGTGGAGATTTCCGTTTACCTCACTGTAGTGCGGTCTCGGAGTTGGTATATTTAAGTAGGGGGGTGTGGGGGTGCAGGGGGGCTTGCCCCCCTGCCTACGCCATTTAGTTTTTTTTTTTTAATTTGTTTTTTTTTTTATGTTAGTCAATGTTTTACTTAATCGATCAATAAAGTTCAATGTTTATTGATTCGATTAAGTAAACTTTCGATAATGTGATATAGACGAGATTTTTACTATGTTTCATTTTTTAAACATAGCATATTTTGTATGCTTAAAATGGATATGGTATTTGTGAGTCAAGCCCATGCTTTGGGTATGACATCTAGGAAAAGGAAAACACATGGGGACTATGAAGATCGCTCCCTCATGTATAAAGTTAACAATAACATAATGAATGAGTATAGATTTATGAAAATACACTTTTTCCTGCTCATCTCTGAAGCTCATTAAACAAAATTATAACCTGATACTGAGGCAAGTAAAATAACTGAATGAACATTTGGAAATGAGGCATTTCTAGTTATCTACTTATAAACGGACATGAAGGGCATGTCAGAGGAATAGCTTTAAAATGGATTTGTTATTTACTTATTTCAGGTGCTTATTTAATTTTGATGACTGAGTAAAATGTACCTTGTGCAATGGCCATTTTTTCAGGGGAAGCAGTTTATCACATTAGGTTTGCTATTACAGAATGTAGCTCACATCACTAATATAAATTTCTTTATCAAGTACATAAGATATGCATTCAGCAATAAAGAAAAGTACATAATGCTTCAAACCACTTTGTATAACTAACCTATAATTTAAATGATTACTAACGTGATGCTCACTAGTAAAATAGCAAGAGTGTGACAGAAGCAAGTTGGCCTGTTTCGGTTAATTTGTGAAGTAGTTAGACAATTATTCAAATCGAAACAACTGTCACCCCTGCTTTATACATTAACTTATTGTCTGCATGGAACTCCATTCCAATATCAGAAAAAGGCAAACTAATTAAGCACTTCTGTAGTGTGAGACCCAATCTTAACAACTGTTAGGCACCCCTAAGCCGCAAGTTCTAATCTTGATGTGATTTTCTTGGTATCCATGTCTCAAATATATAATAATACTATTACGATAGGAGACCCAATCATAATTCTCTGTGTTATGACCCTCAGAGAAGAAATAACACCTTTATTATTTAGTCAAGCAATTTTGTTGACATATTCACAACTGAAGTGTTCCCTGTTTAGCAAGAAAAATACGTTATGTGTGCTAAGTGAAAATTTAATTTATGTACTTTGTGCAAACTTAAGTGCCTCCTATATGCAACAGTTTTGTTCTACAGCTTATGTATATAAATCTCAAAAAAAAAATAAAACTTTGGTCACTGAAATATGCCTGGTTAGTGGTATTTGAAGAAAGGAACAAATGTCGTTTCCATGTGTGATGATTCAAGATTGAATGTCTAAGGCATAGCTCTCAACCTACCATCTCCAAAATATGAAACTGCGAGGAATGTGGAGATTTAATGACTCAGAATGAGGAAAGCTCCTTATAATGAGGTACACTTAAAAGCTATGGTGTGAGGAATGAACAGTGAATACAAGATTCAGGATATAGGCAATCCTCTTTGAACTACCATCATAATTTTTTGATGGTCTAACAGAAATGGTAAGAATAGAACATGTTTTGATCCAGATAAACAAAAGATAATTAATTACTGGTACTTACTCTTGCTGTCTGTACCAAAGATGATTTTAAGCCAGCAATATCTGCCAACAAATTTCATGAGCTTTAACTTATTTATTTAGATTTGGTCTAATTTAAAAATGATAGTTCATTATCTTGAATCATCTTTCCATTGAGAAAAGGGCTTTCTGTTTGGGTGTTTCATGGTGGTTACCAAGCAGTTTTTTTCCACACAATAATTTCTGCATCATTAAAATAAAATAATTGAATCATACAATTTTAACTGAAGGTTTTGGACTGGTAGAAATTCAGTATTTTACAGATGGGTTCCAATATGTAGCTCATAATACATAAAGGCTTGAAAAATCCCACATTAATAATGATAGGAATGGACTTTACTCCAGCCCCCCAAGACCCTATTAAAACACACTCCTGAGGTTTGTTGAGATATTATGCAATGATAGTTATCAACACACTGTGAATCAATGTAGGGCAATGTGACAAACTGGAGATAATAACCAGATCATATTCTTAATGCCAAGTAAACAATATAGTGTAATTTAAGTTTGGACATTTCAAATTCTTTCCTCAGAAATAAAGAACTGAGTAAATATACCAAAATCCTGTAACAGAATGAATTGAAATTTGTCACTTAGGTTCAATTAACCAATGCAAACAACTAAAGAGAATACTGCATGATACTGTTTAAAACATAAAAATCTTCATCTCACATGCAAAGCTCAACAGAAACTACTCAAAGGACTAATGAAAAATCATGATATACAGTCAGATGTAACAATTACACTCAGTCCTTAAGTAAAGCAAATGCAAGAATCCAAGGAAATAAACTTTAGATAGTTCATCTTGATATTAAAGTCATATGTTTTTTAGAATTAATCAAGCATCGGGAAAAAAGAACTAAAAGAAACAATCTAAGGTTATAGAAGATGAAGGATATATGTCTACAGCATTTGTTTATTTTACTAAATTCATGTTATTGACATTGTGTGAGCTATAGGGCTATAAAGCCCTAACTGTTGCTCAGATTGTGTGAGTTCAGTTATCATCTCAGGTACTTGTTGGGACTGACGTGTGGATCACTGATGTATCAACTCCCTAGTAACAAAAAGTAGCGCAAACAAAAAATACAACACAATTGATTCAGGCAGCACCAGTTTAATAGGTTAAGTGCTTTCATGTATCACCTTGACAAAATTCATCAGAACTCTGAGAAAATTTGTCAAGGTAACAGATGAAAGTGCATAACTTATTAACGTGAAAGAACACCCAATGGCACTTTTTTATTCCTTATTTAGCCACTGACAGAACTTCTGAGGTTTCATGGTGGAATAAAAAAGTGCCAAGGTGTTCTTTCAAGTTATATCTGAGTTTGTTTATCACTTTCAAATGAACAAGTGAAAAGGTGAAACAGAAATGCTTACATTTTAAATTGGTTCCACCTGAATCTATAGTGGTGTATTTTTTTTTTTTTGAATCATAGGTGTAACTCTCCTCAACAAGAAGGTGGCAGACTGTAACCTTTTCATGCCACATTCAGTTTAAGGAGGGATAACATTAAAGAGCAGCCTATGTGTGGGCATTCAGACACCAAGATGGGAACATGGTAGCCCCCACATTACTGGTGTACAGGAGCATGCACTCATAATGGTTTCTATGGTAATGTGTTTTACTTGCACCCCCATCCAGGGTACGAGAGGTTAGGGCAAATGCTAGGGGTTAGGGGACTAATCAAGTCCACCAACATCAAATGTGAGGCAAAAATAGCCTCCCAGACTAAGGATAACCATAAGACATTTTTCAGTTACATACAAACCTTAAGTGGAACACCTAACAGTGTGCTGAACTAATAATAAATGGAACACCCTATAAATAATAGAGGATATATCAAATTTTCTACCTGATAAATTTAGCTCCAATTTCAGCCCCTCCCACTCCCACACACCATGAGGAGGTAATGCCTACTAAACTTGGTGGACGTCTTAAAGAAGGTCACTAGAACCATGGACAGGAGCAGAATGGTACATACTACCTACCATGGCCTGGCAAAGGCATTTGACACAATATCTCACTCACATATTATAGAAAAACTCAAAATTGCTATGTCACCGAATGGCTAGCCAAATGGCTCAAGGATAGGACACCAAGAGGTTTGTTAGTAGTGGTGTCCCACAGGGCTCTGTACTGGGATCTCTTCAGCTTGGAATTTACTCTTCTGAAGTCAAAGTGAATGTAGAAGGCTTTTGGCTGACCATATCTGATTATGACTGCAAGCTGGGTGCAATCACTGAATACCCCAAAGATGCAGATATCCTCCAAGAGAGTCTGACACAGACAAATAACTGGTACCAGGGTCATGGCCTAGAACTCAATGTAGAAAAAATGCATACTTATACTCTTTGGGAAGATGATCAACCCTGCAAATTACAACACTGATAACACTCCCCTAAGAGTGGACCTTGTAGTAAGGAACATGGGTACTCAGGTTAACAGTAACCTGAACTTTGATCACTATGTGTCAATAGTGGTGAAAAAATCCTTCTCTGTGGCAAAACTTATAAATAAGGGCATGGCATCCAGATCTAAGTAGATCATAGTCTCACTATACTCAGTCTTCATTACACCAATGATCAAGTACAATGTACTCTTCAGAAAGTACCTGACCAGGAATTTGCAACTACTGGAGTGGCCACAGAGGTTCCTCACTAAAAGAATGCCAGGCGTAAATAACATGTACTATGCAAACCACTTCAAAGCCATGTCCATCCACTCAGTCTCCTATAGACTACGGAGGGGCGATCTATGCTAGACATTCTCCATTACAGCACTGATAGATCTGATACACATTTGCAAAGCAAGCAGCACTAAAATCACCCAATCTAAAGATCTAAACCTCATCTGTGACATAAACAAAACATGTTAGAGGGACAGGTATGTGTCTCAGAGATTACCACTTTCTGGAACAGACTCCGCATTTATGTGAAGCAGGGCTTTTCCCTAAGTCTATTCAAATACAGTTTGATCCAATGGTAGGAAACTGCAAATTCACTCCTGGATTGTTACTTGTGTCCCTTATGGAAAATGGGGCAACTTGTAAATGCTGTAAGGCACAGGTATATACTAAAGCCATACTATTCCTTCAGCATTGATAATTGGGAAAATTGGGACATAAATGGCTAGGCTTAAAATGCTCTTGGGCAGTTAGCCTAGTAACCTACAATGATCCTATGAAAAACTGTTGTTGCCAAGATACCAGTGAGGGAACAAACCACTGCTGAAGCTGCTTATATGGCATCCTATCCTGGCCAGCTTTCACCCTTACTGCAGATTACCCCAAGAGGGGGAATAAACAGGCCTGACCTGATAGGGGTAGTTGTAATGGTTGTCAGGCATGATGAGAAAAGCATACAGGAAAAAAATGATGTCACAGGTTTAGCAAATTCCTGAGGCTTTTTCATATGAGTTAGAATGGGGTGATATACTACCTAAACCAAACAGCCATTTCAAAAGCCAACATTATTAAAATTATGTTACCTAGAACTGTCTGGAGTAACCATCCTGTTGCTACTATCATATACAAATGTCATAAATGTAGATGAGATAATGACCTTTTCCAGCAACTCCATGTTTAGATGAAAATATTTTTGCCATTTAATGAAGCACATAAAGGAGCAAAAAATAAAATAATCAGTTATTTGTCCTGCCAAACTGAAAGCATTTTTAAATTCAGAATACAAATGTACAGTTCTCTAGAGATTGCCATTTCCTGATCCTTAACCAGGTTAGTGACTATTTTTTGGGGAAACTAAAGTTAGGATTTATACCACTAGGATAAATTTAGGCAGGGCACCAGGGAACTTCTCCTTCTCTCTTCAATAGGTACTGTGGGATCTTTTATGTCCACCTGGGCTACTACTGACTCAAGCAGATGGAACCTCGATTTCATATCTTATCTAAAAGAAGACACACACACACACAACACCATGTCAGTAATCCAGTCACCTGGTGTGGGAATAGAACCTTCAGCCTTCTGCACCAAAGGTGAGTGTGCTGATATTATTCTCATTGGAAGCAAAAGAGTTGATATCTTTTCATTCAAAAGACCCAGACAATAGGAAATATTGCAACTGATATCACTGGGGAAAAGCAAGTAACAAAGAAAAGAAGAAACAAATACCACATCAAAGACTTCAAATTTAATTCCAGCTCAGGCAGCATATTTAACTGTGTGTTTGCTTTATTTGAATCAAAGTTATAGTTCATAACAGGCACCTTTGACTTGCCAGTGCCTTGCTTAGTGTCTACACTGAATGCTTTTCTTTTCCCTCTTTAAAATAAAATATTCAATGCAGCATGTCACGCCGTTCAGAAAATCCACAAAGTTCAAAATGCACAGCATCTTACGTTTCAAATGAAGTACCACTGCATACGATTCAATTAAAAGTGTGAATTTGCAGCATATTTGTTTTGTCTTTTTGACCTTCAGTTCAAAGACTTATATTACTCAATGAAAATGCTGCCACAAATTTACAAAATGGTATATAATTCCAGTTAATTAATACAGTATAATTTATACAGTATAGTTACCATCAGCACACGTTATTTAAAATGGATTCTTTTAAACTGCACACCTTCTTTCTATTATTATTTTCATATTTGATGTTGAGCTAGCTGAATGCAACTATCGTCTAGTCAAGGGGCATAGTTGTTATGCTAAACAAATGACAAAAAAATCCTTTAGATAATTAAATATAACAAACCGCTCTAGGCTTTCTTAAATGCATGGGCAAAGCCAAATATTTCAAATATACTTCATCAGCACATAAAGATTTCGGGAATTATATTTTATATCTGAGTAATCATTCCACTTCAGACTATTATTTCAGTTTGATGAACTTAAACAAAGTTGAAACTGAAGCCAGGCTGGATTTTGCCCTTGTCAGTGGGATTTTGGTAGATGTAGAAAATATCACTTTTATGAAAAAAAAGAAATTTAGCACTGATTTTATTTGTGCTTAATACAGATACATTCTGGATATAATCTACATCCTCAGCATAAAACAAATGCCTATACCCACCACTTCCAGAAAATTAATATAATAGAACTTTACAGATTTTAGATTCTGATGGCCATGTACATGTATAGGTGGACCATGCCAGTACAGGTTTTATCTCTGAAACACTTAGTCTAGAAAGTGTAGTTTGCTTATATTGAAATAAAAAAATAAAATGTTATGCGCAAAGATATTTTGAGTACCAGTTCAGAATTTTCCATTTTATTTATATTTTAATTTTTATCTATATTTTAATCTGAACATCTAACCAACTTGATAATATATACGTTCATGGACAGGTAAAATTATTTTATTTAACCATGTAGCATGTCTGTTGTTTTGATGTATACCATGCTTGCCCCAGTGAGGAAAATGGTACATGTGCATGTATTTGCGAACCAAAACTAATCAAAGTTTAAAGGTTGGTAAATTCTAATGGAAAAAGTGTGTTAGCTATATTTTGAAACTATAATGGTAAAATAATCATAAGAAATCCAAAATATTGATGTTGTCTTCATTTGCTTAATGAAACATGCAAAATGTTCATAGGTTCAGAGGATGATACTAGGCTATTGGCCCAGAGGCCCTTATAACCCTAGTCAAGAATTTGGCCCATGTTCCCTCAAAGTCAGCACCTGTCTCCCCTGTCCAGCAGGGACACAGGTGGGATCCCAGGGGTGTATTTTCTGTTTCCCATCCAGTCATCCAGGTGAAGAGGAAGTCTATTCCACAGATAGAGGAGTCTTTGGGACACAAATCTATCTCACCAACAAGTTCTATTAATGTCACAGACCAGGTTAAGGCCTTGCATGTGAGTTGTGTGAGTGGAGTTTGACTTATGGATATGCAGGAACTCCATCAAGGCTGGGTCTAAGATGGCCCTGTATGCCAGACACAGGTCACTTCTGAGCAGTCTGTATGAGACTGAGTAGAGGGACAGGGCTTTTAGCCTATCTGTATAGGATAGGTGTTTGAGACCGTGGATTTTTCTGATCAGGAACCTTTGTGGTCTTTCCAGTTGCTGCATGTGCTTGGCAAGGTACATGCCGAAGGAAGCATTGTACTTGATAATGGGTCTGATAAGGGAGGAGTACAGGGATGTTATGACCTCCTTGTTCCTGGATGAAATACCTTTATTTATGGGGTGGGCCATGTAGAAAGTCTTCCGTACAATGGAGGCAACGTGGTGGTCAAAAGTCAGGATGCTATCAACCTGGGTGCCCAAGTCCCTCACCAGTGATTGTGTGCTTAGTACATTGTTATTAATGTGATAATTAGTGGGGATGCCATTTTCCCCAAAGGGGATAATGATGCATTTCTTGGCATTTAGTTTGAAGCCATACTTCTAGCACCAGTCATTAGTTTGGGTAAGGCCATCTTGGAGGATGTTCACATCATTAGGGGAATTTAAGACAGCACCCAGCTTGCAGTCATCTGCAAACTTGTTCAGCCACAGACCACTGGTTTTGGCTTGCACCTCAGAGAAGTATATCCCAAACAATAGAGGCCCCAAGACAAATCCTTGGGTTACACTACTCATTACGGGTCTACTACTAGAGGTGGCTTCCCCTGTTTTGACTGAGTGGGTTCTATCTGTGAGCCAGTTAGCTACCCATCTGGTAACATATGGGTTGATGCCTAGCTGGGAGAGTTTATCTATTAAGCCTGAGTGGGGAATTGTGTTGAAGACTTTGGCTAGGTCAAGGTAGGTGGTGTGCACCATCTTCCCCTCGTCCACGGTTTTAGTGACTGTTTCAAAGAAGACGATCATTTATCTCCTTTGCATAGATGGTCTACATAAACAACCCCATTCTCACATGGGACATTTTTTTCTGAGAAGTACTTCAGCCTTCACACACAGGATAGAATTCACATAAATACTTTTTGGCTAGTGATACCTCCAATGTTTGATAATGATCAAATTAAATCAATTCTGTCCAACATACCTCTCAGTCGTCCAGATTTTTATAGAAGGTCCTGATTTTTGTCTCATATTTCTAATTTGTTCTTTATAAAGTTTGGGTTTTCCAGCAAATCACTGAGTACTGAAGTCACTAAATAATTATGTATATTTGAATTTCTGACTTCATATCTTTCAGAAAATTCATGCTAACACAAACTCTGTTATTCTAGCAACTTTCTAAGTTTGTGAGAGTAATATTTAAAATCTGTCAGCTTTTTGGCCTTTGTCCCACAATTATGTTATTATTTGTCTAGATTTCTTGCACTATGAAATTGACAAGTATGCTGTCCAACCATAGTAATGCATTTGGATCAACATTTATACTCATATGTGCAGACACACACACACACACACACACACACACACACACACACACACACACACACACACACACACACACACACACACACACACACACACACACACACACACACATACGCACACACAGACACACACACACACACACACACACACACACACACACACACACACACACACACACACACACACACACACACACACTCACGTATGCATACACACAGCAATTAAAAATATATAGCCATCAGCATGTCTCTTGCATGCCATTGGGATCTGGCAAACAGGATTAGCAAGATAAAACCCACACAAACACAAGGAGGGCTTGCAGACTCCACAGAGAAGGCACCCCAGACAAGAACCAAACTGGAGAATATCTTGCTGTGAGCTGACAATGCTATTTTCTGCACTCTAACAGCACCTATTTTTTGATTAGCTTACTGTAAAAATGTAGGGCAAATAAAATTTTTTGCAGGCATGTTAGCACCAAACTATGTACTTTGCTGTTCAATTACTGAAACATTCATTTGCTCAAGAAGACAACAAAGCAGTAGCCAGCTGAAATGTTGAGACCTGTTAGAGTGAGTCCTAAAACATGGAGACTGAATGGCCAAAAAATTGACTTACATATACCAAATCCAAGATGGCCATTTCCCAGAATATTCCCTTTCTCTGAATTACTCTGAATTAGTATACATAAGGTGTCTATATTACCCGATTGAACATTTAGGTTAGCGAATACCTAAATGATGAATTGGTAATATCGAAAAATTAAAACAGCGAATGGCTGATTTTATGTAGGGGAATGCATTCCCTCTGCCACAAAAAAAAATAATTTAAACCAAAATGAAGTGGGGGGGGCTTTGCTCCCCACACCCCCTGATGTGGGGGCTGTGCCACCCACACCCCCCTAACTAAATACACCAACTCCGAGATCTCTCTACAGTGGGGAAAGGGGCAAAATCTGCATAATGGCCAAGGGAATTCTTTCCCTGCGTTAAATCGGCCGTACACATTTTTTGCTTTCGCTATTACCAGAGCCACGTTTAGGTATTCGCTAACCTAAACATTCAATCAGATAATGAGAACCCTATATAAGTACAGGGGCATGATGGTGCAGAGGGCTTTCACTCGTGCAAAATAGAATCTTAAATAAGATGACTGATGTTCAAAATTTCCTCTTCTCCTGGATTTTTATTTATTTTTTTTAACCTGTTGGTTCTCAACATTATGAGTGTCAGCATTTCAATAGGGAGCCCAAGAAGCCAAAGAGTAGGAGAAGAATGCAACTGATTTTGCGTCTTTCTGTAATAGATGGAATATTATTTGTGACACTGAAGTCAGTGACTGTCATAAAAGATTTATCAACAAAAAAAAGACAAAACCCTTGCTTTTCAGTGCTATGGCTAGATGGTTTGGCACTACCACATTTATCCATCTTTGATCTCTATGCTGTTAATCCTAAGACTCTCCTATCAAGTATTATTTAAAAGTGTTCCTGTTTATTTACTCTCTTTCACCTAGCATAACGATTGTGCCCAAGAGAAAATTATCTATGATTATATTCTGCAATTGGCCTATCAACTTCCTGACAAGCAGACCTTTCCATGTACTAGAAAATAAGTCTCTGATCTCTGTCCTAGAGTATGACCTTCTGTGACAGTCTTTACTCCAGGCCAGTAATTAAGGAGCCTCAATCCTCACTACTGCCACCAGTGAGAGGTGGCCACTCGGAACAAAAATTGGATATACACAGTATTTTCAAATGCAGTTCTCTGCACCAATACAATTTCCCTTGAGAGCACACAGGGAGCACACTCCAGACCTGAGGCTGGATTCTCTCTCTCTCTCTCTCTCTCTCTAGGCCCCAAATAAGACCACACACTGACCACTTTGGAGCACTGTGTCCTTGTTCCAAGTAGCTGACACACACACACACACACACACACACACACACACACACTTGGATATATGATTTTCACACACACACACACACACACACACACACACACACACACACACACACACACACACACACACACACACACACACACACACACACACACACACACACACACCTGGGAAAGGTTGGCACTGATTTACTAGCTGTGCCCTATCTGACAAGACTATAAGGTAATTACCCTGCCACCAATCAGCTACTCTAAGGCTCTTACAAGGGTACCCAGTTATACTGAGTAAAATTAATACTAATACAAATGGTAAAGTTTGACCAAAGCAGCAAGGCTTTCAGGAGCAGCCACAGTGCCACAAAAATAAGCATAAGTACTCTTAAGATGTTAAAGGTATTCTCTAAAAGACCATCTACAATGAAACATATAGAGATATTTCATAATAAATAATAAAATAAAAAAAATGAGAATAATGAATATCTAATTCCAATAAACACCAGAGTTTCACTCACAAGAGATATAAGCATAACACAACTGGATAAATCACACAGATGCAGAAAAACAATACTTACCTAATCTCACCATATTTCCTGACTGACTAAATAATTACTATTCCCTAGTTAAGTTACTTGCTAAAGCAAGGCAAAATCATGAGTGCTGAGTTGCTTACTACAGCAAGGCAATATGAGGTGTGTAGTTGTATGAGATATCTCTGAGATCTTTCCTGTCAGGTTCAGACAAAGTGCTGCTGAGAAAGTTCTGAAATATCTCTCACTAATGTCTAAAGAAGCATTTCAGTGCTAGTTATAGAATTACATCAAATCTGGTCACATGACCTGTACAATAGAAACCAAGAGCTTTGGTAAGATCTGTTGCAGTAACTGAAAGCTATAAAACAACTTCAAAGACATCCACCCTTCCACGGTAGCAATTACATCAACCCTAAGGACAATACAGAAAGATTCCTAGTTGTGATTTTCCCAGATATGTTTGTCTCTGTCTGCAATCAGACCTGTAAGATAAAATCTTTATGGCCTAAATCAATCCATTTAATTTTCAAACTATTTTTCAAAATTAGCTGGACTGAGATTAACCGCTTCCTTTCCAGAATTCTCTTTTAAAACATATACATTTAATCAGTTATAATAATACTCTCTGACATGCATATATATCTCTTGTCTGTCCAGCAGGACCCACTGTTGATGCAATTTTAACACAAGCAACTCTACAAATACATTTTTAACACCAACATCTGTACAAATCAACCTGTTAGTCAAATGACATAAACTTATTTACAAAACTCCAACTAGTTATGCTGGCATATGTTACACATGCACTGCTCTGCTCTCCCTGGTGCAGATGGCACTACCTCATATCATCACATCTCCCCCCACTTTGAAGGCTCAAGCTAGTATTGCAAGTGACCCTGGGAAAACATTGCTTGAGAGAAATTGTCCAGTCTGGGAACACGTTAACCTATACCCTGTCTTGAGACCCCATCTGGATTGGTATTGTTGACCCCACTATGGTGCTGCACTGTCATGTCATATGCTTGCAACCTTAGGCTCCATCTTAATAACTTGGCATTTTGCTAGCTGGCATGATGTAGCCATGTTAAGAGATTATGGTCTGTAATCACAATGAATTTCCTTCCATACGGATAGGGATGAAGTTTCTGCAGTGTCCATACTATGGCTATGCATTCATTTTCTACAGCTGCATAACATTCCTCCCTGGGTTGGAGTCTATGGCTAAGATATGCAATTCTGTGCTCTTCTCCCTCTGAGGAAACCTGGCTGAGTATATTCCCCACCTCATGGTTTGAAGCATTCACCTGCACAAGACATTATTTGCTGTAATCTGGGTTGGCTAACACAGAGGGTCCTCCCAAGGCCTCTTTAAGCTTTTGGAATGCCTGCTCACAGGCTGGGGTCCACACCACCTTATCTGGCCTGTTTTTGTCTCATCCAGTCTATGAGGAGAGCAGCTATTGTACTATAATTGAGAATAAACTTTCTATAGTACCTCACTGTCCCCATGAAAGTCCTCACCTGCTTTTTGATAATAGGGACAGTCCATGAATCAATAGCTTCCCTTTTTGGCAGGTTTTGGCTTGGTCTTACCACTCCCCATTCTATGGCCCAGGTAGGAGACTTCTGCCATACCCATCTGAGACTTACTGGTCTTAATGGTCAACCCTGACCTTTGCAGTCTGCCCAGGACCTCCCTATCATGGTAAGGCTTCATCATATTAACATAGTACAATTTGTGCTGCTGCCTCCTGCTTCACAGGTTTACCTTGTAATTAACATCACTGACCTCCCTTACCACTTCGAAGGGTCCCTCCCAAGCTGCCTGTAGCTTACTGTGTTGGATAGAAATGTGCACCATAACTTACTGTCCCACAGCATACTCTCAGAATCGAGCATTCCTGTCATACCAGACCTTTTTCTGCTGCTGGACTCCTGCCACGTTCTCCTGTGCCAAGCCCATTAGTTCCCTAAGCCCTGTCCTGAGGTTTAGGAAATATGCCACAATAGACTGCTTGTGAGATTCACACTCACCCTCCCACTCATCATGAAATAAATTTAAAGGCCAACTCACCCTATGCCTATACAGCAACTCAAAGGGTGAAAAACCTGTGGAGTCCTTGAGGTATCTCTCTGTATGCAAACAGCAGATGGGGCAAATATTTGTTCCACTCTCTCTTAAACTGGTCTGCAAATGCCTGTAGCATGGTATTTAGTGTATAGTTTAACCTCTCCACAAGACCATTAGTCTGGGGGTGTTAGGGGGTGGTCTTTAGGTGCTTCACCCACAGCACTTCCGCAGACAAGCCAGCAGGTCGGAAAAGAAATTGGCACCTCAGTCAGTCAATATTTCTCCTGGGAAACCTACCCTAATGAAAACTTTAACAAAGCATTTGCCACCTTCTGTGCCTTGATGGAGGACAGAGCCACTGCTTCAGGGTATCAAGTAACATAATGTACTACCACCAGGATATACTTCTTCCCTGTGGAGCTTGGGATACTCAGAGGCCTGACAATATCCATAGCTACCCTCTGAAATGGCTCTTCAATCACAGGTAAAGGCATCAAGGAAGCTTTGACCCTGTCTCCTGCCTTGTCTACCTTTTGGCACTGCTCACAGGTCCCATAGTACCCTATTACATCACTTGCAATCCCAAATCAATAAAAGTTCTGTATAATATGTCTCTTGTATGCTTTATACCCATATGACCTGCAAAAGTAATGTCATGGGCTATGGCTAGAAGTGTCAGATGGTATGCTTTTGGCTCTACCAACTGCTGTATTACCTCACCCTCTAGCCCTCCCTCAGGGGTCCACTGTCTATACAGTAACCCTTTGTTCCAGTATACAGAATCCCCTTTTCCTTGAGAATCAGGTGCCTCCTTAGCTACCTTCCTCAAGCTTTGGAAGATAGGATCCAAAAGCTAAGCCTGTCTCAATATAACTTTGTGACCTTTCGCAGCTCCCTTTTCACAGAAAGCCTGGTATCACTGTCAGCCTGGGTGCTACCACACATCTCTGTCCTTACAGTCACCCTGTCCATGGGAACATAAGTACCTATCAGCAGCTGTGGGTTACTTTCAAGCTTACTACTACAGGTTAGCTCCCTCCCTGAAATAGCCACATCACCAGACCTGGCATTAGGTGTGGGGTTTGTCTGGGTCTTCCCCAGACTGCCAGACCCATATGTCTGTTTCCAAGTCTGACTGCATGTAACTGCATGCACACAAGGTACTGCATTATCAAAATCATTCCCTATCAAGTCATCTGCAGGGATATCACCAAACACACCTGCCTGCTTGCTTCACTTTCCACCCTCCCAGTCCATGTGAACCCAGGCCAAATATATTTGGAGTGGGATCCTTCCTAAAACTGTGACTGGAGTGGACTGCCCAAGCAAGTACTACTTTTCTTTAACCACTGCAGGCTTCACAATGGTTATGTTAGAGGCTATGTCTCTCTTAGCAGTGGCCTGTTTTCCATCCACTAAGATGGGATACAAACTCTAGTGATAGGTTGGTACCCTTGTTGTCTCCAGACAGCTTACCACTGGCATTCTGTTATCCCACTTGCTGGCTCCCTCGCTTTTTGTTCCCCACCTTCCTTCAGTGGACATTTATATGCTACATGGCCCCTTGATCCTGGCCTTGTACCTGAACTATTGGCTTCCACTGTTACTGGTGGACTCTTTTGGAGTGGTTTAGGCTGCCCACCATGGGTTCTCTTTTATCCATGTGCAGTATAGGGTCTCCTCCTCTTGTGCGGTGGTGCCCTGCTTGCTCAGCAGAGATGGCATTTTCTCCTCTGATCATCTGCAGAGTTGCACTCCAGGTCTGTCAAGCAGATTCTCATGTCCTCAAGCAAAGTGCTAAGGGCTTGCTCCCTCATCCAAAGGTCTGCAGCCTTTCAAAAGTGGTGACTAGACACACACTCATCCACCTATGAAAATAAGTCCTTAACTCAGCAATATAACCACATACACTTTCATCTGCCTTGCATCTGTGCTCACAAAACATTTTTCTGTAAGCTTCAGGTTTTAACTTAAAATATTCCGATAAAAATTGTTTAACTTTATCATAGTTTAAACAACCAGAATCAGACAATTTAGAAACAGCAGTTACAGCTTTACCATGGAGTAAGGGGGTAAGGAACTGTACCCAGATCCCTTGGCCAACATGATACGGTTTACTGTTACTCATACTCTTACTCTTTCAAATATATGAATAAAACTATCAAAATTATCACCCTCTGTAAACTGTGGAAGAAATTTACTGACCTTTATTGTTTCTGGGGTTTGGTTACTCCCTTCCCCATTACCTCTATGTTCCTGTCGAAGAGTCAGCATCTCCCTCTCATGTTGGTACTGTTTCTCCTTTTCTTCAGCCTTAAAACACCACAGTCTTTCATTCTCTTTTACCTCCAAATGATGCAGTCTCTCTGCTGATTCTAATTCCAAATGTTTGGCCTCCAGTTCAAGTCTCTTTAACTCCAGACATGTTTTTAAGTCCTCTGAGGAAAATATGAACTGTCCTCTTTCTGAAGGCTGCACATCCCCATCACCAGACGGTTGTCTTCCTGGTTTCTGGTTCATGCTGCAGCTGTGATTAAGGCTGAAATTGTTTCCTCTTTAGTCAGGTTGGCATACACAAGTCCTTTGGCTTCACACACCTTGGCCAACTGGTTCTTTGTCAGCTTGCCAAAATCCTCTGCTGACATCATTGCCTGCTTTCCCCAACTGAACTAAACTAACAAAAATAAATAAAACTGTTGTGAAAAATGAAACTCTGTATGTTTCCCTGGTAGCTGCTGACAGTACACACACCTTCAGTGACAACTGCCCACAGGCTACTGAAGTTCAATTAATATCCCACTCAGCTGCTACCAATATGTGACAGTCCCTAATCTGGGCCAGTAATCATGGAGCCTCAATCCTCAACACTGACACCAGTGAGGGATGGCCACTATGTTCAAAAAATAGATACACACAGTATTTTCAGATTCAGCTCTCTGCACCAAATACAATTTTCCTGAAGAATATACAGGGAGCACATTCCAGACCTGGGGCTGAACTCTCTCTCTATATCGATCTATCTATCTATCTATCTATCTATCTATCTATCTATCTATATATCTATCTATCTCTCTCTCTCTCCCTTCAGGCCTCAAACAAAACCCCACACTGACCACTTTGGAGCATTGTGTCCCTCTTCCAAGTAGCTGACATACACACATGGATATTTGATTTTCACACACATACACCTGAGAAAGGCTGGCACAGATTTACCAGCTGTGACCCCTCTGCTCAGACTATAAGGTAATTACACTCACTGCCACCAGTCAGCTACTCTAAGGCTCTTACAAGGGTACCTAATTATACTGAGTAAAATTAACACTAATACACATAATAGAATTTGACCAAGCAGCAGGGCTTTTAGGAGCAGACATAGTGTCACTAAAATAAGCATATTTACTCTTAAGATGTTAAAAATATTCTCTAAAAGACCAGCCACAATGAAAGAAATATAAATATTAAATAATAAATAATAAAATAGAAAACATGATAATACTGAATATCTAGTTACAATAAACACCAGATGTTCATTCACACGAGATATAAAAATAACACAGTTGGACAGATTCACATAGATGCAGAAAAACAATACTTACCTAATCTCAGTATATTTTCCTGACTGACTAAAGAATTACTGTTCCCTAGTTAAGTTACTTACTACAGCAAGGCAACATCATGAGTGCTGAGTTGTTTACCACAACAAGGCAAGATGAGGTGTGTGGTTGCGAGAGATATCTGTGAGAGATCTTTCCTGTCAGGTTCCAAAAAAACAAATTGCTGCTGCAAGAGTTCCAAAATATCTCTCACTAATCATTTCAGTGCTGGTTATAGAATTACGATAATACTACCTTAAGAGTAGACCCGTTAGTCAGGGATTTGGGTACATATGTAGACAACAACCTGTCTTTTGACCAAAATGTGTCTCAGGTAATAAGAAAATAATTCTATGTTGCTCAGGTTATAAGCAAGAGTATGACATCTAGGTGCAAGGTAGTCATCATTCCACTATATTCATCCCTCCTCAGGCCCATCATTGAATATAATCCTCCCTTTAGCATGTACCTGACCAGGGTTATGCAACAAATGGAACATCCACAAAGTTTCATTACAAAAAGAATGCAGGGCATTGACAATATGTCCTATGCAGATTGCCTCAAAGCCCTATTCCTATACTCTGTCTCCTACAGAGTGTTGAGGGGTGATCTATGTCTACCATACAAGGCATCCCTGAATGACTTTGATGGATCTCTTGCATATATGCAACATAAATAGCATCAGGAGTACCTGATCAAGGGACTTAAACCTTGCTTGTAACATAAATAGGACATGTTAAAGGGACAGGTATGTGTTTCAAAGAATACCCTTTTATTGGACTCCATGTAAAGCAGAGTTCTTCACTAACCTTGTTCAAAAGTAACCTGGACCAGTGGATAGGAAATCAGAAGTTCACCCCTGGTCTGTCACCTATGTGCCTAATAAACAGATGCAGCCAGTAAATGCTTGAGTTACCATACCCCAACTTACACTTCACCATTAAAATAATTTTTTTGGCACCAAAATTTGTTAGATACATTTTGGATTCATGGCTAGGCTTAAAAAGGTCCTTGAGGTTGTCAGTCTAGTATGCACCTATGAAGACATTGCTGTTGAAGTCATTGACATGCCTGCTCATGCTCAGTGACCTTTTCAGGTGCTCATTCTAATGCATGACTGAGAAAGCCTCTTAGAGTGAATAGGCTCAGGGGCATGACACTAAGACAAAATGATTCAGTAACATTTTGTAGATAATTCCCTATTTATTTAATTATTGATTGGCATTTGTTTACTGAGTTAGTCTGACTGGGCCTAAAAAGACTGTTCAGCAGAGGCAGAGAGTTCCAGTAAAAAAATATAATTTACAATTAATGATTACACTTGTTATGAGTTATCAAGCAGTACAGAGTCATGAAAGACAACAGTTCAATGTGTAAAAGAAAGGAAGACATTATATAATGCTGCAAAATGCAATTTAAAACAACAGTGCAATATCATGAGATTTTGTGATAACATCTTTTAATACTGACATGATGGAGCTATAATCATACTAAGTTAGTCCATTCATGCATTCACCTACCTGCATGTCTTTTGCATCACTCAACCGCGGGGAGGACATGCAGACTCCACACCGAAGGCGCTCCAGCCGAGAATCAAACGGGAGATCCTCTTGCTGTGAGGCATCAATGCTAACAGCTGCACCTCTGTGGCCATATAATCATACTAAGTTACAAGGAAAAAATAATGAGGGTTGTGAAGATTAGGTGAAGACAGATGAAGGCTGCCAGCCTAGCCAGATAGAATTTTGGAGATAATTCTGTCATCTGTAAATATTAATGTAAACCACAGGCTTGTTGTCTTAAATGGTAAAAATAGTGTTACATGTGGAACTGGAAAAAATATAACAACAGTGCACTCTACTGACCAAGTAAAGCATGTTGTGACCTTTTGATGTTAAAACTCGGAGTCAGTGAGTCTAGAGTGGGGCACTGTGCCTATTGTTTTAAGGCCAGAGTTAATGGCCAGAATTTGCATGTATATATGTCCTTTATTGCTGTGGTTTGTGCCCAGTGGTGAAGAATGTAAATGTAGTTTGTGTTAGCCTGGAAACCCAGGGAAGTATGAAGAATGATGTAATGTGAACCAGGAATGTGATTTTAAAAACAGAGAGAATCAGAGGGCATTAATCATTTTTGTCTTGACCATCCAACTCATCAGCACCGTCTTGCTCTATATGTAAATTTATCTTAGACTTGTGTTTTTTCTTAGAAATAGCTAGAAACAAGAAAGATTAAACTAAGTGCTTTTCTGTGATGTCACATGATACCCTGAGGCAGTGGCTTTGTTCTCCATTGAGGCAGAGAAAGTGGCAAATGCTTTGTTAGAGATTTTCAGCAGGGTAGGTTTCCCAAAAGAAATACTGACTAACAGAGGAGCCAATTTCATGTCAGACCTGCTGGCTTGTCTGTGGAAGTCCTGTGGGGTGAAGCACATGAAGACCACTCTCTACCATCCCCAGACTAATGGTCTTCTTGTGAGGTTAAACTCTACAATCAAGTCCATGCTACAGGCATTTTCAGATCAGCTTAAGAGGGATTGGGGCAAATATTTGCCCCATCTGTTGTTTGCTTACAGAGAGGTTCCCCAGAAATCCACAGGTTTTTCACCCTTTGAGTTGGTGTATGGGCATAGGGTGAGGGGACTTTTAGATTTAATTTGAAATGAGTGGGAAGGTGAGTGCATGTCTCACAAGGAGTCTGATGTGGCATACGTCCTGAGCCTCAGGACAAGGATCGGGGAACTCATTGGCCAGCAACAGATAAAGGTGTGATATGACAGGAATGCTCAAGCTAGAGAGTATGCTGTGGGGCAGCAGGTAATGGTTCTCATTCCTGTCAGACACAACAAGCTGCAAGCAGCGTGGGAGGGACCCTACAAGGTGGTAAGAAAGGTAAGTGATGTTAACTACATGGTGGAACTGCTAGGCAGAAGGCAGGGGCACAAATTGTACCATGGTAACATGATAAAACCTTACCATGATAGGGAGGCCCTTGTGCTGAGCATTTGCTGTGGATTGCAGGAGGAGTCTGAGGGAGATCTGTTGACTGATCTCCTCAGTGAGGCTCAGGCTGACACGTTAGTGGAAGAGGTAGCAATGTCCCAGCAACTATCTCCTACCCAGGTTCGAGAAATCCGAGCAGTGTTGCAGGAATTTGGGGACATGTTCACTGGGAAACAAGGGTGCACCCACCTGGGGCAGCACTAGGTGGATACAGGACCCCAAAGGCCTATTAGGCAGGACCCTTACAGAGTGCCTGAGAGAGTCAAATAGACTCTGAGGAGGAGTTACAGGAAAGGTTGGAATTAGGGGTGATTCAAGAGTTCACCCATCCCTGGGCCTCCCTAGTGGTGCTGGTGCCAAAGAAGGATGTCAGCACCAGGTTCTGTGTGGACTACAGGAAATTAAATAGTCACAGAGAGTCAGATGTTTACCCCATGCCTGTGACAGATGAGGCCCTAGAGCAGCTGGGCAGAGCTAAGCATCTTTCAAACATTGATCTTACCAAGGGTTACTGGCATGTGCCCTTGACTCCCAGTGCTAGAGAGAAGTCAGCCTTTGTGACTCCTTTTGGCTTGTATGAGTTCACAAAGATGGCTTTTGGAATGAAGAATGCCCCAGCAACTTTCCAGAGGCTGGTAGATCATATCCTAGCAGGAACAGGAGGGTTTCCCCCTTGCTTACCTAGAGGATTTTGCCATCTACAGCCATACCTGGCCAGAACACCTTCAGCATGTCAGGGAGGTTCTGGGCAGACTACAGAGGGCAGAGTTGACCATTAAGCCAAGCAAATGTCAGGTGGGTATGGCAGAAGTCTCCTACCTAGGACATAAAGCGGGGAGTGGTAAGATAAGGCCAGAACCTGCCAAAGTGGAAGCCATTCAGGCATGGCCTGTACCTGTTACCATAAATGAGGGGAGGGCATTTTTAGGGACAGCAGGGTACTACAGAAAGTTCATCCCCAGTTATAGTATCATAGCTGCTCCCCTCACAGACCTGACAAGAAAAAAACAGGCCAGATAAGGTTGTGTGGACCCCAGCATGTGAGCAGGCATTCCAGAAGTGTAAAAAAGCTTTGGAAGGACCCCCTGTGTTAGCCAGTCCAGATTACAGCAAATAATTTTTTGTGCAGGTGGATGCTTCAAACCATGGGGTGGGGGCTGTACTTATCCAGATTTCTTCATAGGGGGAAGAGCACTCAGTGGTTTATCTCTGTCATAGGCTCCAACCCAGGGAGGAATGCTATGCAGCTGTAGAAAAGGAATGTCTAGCCATAGTGTGGGCACTGCAGAAACTTCAGCCTTTTCTGTATTGAAGGAAATTCATTGTTATGACAGATCACAAGCCCATAACCTGGTTAAACAGAGCCAGTCAGCAAAATGTCAAGTTGCTATGATGGAGCCTGGGGTTGTAAGAATATTATATGTCCATGCAGCACCTCAGTGGGATAAGCAATGCCAATGCAGATGGGCTCTCAAGACAGGGAATGGGGTAAGGCATACTCAGATAGACCTAACTCCCTCAAGCAGCGTTTCTCAATGGCCACTTGAAAAACTAGCTTGAGTTCTCCGGGGGAGAGATATGTGACATACTGTTTTGATATGGAATACATTCTGAGATGTATGTTGTAGGTGGTTTTCTTATACCTCTATGCTTCCCAGTCAGGGCCAGATTTATTTGCTTGGTTTCTGCCTTCCCTTTGTTCCTTTTTCCCCACCCTCTTCCCCATCCCCTCCCTCCCCCCCTCCCCCCCTGCCCCCCCCCCCGTCCCTCTCCCATACAGATCCAGGCTTTAGTACAACATGTTCCTTACCCTCGGAATGAATTTGTATATGGTGAACACAAATAGACATAATACATGTTGACTAGTTTTGACAATGATTTTATCATTTTTATATTGTGATTGATATATGGAAGCAAGTGCGTTTTTATTATTAATATTTCTTGCAATTGGGATGATGTAGTTTTTAATGAAAGTAAATATATGTATATATGTACACATTATCCTAGACCAAGTTTGATGTAATCTGATCCAGCACCAATAGTATAACTATTCTAAATCGAGTTAGACCGTGAAAATGTGTTTTAAATTGTCTGATTATTTAATTATTTAATTATTTGAAAATTGGGGTGTGTGCCCTGCATATAAGGGGAAGGATCAGTCCTGTTCAATGTAACCTGATGAAGCGCACTAGTAAAGTGCGTGAAAGCGCTTGTTCTTCTCTCTAAATAAATTTATTTGTTTAGCTTATACTTCGTGGTGGTTCCAGTGATTTATCATACATCATCGTTGCTTCTCCTTTTCGCTGGTAACCTTTGGATGGTCGTACTGGGTTTTGTGCTAATAGTGTTAGTCCTCCTTGTTTTTCTCCTAGTTGACCAACACACGATGGAAATGCCAAGCATTGAGCTTGATTATAATCCCGTAGGCATAGGTGATGCCGAGAACTGGAATGGACTCTTCCACCAACAGGAGAATCCGCTCTTGAACTTTGATGCTAAAGGTATTTTTCCACCTGCTACCGCTTCTAATATTGAAAACCTGCAAGAGTTCTATGGGGAACTGAGGACATTAGAAAATGACCTCTATAAGCTACACCGGCTTATTTGGCAGAGGAAGCACCTTGAAGCGTGTATTCATTTTAAAGTTATTCCACGAGGCATGCGCGTCCTCTGCATGCTGAGTTATGGAGATGCTCACCCGGAACTCCTGCAAAGATGGCAACAATTGAATATAGAGCTTGGTAACAGTTACATTCGGCTGCTTATCGATTACTTCCAGCCCATAGAGGATGAACTTATTATCAAAGTTGAAGGTGAGCATAAGAACATCACTTCTTTATATAAAAGTGACTTTTGTATGTCCAGACTAAGTAATATGCTGAGACAAATCATGCACTATAGTAATAAGCTAGAACAAATGAAACTTAGGAAGCTCAAACGGGATTGTAATGATTTTCAGCTCGGCCGCATCTTTGTGTGGCCGAGGTTTAATGAAGCAGTTGCTTCAGAGGAGAACAGTGAGCAAATTAACAACGCTCAGTCTAACACACCCAGTGCGACCAATATGTCTGAAACATCGAATAATGGCTCTAATAGCAATGCATTCATCCCCACAAACTTGGATGGGGACATCACTTTATCTGCTTCTTCTATTCCTTGTAACCAACAGGGTCTTAAAACGGTAGTGACGACAGGAGCAAGACCTAAGGGCAATGGACATACTGTTTTGATATGGAATGCATTCTGAGATGTATGTTGTAGGTGGTTTTTCTTATACCTCTATGCTTCCCAGTCAGGGCCAGATTTATTTGCTTGGTTTCTGCCTTCCCTTTGTTCCTTTTTCCCCACCCTCTTCCCCATCCCCTCCCTCCCCCCCCTTTTTTTGCCTTTTTCTTGGACTAGAACCGCATAATTTGCAAAGTGCTTGCTATTGCTTAAAGTTAAAATGGTAGTATCAGCTTTTTTAACTCCAGCATAAAGAATTAGCACTGTTTTACCATTGTAAGTATTTTGTGCAAAAGCAGGTCTGAATTCCAGACTTTAGCTTTCTGCGAGTCAAAGCACCCTTGACTGTCACACTGTCTCACTTACCACTTCAAAATATTATTGCCATTTTGTAGTTAAGAACTGCTGATTGACACATCGCAGCACATTTTCCCACCATGCATAGAACAGTGTGTGATGATGTAAAGTGCCATGAAGAAGCCCTGTCTGCAAAAGTCTTATAGGAATTCATTTACTTATGGTTCACAACTCGTTTTGCACAGATATGAAAAATGTAATAATTTCCACAATAGCAATTTTACTTTTTTCCTACTGATGAGTTTCACTGTGCTTGTCTACCTATTTCCTGTAATCTTAATTACCTATTTACTTTATTATGAGACTTTTTCATCCACATGAGTTTCACAGCTGTTTCAGGCCAGGAATGCCTAGAGTTTTGGCCCAGATAACTGATTTATTCCAAGTCAGCCAGTATGAGAGATGATGCAGCTTGATTCAAACTCACGTCAGTTGAATGTAGACAGTTTGAGGCCATTGCTTTAGATCAAGAAAAGACTGATAATTAGTCCAATGAGCTATACTCCCAGGCAGGTTTCAGAATATAACTGAAGAAAGCCTCTTTTCAATAAGTTGGTTTAAAACCCACACAACAAAATGTAGCACATTTAAGGACTATAAAGAAAACCTGAATGAAAAAATCTAGGTGAAGCTCTACAGAGGACACTGTGCTTAATCTGTTGAACACTACCTTGTAGCTTTAGCATTTTTTACTCCTTTTAGCTTAAATTTCAACATACCCATCTTTTCATGTGTTATCTTGTGTATTACATATTCACCAACTTTTTTTCAGCCTTATAAGACCATTATAAGACAATTTCTCAAATCCACATTTATAATGAAACATTCAGCAATGTCATATCTATATGTCTGCTTGTCCTTCTGTTCCACTGGTGAGGAAAGAGGCTTTAAATTAAATGTAACAGTTCCATAACCCATTAAGGTGAAACAATCTATGGATTTTCCATATATTTTTAAGATTTTACTTGGTCAAGGCTTATTTTAAATTGTTGGAACTGTTGTTACTCTGGAATATTTAGAAGAGGTGAACTACCACCTTGGAGTCCTAAATAGTTACTAGCTGTAATAAATAACAATACATACAGAGCAAATTCTTTAAAAGAACAAAAATAAGAAATAAAAAGGTAGAAAGAAAGAGAGAAAAATGTGTTCCCTCATGACTTGTTTGTACCTCAGATAATCCATCACCTAAATAACAGAATAACTTTTGATGCAGAAAAATATTGTGTATTCATACCTTTTTATAGTAGTCACTTAATGAGATTATTACATTTTTCGCTGGATGTAATAATGTTGCAGTATGTTTTATGCTATTAAGCTACTACAACTATGATCAGATACCTGGATTCCTATATTTACCTAGTCTAGCTTATGAATGTTTGCAAAAATAATAATAATAATAATAATAA
Source organism: Protopterus annectens (assembly GCF_019279795.1). Classification (NCBI taxonomy): domain Eukaryota; kingdom Metazoa; phylum Chordata; order Ceratodontiformes; family Protopteridae; genus Protopterus; species Protopterus annectens. The sequence goes on along the minus strand of NC_056726.1, from coordinate 409,716,538 downwards.
TAATACGGGTAAAGCAGTGTATGTTCCACTTTTCGAATTTTAGAAGCAGAAGCACATTTTTATAGGAAATGAAAGCTTCATATTAAAGTTAACTCAAGTGATTATCCTAATTAAAATGGCAATTTATATTTGTTCAGCAAGCTATATATCTACAATACATTTATATCCCTAAAATCTACAGTGCATTTCATTTTCACCTCAACCTAATAAGAATCTTGTGATCATACAAGTAACTGCATTTTCTTACCTGCTTTTAAGTGATCCTGAGATACCTTTTGTTTGTTGGAGTTTTATTTAATGACAGTATGATTGCCACCACTGCTGCTTTTGGCCACCTGCTAGCTTTCTTGAACATTTACAAGTTAGACATGACACTTTGTTCCTCAGTAGCCATGTGTTGTCATAATGGAACATCGTTAAACAAAGTGTATAAAGCAGCTTTACCACAGCCAGGACATGAACAACAAAACTTGCCAATTACACTGTCATACTCTGTAACTGTTATGCTTTCTACAGTGTCGGCAGCTTTTCTGCTAGGCCATATTGAGTATGTCAAAGAGAACATCTGAGGTAACAATTTACTGCATTATGTGTAATTCATTCCCCTTTTATAATACAGGAGAAGAAAGAGTTCTTTATAATAATTTGGCTCAAATATCTGTGCACATTGCTCCAGCGTCTGTAGCAGCATGTGTTTCTAGGATTGTTCTGGAAGAGAAAATGCAGAAACAGCAGGGAGCAGAAGATAAACAGGCAATTCGTGACTCATTAAAACAGGCATTGGTGGCCAACATTGTGAAGTGTGTGAAGACCCCAGTTCCAACTCGCCTATAAACTTTTTTGCACCAGCTGGACCCAGCATCTGTCAGAGTTTGGAAGGAAAAATAATCTGTTCCAAATGATTTCAGTGTGTCACATTTATTAACCTGCCGGCTTACATAATGCTGCTGATTGGGAACCCAGGGAACTGTTTGAACAATGACACTGCTTACTGAAGGAATGTGATTACTTTTTCCTTAATAAGGATGCAACATTAAAGAGAGGACTAAACAACTATAAAGTGGCAAAGGATTTAAGCTGTAAAGAAGCTGGAAATCTATCTGAATATTCTTTTGCCAGTTAGCATAAAGTGTGAAAGTTGCATTTTTTTTCATCAGAAGTAGCCTGCACTTAAAAGAAGTTGTAAATATGTGTGTGTGTGTGTGTGTGTGTGTGTGTGTGTGTGTGTGTGTGTGTGTGTGTGTGTGTGTGTGTGTGTGTGTGTGTGTGTGTGTGTGTACAAATGCTTCCCTGGAAGGCAATTACTTCCATTTAAACAACTTATTTATTTATAATTAACCTGATAGTAACTGCATTCAACATTTGTTTAGAAACTAGTATGAAACTACACCTCATAATACACATGTGCACTACATTCACCAGACGTTCATTTCTAGTTCTGAGCAGAATGGGACTCCGATGCTTTCTAACCCTTAATTATTTTGATCTAGCTTAAAAGTGAAACTTCTCTTGTTTGCCATTCTTAAGGAAAAGAAAACTCTGTTATTCACTTTCTGACAATGTTTAAAGCTGGTATTCTAAATATAATATAGTTTATTTTAAATACATGAAATAATATAGCTAATTTTTTTTAAGTATACTAGTTTGAACATGTCTCTTTCAAGACGAGGTTCAATACATTTAATGCCATCTGCTGAATCTATTTCACAAGCAGGGAAGGAATACTGATGTGCCTACATACTGCAAGGACAACATGGTGAAACTGTATCCACCAGCCATTCTATACCTATCCTGTTGTCTACCACTACAGCTGGTAAACAAGACTCAAACTGCAAAGGCCACACGCAGCTAACCTGTGTAACTCTACTGCTCATATTCTGAATAGCTCCCAATATAAAATGAAAATAACCCATACATCTTAACACAGGCAGTGTTACCTGTCCAAGGTGATACACAAGCAAGCATGCGGCCGTCCGGTAGCTAATGCAGTAATGTAAACTCTTAAAACAATTGAAATTACATAAACAATGGAAATAGCGTGCACCCCTGCACATAGAAAGTCTTTCCATTCTCCTCCAGTAAAGAAGAGTATTGTTCTGTACGGCCCCTGCAGCTGTAAAACACAAACGCCACTAAGTTACATGCCTACAACATGTACATTTTCTAGGCAATAAAGGAATCTCTATTTTGCCTGACAGATGCAATATATTCCACATGCCCTTACTCTGACCTCTTCTTCCCACTGTCTAAGGAGGTCAGGATGGCACCTGCTCAGGTCACTGTAGTGAAGCTTACACTGCTCACGAGATCTGGGTTATGCCAGTGGCATCAGACAAATCTCTGGCAGATTGTGCCAGGCATCTACCTTATATTGAGGTCCCTCATGTGAGCCCTGGTCATGTGCTTTTGATGGTGCTTATGCAATAGACAGAGGAATATCTTAGATTCCTTGCTTTACCACCAGGCACCCTGCCACAATCAGTGTCCTCAGAAACCATGGCCATTCCCAGGTCTCATTCCAGAGAATTATGGCAGGCCTCTCCTCGTCATGCCCATGGATTTTTTTGTCATGTAATGTGCAACATAGGGCAACTCTGTACTGTGTCCTGTGGAGGGGTGTCCATAATGAAGTGTAAAAATACTGGTATGGCAGGTGGTATAAATGTCTGAAAGATATAACTAAATGTGTATATTTTCTGAATCAAGCCTAACTATTTTAACATATTTGTTCGTTAGTTCTTCAATTTACTACAAAAGTAATGTATGTTGCAAGATCCCATGCAAATGTAGAACTACAATAGTCATTCCACTGCACAAGGGTGGGCCTTCTATAGACCCCAGAAACTACAGACCCATAAGTCTGACTAGTCTTATATGCAAATCCATGGAAAGAATTATCATGGAAATGATTAATAACGAAATAGGAAACTTTCAGAGAATGGATCAAACCCAGCTTGGTTTTGTCAGTGGCAGATCCATTTCTTCTCCTCCTAGTGAACTTCTTTGAGAAAGTCAAAAGCAACGAATGAGGACAAAAGGGTGCATATTGCCTACCTTGACCTGGCCAAGGCATTTGATACAATACCCACTAAGGCATTGTAAATAAACTCATGGAATTAGCCATAAACCCCTATGTTACACTCTGGACAGCAAGCTGGCTTTTGAATAGGCACCAGGAAGTTAGGATAGTGGTGGTCACCTCCACAAAGAGGTTGGTCACTGGCAGAATCTCTAGGGGGTCTGTGCTGTGTCCTCTCCTTTTTGGAATCTACTTCTTGGAAGTCAAGGCTAACATCAAGGACCTCTGGCTGACCAAGATTGGGAGCAATCATAGAATCCCCCAAGATATTAATATCCTACAGGAAGGTCTAACACGGACAGATAATGGGTACCAGAGCCACAATTTCAAACTCAGTGCCATGAAATGCATAACACTACCATTTGGGGAGTCAGCTACATCAGGAAACTATTTTTTTGATAATACTACCTTAAGAGTAGACCCGTTAGTCAGGGATTTGGGTACATATGTAGACAACAACCTGTCTTTTGACCAAAATGTGTCTCAGGTAATAAGAAAATAATTCTATGTTGCTCAGGTTATAAGCAAGAGTATGACATCTAGGTGCAAGGTAGTCATCATTCCACTATATTCATCCCTCCTCAGGCCCATCATTGAATATAATCCTCCCTTTAGCATGTACCTGACCAGGGTAATGCAACAAATGGAACATCCACAAAGTTTCATTACAAAAAGAATGCAGGGCATTGACAATATGTCCTATGCAGATTGCCTCAAAGCCCTATTCCTATACTCTGTCTCCTACAGAGTGTTGAGGGGTGATCTATGTCTACCATACAAGGCATCCCTGAATGACTTTGATGGATCTCTTGCATATATGCAACATAAATAGCATCAGGAGTACCTGATCAAGGGACTTAAACCTTGCTTGTAACATAAATAGGACATGTTAAAGGGACAGGTATGTGTTTCAAAGAATACCCTTTTATTGGACTCCATGTAAAGCAGAGTTCTTCGCTAACCTTGTTCAAAAGTAACCTGGACCAGTGGATAGGAAATCAGAAGTTCACCCCTGGTATGTCACCTATGTGCCTAATAAACAGATGCAGCCAGTAAATGCTTGAGCTACCATACCCCAACTTACACTTCACCATTAAAATAATTTTTTTGGCACCAAAATTTGTTAGACACATTTTGGATTCATGGCTAGGCTTAAAAAGGTCCTTGAGGTTGTCAGTCTAGTATGCACCTATGAAGACATTGCTGTTGAAGTCATTGACATGCCTGCTCATGCTCAGTGACCTTTTCAGGTGCTCATTCTAATGCATGACTGAGAAAGCCTCTTAGAGTGAATAGGCTCAGGGGCATGACACTAAGACAAAATGATTCAGTAACATTCTGTAGGTAGTTCCCTATTTATTTAATTATTGATTGGCATTTGTTTACTGAGTTAGTCTGACTGGGCCTAAAAAGACTCTTTTCAGCAGAGACAGAGAGTTCCAGTAAAAAAATATAATTTACAATTAATGATTACACTTGTTATGAGTTATCAAGCAGTACAGAGTCATGAAAGACAACAGTTCAAAGTGTAAAAGAAAGGAAGACATTATATAATGCTGCAAAATGCAATTTAAAACAACAGTGCAATATCATGAGATTTTGTGATAACATCTTTTAACACTGAAATGATGGCGCTATAATCATACTAAGTTAGTCCATTCACACACTCACCTACCTGCATGTCTTTTGCATCACTCAACCACGGGGAGGACATGCAGACTCCACACAGAAGGTGCTCCAGCCGAGAATCAAACGGGAGAACCTCTTGCTGTGAGGCATCAACGCTAAAAGCTGCACCACTGTGGCCATATAATCATACTAAGTTACAAGGAAAAAATAATGAGGGTTGTGAAGATTGGGTGAAGATAGGTGAAGGCTGCCAGCCTAGCCAGATAAAATTTTGGAGATAATTCTGTCATCTGTAAATATTAATGTAAACCACAGGCTTGTTGTCTTAAATGGTAAAAATAGTGTTACATGTGGAACTGGAAAAAATATAACAACAGTGCACTCTACTGACCAAGTAAAGCATGTTGTGACCATTTGATGTTAAAACTCGGAGTCAGTGAGTGTAGAGTGGGGCACAATGCCTATTGTTTTAAGGCCAGAGTTAATGGCCAGAATTTGCATGTATATATGTCCTTTATTGCTCTGATTTGTGCCCAGTGGTGAAGAATGTAAATGTAGTTTATGTTAGCCTGGGAACCCAGGAAAGTATGAAGAATGATGTAATGTGAACCAGGAATGTGATTTTAAAAACAGAGAGAATCAGAGGGCATTAATCATTTTTGTCTTGACCATCCAACTCATAAACACTGTCTTGCTCTATATGTAAATTTATCTTAGACTTGTGTTTTTTCTTAGAAATAGCTAGAAACAAGAAAAATTAAACTAAGTGCTTTTCTGTGATGTCAGAACTGTACTACTGAATTATTTTAAGTATTTCTCTGTGATCTCTGAACTCTTGACTAGCACTGTGTAGTAAAAGTATTGTCTTGTGTTTTGACTATTTGTTATTAAATATTGTTAAACCCTTCCAACTGTGGCTGTTTTTATAGAGATAATTTAAGCTCTTTAGAGTACTTGCATGCCTTTGGTAAAATTGTGCAAAGCCACTTCAATAGCTTTAGCCTGAGCTATACTACCAATTGGATAATAATATTGCACAGTAATAATTGGACACCCTTTTAAGGGCCTTTGAGTAGCTGATAAATATTAGTGGGTGATGGCAGATGGTACTGTAGTAAAAGTATTGTCTTGTGTTTTGACTATTTGTTATTAAATATTTTTAAACCCTTTCAACTGTGACTGTTTTTATAGAGAAAATTTAAGCTCTTTAGAGTACTTGCATGCCTTTGGTAAAATTGTACAAAGCCACTTCAATAGCTTTAGCCCTGAGCTATACTAGCAATTGGATAATAATATTGCACAGTAATAATTGGACACCCTTTTAAGGGTCTTTGAGTAGCTGATAAATATTAGTGGGTGATGGCAGCTGGTATTACCGTATAGTCTGGGAAAAAGGGGCACTGCTGGAGAACCTGTGCCAGCCTTCCCCAGGAGTGTCTGTGTGGTTGTATAAACTCTTCTCAAAGTGTGTGTGTGTGTGTGTGTGTGTGTGTGTGTGTGTGTGTGTGTGTGTGTGTGTGTGTGTGTGTGTGTGTGTGTGTGTGTGTGTGTGTGTGTGTGTGTGTGTGTGTGTGTGTGTGTGTGTGTGTGTGTGTGTGTGTGTGTGTGTGTGTGTGCATGTGCGTGTGTGTGTTTGTGTCAGCTACTTGGGCAAGGACACGAAGCACTGGTTGGACAGAGAGAGTGCTGGAGGTTTAGCTTGCCCACTAGACTGAGATCTGGACCCTATAGCTGTTCCAGTGGGGAGTCCTTGGGGACCTGGAGAGCAATGGAGCGACCAGCCCCGGAATGACTGTGATCTCTGTGTGCTCTTAAGGGAAATTGCACTTTGCTGTGTGTATTTGTTATCCATTCCTCCTATATTAGATGTCCCTCACTTGTGTAGTGGTGAGGATTGAGGCACCTTGACTGCTGGGCCACGGCACGGGCATCACATATTAATTGTTTGGCAGTGGTGGGATATCCACACCACATATTAATTGGTTGGCAAATACTAATTGGCTTGTAGTGGTGTGAGTAGAGTGAATTCCTGTAGCTGGTGTACAGTGAGCTCTGAAGGTGTTTTGTACTCTAAATCAGCCATGCAGTGAATACTCAAAGTTCAGATCACAATTGTTTTATTTCTTCTGTTAGCTTGTTAGTCAGGGTGAGCAGGCAGCATGTCAGCAGAGGAGTATGGAAAGCTGACAAGGGGTCAGCTGGTAGAGATGTGCCAGGCTAGGGGACTGGTGCATGGAAACCTGACTAAGGCAGACCTGACTGCAGCCTTGGTTACAGCTGCATCAGAAAACAGCACCCAGGAGGACAATCAGACTGGCAGTGGAGATACAATACCCTCAGAGAATGGACAGCTCAACCTTTCTGCAGAGGACTTAAAAATCCATCTGGAGCTAAAGAGACTTGAGTTGGAGGCCAGGCATTTGGAACATTTGGAACTAGAAGCAGCTGAGAGTAAGGCGTCTAGAGAGTGAGGTCAAGGAGAAACAGCAATGTTTGCAGGCTGAGGAGAATGAGAAACTACTACACCTGGAAGCTGAGGAAAAGAAGAGGCAGATGCAGCATGAGAAGGAGATGCTGACTCTTTGCTAGAGTCATGGAGGTAATGGGAAAGGGAGCAACTGGACCCCAGAAGCACAAAAGGTCAGTAAATGTCTTCCACGGTTTAAAGCGGGAGATAATTTTGATAGTTTCATTCATATGTTTGAGAGGGTATACAAACAATATGGTGTTGACCAAAGGCTCTGGGTACAGTTCCTGACCCCCCTTACTCCATGGTAAAGCTGTAACTGTTTTGTCAAAAATGTCTGACATTGCATGTTTTGATTATACTGCTGTTAAAAATCACTTGCTAGAATTGTTTAAGCTAACACATGAAATGCATAGGAAAAAGTTTTGTGAGCATAGACGCAAGACAGATAAAAGTGTGTGTGAAAATGTTGCTGAAGTGAGCACTTATTTCCATAGGCAGGTGAGTGGATGTCAGGTCACCAGTTTTGAAGGGCTGGCAGATCTTTTGGTGAGGAAACAAGCCCTTAGCACTTTGCCTGAGGACATCAGGATCTGGTTAGCTGATAGACAATGTGCCACTTCACATGAGTTGGGGAAGAAGGGAGACCTATGCCTGGCAAGCAGGGCAGCTCTGCACAGGAAAGGGACCCCCAGTACTGCGCATGGGTTTAAGGAACCCATGGTGGGCAGCACAGACTGCCCCAACAGAATATGCCAGCAGCAGGGGAAGCCACTAGTCCAGGTACATGTCCAGGAGCTAGGGTTAAATGTTTTGAATGCAACCAGTGGGGCCATGTGGCATACAGGTGTCCATGGAGGCAAAGTGGGGAACAAAAGGTGAGGGAGCCAGTAAGTGGGAAAGACAAAATGCCAATAGTAGGTTGCCTTGAGGCAACAATGGTACCAAACTACCATCCTGCAGATGTCCTGATAAGGAAGGATTTGGATGAGGCAGTACCATGTGTTTGTGTAGTTACATGCAGTCAGGCTTGGAGACAAGCAGGTAGGTCTGGTGGCCTGGGGAGACCTAGACAGACTGCATACTTGCAGCCAATACTGGCAAAGTGGTTAATTCAAGGAGGGAGCTACCCTGTAGCAGTGAGACTGAAGGCAAGCCACAGCTGCTTGGGCAGACTGGTTTTACATGGGATAGAGTGACTGCAAAGGTAGAGGTGAGTAGTAGTACCCAGGCTGACAGTGAGGCACCACTGTCAGAGGATGCCTGTGGAAGGGGAGCTGGGAAGGGTTACAAGGAGTGAGTTGAGACAGGCTCAGACCTCAGACCCTACATTGCAAGGCCTGAGGCAGGTAGCTAGGGAGGCACCTGATTCTCATGGAAAGGGGGAATCTGTATACTGGGACAAAGGTTTACTGTACAGAAAGTGGACCCCTGAGGGAGGGCTAGAATGTGAGAGAGTACAGCAGTTGGGAGTGCCTAGAACCTACCATCTGGCATTTCTAGCCATAGCCCATGATATTTCCTTTGCAGGTCATATGGGGATAAAACATACAAAGAAGCGTATTATGCAGAACTTCTATTGGCCTGGAATTTCCAGAGATGTAACAGGGTACTGCAGGACCTGTGAGCAGTGCCAAAAGTAGACAAGGTGAGAGCTCCTTTGATGCCTTTGCTTGTGATTGAGGAGCCATTTTAGAGGGTAGCTATGGATATTGTGTGTCCCCTGAGTACCCCAAGTTCAATAGGGAAAAAGTATATCCTAATGATAGTGGATTATGCTACATGATACCCTGAGGCAGTGGCTTTGTTCTCCATTGAGGCAGAGAAAGTGGCAAATGCTTTGTTAGAGATTTTCAGCAGGGTAGGTTTCCCAAAAGAAATACTGACTAACAGAGGTGCCAATTTCATGTCAGACCTGCTGGCTTGTCTGTGGAAGTCCTGTGGGGTGAAGCACATGAAGACCACTCTCTACCATCCCCAGACTAATGGTCTTATTGTGAGGTTAAACTCTACAGTCAAGTCCATGCTACAGGCATTTGCAGATCAGTTTAAGAGGGAGTGGGACAAATATTTGCCCCATCTGTTGTTTGCTTACAGAGAGGTTCCCCAGGAATCCACAGGTTTTTCACCCTTTGAGTTGGTGTATGGGCATAGGGTGAGGGGACCTTTAGATTTAATTTGAGATGAGTGGGAAGGTGAGTGCGTGTCTCACAAGGAGTCTGATGTGGCATACATCCTGAGCCTCAGGACAAGGATCGGGGAACTCGTGGGCCAACAACAGATAAAGGTGTGATATGGCAGGAATGCTTGAGCTAGAGAGTATGCTGTGGGACAGCAGGTAATGGTTCTCATTCCTGTCAGACACAACAAGCTGCAAACAGCTTGGGAGGGACCCTACAAGGTGGTAAGAAAGGTAAGTGATGTTAACTACATGGTGGAATTGCTAGGCAGAAGGCAGGGGCACAAATTGTACCATGTTAACATGATGAAACCTTACCATGATAGGGAGGCCCTTGTGCTGAGCATTTGCTGTGGATTGCAGGAGGAGTCTGAGGGAGATCTGTTGACTGATCTCCTCGGTGAGGCTCAGGCTGACACGTTAGTGGAAGAGGTAGCAATGTCCCAGCAGCTATCTCCTACCCAGGTTCGAGAAATCCGAGCAGTGTTGCAGGAATATGGGGACATGTTCACTGGGAAACAAGAGTGCACCCACCTGGGGCAGCTACTAGGTGGATACAGGACCCCAAAGGCCTATTAGGCAGGACCCTTATAGAGTGCCTGAGAGAGTCAAATAGACTCTGAGGAGGAGTTACAGGAAAGGTTGGAACTAGGGGTGATTCAAGAGTTCACCCGTCCCTGGGCCTCCCTAGTGGTGCTAGCACCAAAGAAGGATGTCAGCACCAGGTTCTGTGTGGACTACAGGAAATTAAATAGTCACAGAGAGTCAGATGTTTACCCCATGCCTGCAACAGATGAGGCCCTAGAGCAGCTGGGTGGAGCTAAGCATCTTGCAAACATTGATCTTACCAAGGTTTACTGGCATGTGCCCTTGACTCCCAGTGCTAGAGAGAAGTCAGCCTTTGTGACTCCTTTTGGCTTGTATGAGTTCACAAAGATGGCTTTTGGAATGAAGAATGCCCCAGCAACTTTCCAGAGGCTGGTAGATCATATCCTAGTAGGAACATGAGGGTTTCCCCTTGCTTCCCTAGAGGATATTGCCATCTACAGCCATACCTGGTCAGAGCACCTTCAGCATGTCAGGGAGGTTCTGGGCAGACTACAGAGGGCAGAGTTGACCATTAAGCCAAGCAAATGTCAGGTGGGTATGGCAGAGGTCTCCTACCTAGGACATAGAGCGGGGAGTGGTAAGATAAGGCCAGAACCTGCCAAAGTGGAAGCCATTCAGGCATGGCCTGTACCTATTACCAAAAATGAGGGGAGGGCATTTTTAGGGACAGCAGGGTACTACAGAAAGTTCATCCCCAGTTATAGTATCATAGCTGCTCCCCTCACAGATCTGACAAGAAAAAGGCCAGATAAGGTAGTGTGGACCACAGCAGTTGAGCAGGCATTCCAGAAGCGTAAAAAAGCTTTGGAAGGACCCCCTGTGTTAGCCAGTCCAGATTACAGCAAATAATTTTTTGTGCAGGTCGATGCTTCAAACCATGGGGTGGGGGCTGTACTTATCCAGATTTCTTCAGAGGGGGAAGAGCACCCAGTGGTTTATCTCAGTCATAGGCTCCAACCCAGGGAGGAATGCTATGCAGCTGTATAAAAAGAATGTCTAGCCATAGTGTGGGCACTGCAGAAACTTCAGCCTTTTCTGTATGGAAGGAAATTCATTGTTATGACAGATCACAAGCCCATAACTTGGTTAAACAGAGCCAGCCAGCAAAATGTCAAGTTGCTATGATGGAGCCTGGGGTTGCAAGAATATTATATGTCCGTGCAGCACCACAGTGGGATTAGCAATGCCAATGCAGATGGGCTCTCTAGACAGGGAATGGGGTAAGGTATACTCAGATAGACCTAACTCCCTCAAACAACGTTTCTCAATGGCCACTTGAAAAACTAGCTTGAGTTCTCCGGGGGAGAGATATGTGAAGACTGGGTGAATATAGGTGAAGGCTGCCAGCCTAGCCCAATAGAATCTTTGAGATAATTCTGTCATCTGTAAATATTAATGTAAACCACAGGCTTGTTGCCTTAAATGGTAAAAATAGTGTTACATGTGGAACTGGAAAATATGTAACAACAGTGCACTCTACTGACCAATTAAAGCATGTTGTGACCCTTTGATGTTAAAACTCGGAGTCAGTGAGTCTAGAGTGGGGCATCCTGCCTATTGTTTTAAGGCCAGAGTTAATGGCCAATATTTACATGCATAAATGTCCTTTATTGCTCTGGTTTCTGCCCAGAGGTGAAGAATGTAAATGCAGTTTCTGTTAGCCAGGGAACCCAGGGAAGTGTGAAGAATGATGTAATGTGAACCAGGAATGTGATTTTAAAAACAGAGAGAATCAGAAAGGATTAAGTATTTTTGTCTTGACCATCCAACTCATCAGCACTGTCTTGCTCTATATGTAAGTTTATCTTAGACTTGTGTTTTCTCTTAGAAATAGCTAGAAACTAGAGAGATTAGACTAAGTGCTTTTCTGTGATGTCAGAACTGTACTACTGAATTATTTTAAGCATTTCTCTGTGATCTCTGAACTCCTGACTAACACTGTGTAGCAAAAAGCATTGTCTTGTGTTTTGCCTATTTGTTATTAAATATTTTTAAACCCTTCCAACTGTGGCTGTTTTTGTAGAGATAATTTAAGCTCTTTAGAGTACTTGCATGCCTTTTGGTAAAATTGTACAAAGCCACTTCAATAGCTTTAGCCCTTCCTGGGCTATAGTACCAATTGAATAATAATATTGCACAGTAATAATTGGACACCCTTTTTAAGGGTCTTTGAGTAGCTGATACATATTAGTGGGTGATGGCAGATGGAACTACTGTATAGTCTGGGAAAAATGGGCACAGCTGGAGAACCTGTGCCAGCCTTCCCCAGGAGTGTCTGTGTGGTTGTATAAACTCTTCTCAAAGTGTGTGTGTGTGTGTGTGTGTGTGTGTGTGTGTGTGTGTGTGTGTGTGTGTGTGTGTGTGTGTGTGTGTGTGTGTGTGCTTGTGTCAGCTACTTGGGCAAGGACATGAAGCACTGGTTGGACAGAGAGGGTGCTGGAGGTTTTAGATTGCCCACTAGGCTGAGATCTGGACCCTCTAGCTGTGTCAGTGGGGAGTCTTATTGGGGACCTGGAGAGCAAGGGAGCAACCAGCCCCAGACTGACTGTGATCTCTGTGGGCTCTTAAGGGAAATTGTACTTTACTGTGTGTATTTGTTATCCTTCCTCATATATGAGACGCCCTCTCTGGTGTTAGTGGTGAGGATTGAGGCTCCATGATTGCTGGACCAGGGCCAGGGCATGGGCATCACAAGGGTTATAACAATGTCACTGGATGAAAACTCTCACATACAAACATTCATAGATTGTCAATAATGCACATTCTACAGCCTTAACATGCAGTAAAGAACAGACACATAAATCCACATATGCTGAAGCTCTTAAATGCAATCTTCCTAAACCCTAAAGACATCCCAGACATTGAACCAGCAACAAATATCCTCAGCAGCCCCAAAAACACTCCCCAAAGCAGCAGCACCCAGTACAACACATGGAGCCACATCTCACAGAGCCTTAGCTTCTAAGCCCATAAGGCAAGTCACCACATAACCCAATATTTTAGTCACAGGAGACTCCATTGTGAGACACACAGATGTGCCTCTCACCAGGTCGATTAAGGTGGTAGTCATTGCCAGTTGCCTATTAGGAGATAAGATCTGACAGATCGCACTTACACTCAAGCCATTAGATAGGAGGTACCAATATGACTCAGCCATTGTCCATGTGGGTATAAATAACCTGCCATGTACCTCCCTAAACTATATGAAGTTGGACATGATGGAGCTCTCAGAGTATGTGTCCTAGGCCAGGGATTAGCATTCTACCTTCTCCATGGATGATGCCACAATGCCACAATATGAACAGAAGACGATTGACTTTAATAATTGGCTTAGCTTTTAGTGTCACTGCAGGGGAGTACAGTATTTGTCAGCATGGGAGGATATAGTTGACAGACCACACTTCTTTGCTATAGGTGGTCTGCACCTGTCCCCTCTAGGCTTTTGAATATTGGCTAAAACTTTGACTTTCTCCACTGTGCCTTTTTTAGACAATGCCAAACTGACAAATCTTCCGAGACAGCAATCAACTCAATTACTGATTAATGCCAGGACACTAAACAGGAAACTCCACTCCCTGCAACCTCCTGTCATCATGGAGAATGCAGACATTTGTGGAGTTACTGAGACATGGCTTAAAGCCAAAGAGAGAATACTGGCAATGAAGGTCTACAATGCCTTTCACACATTTAGACCAGTACATATCCTTGCTAGCTATAGATCCCTACTATGACCTAGAAAACCCATAACACATACTTAAACTTTCTGGAGAAACTCACTTTTCATCTTAATGCTGTATTCATGGGTGATTTAACTACCCCACTATAAACTGGGAATCATACATGGCCTTAAACTTGCAGGCCCAGAGATTCCTGGACTTTGTCAACAAAAACACCCTGAATCAGATTGTCCAAATGCCCACTACCGCTGCAAATATACTGACTCTGGTCCTCACTAATATGAGAGAATGCTTCACCCTCCTCCCCCAGTGTAATGCCCTCTCTGGTAAAGTTGGACCTTAAAGCTGTCTCCTTTGAAATAAAAATAAAACCAAGAACCCCTGTTGACACTGGAACATTTTGTAATTATTCTAAGGCAAACTTCCTACTATTAAGTGATAACATTGCAAAATTCCACCTCTCCCAAACCTGAGAACACTGCTGCCTATGCGGAATTGTTCACAGAGACCCTGTACAATCATGTTAGTCAATGCATAGAGACTGCTGTGCGTAACAGGAATAAGCACACAACAAACTCAAAAAGCAAACCATCCTGGTATAATCCCAATATCAATAAATTGTATAACAAAAGGACGAAAGTCATGACAAAAATTAGAAAATGTAATACCCAGCAGGATAAAAAAAATTGCTTATCAAATCAAGCAAGCAACTCAGATGGCAAACCAAGTTAAGCAAAGCCAATATTGAGGTAAAAGAATTATCTTGGAAATGATTAACAATGACATACGAGATCTTCAAACACTAGCACCAACCTAGTCTGGCTTTGTTAAGAATAGATTGTGCCTACTCAACCTGGTGGACTTCTTCAAGAAGGTCACCAAATGAATGCATGAAGGCAAAATAGTGCATATTGCCTACCTTGGTCTGGCCACAGCATCTGACACAATACCCCACTCATAGAGGTACAGCTGGCTAATTTGTGCCCTGTGCCAATATCACAGACCAGCACCCCACCACCTCAGCTCTTCAAGTGAAGAGCAAACAAAAACAGGCATTTCACTGTATTAAACCATCTTAGTACAGTGAAGTGCCTTTTGTTTTTTTTTTTACAGTTATATCCACCCCTCTTCCACTGCACAGCAAAAAAAAAATGCTGTTCCTTCTACTGACACACCAGTCATGTGGTCAGACTGAAAACCACCCCACCCCCACCCCACTCCCAGTCATTCAGGTTCCATTGTTGTGCCCTGCCCCCAACTGCCCCCAAAAGATACATCAAACTGCTTGCTACAAATGTAGCAAACAGTTGGTACTGTTTATACCCTGCCTGTATGGAGAGCTACAGTGCTCATGATTTAGATTAAAAAAAAACTGTCCCTTTTTAAACTGTAGCAAACTGATTACTACAAATATAGCCAACAGCTGCTAAAGTGTAAACCAGAGAAGGAGTGCTGCAGCTGTCAGATTTGACCAAAAATGCAGTACTGTGATAGGGATGATCAGTGGCTAATTGTGCTCACCCAGCACTTTGCACCAGGTGCCATTGTCCCTCTCACCCCATCGTAGCTATGCTTCTGCCCACTCAGGTACTGCAGACAAACTCACAGAATTAGGTTTAAATCCCCATGTCACCTGCTGCAAAGTCAGGTGGCTCTCAGATAGAACCCAAGAAGTTAGGATATAGGAGTCCACCTCCATAAAGAGACTGGTCATTAGCAGAGTACCACGGAGCTCTGTGCTGGGTCCGCTCCTTTTTTGCATCTGCTTCTCTGAAGTCAAGGTCAATCTTAATGACCTCTGGCTGACCAAGTCTGCAGATAACTGCAAACTAGGTGTAGTCATAGAACCCTCCTCTCAAGACATTAATATCTTCCAAGAAGGGCTGACTCAGACAAATGACTGGTGCCAAAACCAAGGTCTAAAACTCACTACTGAGAAATACATAATAGTAACCTTTGGAAAGTTGTCCACCCCTGGAAACTACCTCATTGATAAAACATCCCTAATAGTAAGCCTAGTATTCAGGGATTTTGGGGATGCATGTAGAGTGATGTGACTTTTGACACTCATGTGACTGTGGTATTATGGAAATCCTTGTATGTTGTGCAGCTTAAAAGCAAGGGTATGGCATCTAGGTCCAAGGAAGTCACTGCTCCACTGTATTTGGCCCTCATCAAACCAATCATTGAGTATAACATCCCCTTTGGTAGGTACCTGACAAGAGACATGCAACAACTGGAACATCCACAGAGATTCCTCTTAAAAAGGTTACAGGGTGCAAATAATATGGCCTATATGGATTGACTCAAATCCCTGTTCCTGTACTCAGTCTCCTACAATCTGTTGAATGACAATCTATGCCTGGCATGCACTGCATCCTTGAATCCCACTCTGATGAAACTTCTGTATATCCACTAAATAAATAGCAACAGAGTTACCTGATCTAGGGACTTAAACCTTGCTTGTAACATAAATAGGACATGTTGGAGGGACAGGTATGTGTCTCAGAGACTAAACCTTCTCTGGACCAGGCGTTCCATCCATGGGAAGCAGAGTTCTTTCCTAATCCACTTCAAACATAACTTGGACAAGTGGATGAGAAATCAGAAATTTGCAACTGGTCTGGTACATATGTCCCTAATGGACAGAGACAGTCTGTAAATGCTTGACCAGCCAAGACCTGGCCTACATATACCACTTAAAATAATCTTACCATTCCTAAACTTGTCAGATACATTTCTAATGCACAACTAGGTTTAAAAAGACCCCTGTAGTCATTAGCATAGCACACACCTATGAACTTATAAAGGACATCTGAAAATTGGTACCTACTCTTTGCTGCAGGAACATGTAAAAGTACTTCCACCATTCATTAAAAGTAGAATTATGTGTGGAAGCAGTTGCCCTGAAGAGCAAAATCAGGAAAAGTCCTTTGTGTAAAAGTAAAATCATAAATTACCCACCAAATAAAAAAGCTGTAACCAAGGCCAAAATAATGGCTAGCTGTATCACTATATGAATGAATGAACTCAATGAACAGAGAGGTTATACAACTTCCTTACAGATTCCTGCTTAAGTAATTATTTAATTTCTGGCATTTATACTGGGATAAGGATATCAAGATAGTCAGGAAGGTACAAAGAAAAGTTAACAGGAAAATAAAGTAACTAGAGTACAAGGAGTATGGGGACTGATGGCAGGAACTAAATGTATCCTTTCTTGAGGATTCACGAGGATAGTTAAAAAAGAGGAAACTTGGTTTGGTCCACAAGAGGTATGTCAGTGGAACAGGAAGAAGGATAAGGCCTATCATATTTAGATTAAAAGGTTCAGCCTAAATATGAGAAAATATTTTTTCACAGAAGTAAAAGTGTATAAATAGAGCAATTTACTAGAATGGAGAGCAGGCTGTAGGACCACAGAGTTCTTCAGAAAGGCCTGTGATTGTGATGGGTAGTAGACTAAAAGCATTAGCTTAGATGGTATTAGAAAGATGGCAGTTAGCACAAACAGGTGAACCAGATAATATTTTTTCTGCAATCCAGAGCACATAATATGATCTATTAGCCTTAAAAGGTCTGTAGGCCTGGCCTGGAAATGTCAGTGGTGCATCCACCATGGGTGGGTGGAATGCTCAGAAACAGCAGAAGGGAAATGCAAGTTGAACTTCTCTCTGAAATTACATATGGTCACTGCAGTCAGTGTGGGGGGTTCATATAAACAAACTGTTATGTCTCAGACTCCAGTACATAGAAACAGCTCTACTGTACCAGCATTATGGAGCTAGCAATCCTGTACATGAAACATTTATGTTTGTATGTTCTTACTAAGCTTACAGCCAAAGAGACCATTTAGATGCTCAGCCACATTACCCTGCACGTTTGAGGAACTAAAACACCCTACATTAAGTAGATTTTCCTTACATATCTTAAGGGAAAATTTGCAGTTACCCATACAGTCAACCAGACTGGATATAGAGATTTTTAGGGACATATTCTGCTTGATATGTAAAGGCAGCCTGTTCCACAGATGGGGAATATATCGAGTTAGGTACTAGCCATGTCATTTGGTGATGCTGACATATTTGCCAATAATATCAGAGTGGGGTATTGTAGCAAACACCTTGGCAAGGTCCAGGTAGGCAGTGTACTGTTTTCCCTTCATCCATAGCCCAGGCGACCTTCTTAAAGAAGTCTACCAGGGTGAGTAGATGAAATGGTCCCATAATGAAGCCAAACTGGGATGGGTCTAATGTCTGTAGGTTGCCAATGTCATTCACCATTTCTATAATAATTCATTTCCTGACTTTCCATATTAGACTAGTCAGACTAATGGGTCTGTAGTTTTCTGGGTCAGTTGATGACCCACCTTTGTGAAGAGGATGACCATTGTGGACTTCTAATCACCTGGCATGTAGCCTGCTGAGGGTCTAGTTGAATAGTGCCTTAAGTGGTCTTGTTAGGTCATGTTTTAGGCTATTCAGGAGGGAACCAGGGATATTGCTGGTGCCCATTGAGGCAGTGTTTTTGACCTTAATAAGAGTGGCCAGGACCTGCTGCCTGTTGATAGTCGGGGGTGAAATGCTCAAAGGGATTTCACAGGGGGGGTAGTGGGGGGTGGGGTGAAGTTGCAGCTAAATTTATCAGCCAGTAGATTAGCTATGTCACCCTAGTCAGTAATGATTGTGCCATTTACTACCAGTTCTGCACACTGCTGAGTGCTACCTTAAAGGTTCCCAGCATAGCTGAATATGGCTTTGTGATTGTCCTTAGCCTGGGATGCTGTACTCACCTCATAACTGGCCTTGTTTGACTTTATTAGACCTCTTAATTTCTTGTTTAGCTGAATCAGAGAGCTCTTGTCTCTTTGAGAGTTATTAATTTTTGATTTTAGCCATGACTTTTTTCTTTTGTTTTATACTCTGTTAAGGTAAGGATTCCACCAGTGGGGTTTATTTTTGGTGTTGGATCTTGGCTTACTTTGGGTAGGTATGGCAGCCTCAATGCAGCTATTTACATGTTTATACAGGGTTTCTCTGAATATGTCTGTGTAGGTAACTGGGTCCTGGCTAGGAAGAGCAAAGAGTTTTGACAAACTGTTGCTTAATGGGATGCAGTTTGCTTTGAAATAATTCCTAACTGTTACTGGTTTAGTAGGGACTCTGTGTTGATTTTTATTTCAAAGGAAACAGCTTTGTAGTCCAACCTCATCAATGAGGACATGACACACGGAAGGGTGCAACACTGTCCCATGCTGGTGAGTACTAGGTCCAGTATGTTTGGTCCTCTGGTTGCAGTGCACACTATCTGGTCCAGGGTATTCATGTTGATAATGTCCAGGAAATGTTTTGCCTGTACATTGGAGGTAGTGTGTGTATCCCAGTATATGGATGGGTGATTAAAGTCTCCCATGACTAGGGTGTTCGGATGCTGAGTGCCTCTCGTAGGTCTATGTAAGAGTTGTGGGCTTTATAGTTCATAGAGCTTGCTCTGTAGCTGGCCATGACATGGTAAGGAACCTTGTCTATGGAGTCTTAGATAGGATGAACTCCAGCACATCATCCTGTTTAATCAAGATGGAGTTGTGTTTGTTGCTAACATAGATTGAGATGACTCTACCTTTAGACCTTGTCTGTGCTGTTGTTGGCCTATGTGTGCAGAAGAATCTCTAGCCTTGCATATGTCCACATTTTCCAGAGTGAGGAATGCTTGTAGGGTGTAAAGTTTTTTGTGTAAGCTACTGACAATGAGCAATAACACCTTAAAGTTGCTTTGAGTTTTTTTTTTTTTTTTTTTTTTTTGGTGGTAGGTTTGTCATTTTGACATTGCCTAAAAAGTCTGTAAAGCTGTAAGGTGATGGATAAATATATAGCCAATATCTGAAAGCCCAGGGAAGCAGCTGCAGGCTGTCTTTGTGGAAACAATGTGATCTGTTCACCATGTCCCCCATGCTGATACATATTGGATCCTAGCAGTGACACCAGAAACTAAGTCAGCTATCAAAATCAATCATTATCTGTTCATGCTGTGGCATCATCCTTTGCAAAGGTAGAATGCTGCTCAAAGCAAGGCACATACCTGTCTGTGACATATAGCAGAGAGATCCATTATGCCTTTTTTCATATACTCCACTTCATATTATGGCTGGTCTTTTTAGAAAAATATTTAAATTTTGAGAGACTTTTCATATATTTATTTGGTGATAACCAGTGGCAGCTCATACTATTGGACTACAGGACTGCAGCCCCCCCCCCCAGCTGTAAAAATAAAAACAAACAAAAAAATAATAGCAAGTCCCAGAACTCCGTGCATGCATGCTCGGCGTTCCAAACTCCACAAATGTGTGCTGGAATCTGGACTGGTTAAACAGCAGTCCACATTCAAAAAGAAGGCATCAGACTACAGATGCCCCAGAAGTCTATGTGGTTACAACTACACAGACTGGAAGGGGATTGTACTGCAACATCTGCAGGCTGGATAGCTATAGCTGCGCTCATGGGATCACAATGTGAATTGAATTTCAACAGAGTTTGAGGCAGGACTGGCTGGGACTTGTGCATTTCAATGGAGCTGGGACTTTGAAGTTGCATTTCAGACAATGCTGGAACAAATAGACTCTAAACTCAGGTAGTTTTGTGTGTGTGTGTGTGTGTGTGTGTGTGTGTGTGTGTGTGTGTGTGTGTGTGTGTGTGTAATGCCCCATTTAAATATACCTGGTAGCTAGAGACAATAACTCAGGCTCAAACCCTGTACCCTGGATGCAGGCAGCAAGAGCCTGAATTCCCTACCCACCACCACTTGTGAAAAATTATTCAGATTTTTGCCTCATATTTTTGTTCTGTTCTGCTGTTCTTCATAATATCTGTGGTTTTCTGGATTTTGAATTCAGCAAATAATGATAGACATTTGAATTTCAGACTTCATATTCTTCAGAAAATACATGGTAACACAAAACCTTTTATTCTAGCAATGTTCTAAGTTTATAAGATCAATATTTGAAATTTGTCCTTATTTTTCAGGATGTATTCCCCCATTATTGGCTTTGCCCAGATTTTTTGTGCTAACAGGTTGAGAGCTATGGTGAGAACTGAATTCACTGAATATGTTTGGGGGCTGTATTTCCCCATTACTGGCTTTGTCCAGATATTTTTTCTAAGAGGTTGAGAGCTATGGTGAGAACAGAATTCACTAAATGATAGCGATTTAAGTTTCAGTCTTCCTGCTTTTCAAGAATCAGCTGATTTGACATAGTGGTATGTTGCTCTGACTGTAGTGCACAAGGTCTTGGGTTCAAGACTTGGCAGTGAAATGCATTTTATTCTAGCAACTTTCGAAGATTATACAAGCAATATTTAAAATGTGTCCCTGTTTTTGGGTTTTTGCCCCCACCCAATAACGTTTGGCTTTTTCCAGATTTCTTGTGCTGCAAATTTGAGAGATACAGTTGAGTGTCAAATGGATTTTCCAAGGAGCTGAGAGCTTCAGGGGAAGAGAAGTTTAGTGCTGCTTATACTGAGTGTACTTGTGTTTTATGCAGAAGGCTGTGGGTTCTACTCCCACAGTATGTAGATGCATTACTGTACTGTGTTGTGCTTTTAAAGGGGGTGGTTGGTGCAGTCCTGAGAATGTCCTCTTTGGTGGAGATGCCTAGTAACTATGAACCTGTTATCATTTTGCCATCCAGTCCCTACTGCAAAATTACTAGCTTATCATTTTTTTAATGTAACATAGGCAATTTATTCCTTAAGGGAAACAAGCACTTTATTTGTAAATGAAACAATGAAATATAAAGTTGTTTGCTAGCAGCAACCTCTTCATTAGTTACAGATCTCTTTAATGTAGAATTATTTAGATGACCTTTACTTCTGCAGAGATTGTGCATATCTACTGATACTGGTGGATTGTAGACATTTGAGTAGACATTTATGATGGAAATGTTCTGAATTGGGCAGTTTTGTCATTATTGGTGCATGCATTTTGTTTCATTGTTTACTGTAAAAATGTTGAAAACAATAAATTTAAAATGCCCTCTAACATTTCTACTGTATTATACAATATAATTTAATACAATCAGGAAGGTGTATCAAAGACATCATGTCTGTTTCATGTGCAAGGGGCCTATGAGTTGAAAACAGACCAAAGTTAATCTTTATCTGCCACTGGCCAGATGTATTTTCTTTGAATGTGGGTTTCAATGCTGTTTCAATGAATGTGAGTTTCAAAGGCAGAAAACGTGTAACGCTAAGTCTATTTTCATTGTAAGACTACATTGCTTTGTTTAGCATATGTATATTAGTGTTTGTGCTGTAATATATAAAATAAAAGTTTTAAATGAAATCCAGATCATTGTAGAAGTAAAGCAGTATGCACATTACAGTGATTATGGTAAATGGGGTGAAATAGTCAAGTAATGGGACATTGGAATGGCTGCAGGGGGAGGCCCCATTCAACCATGCTTTTGTGATGGAGGAAGGGACACAAACTCAAAGACAGCCCCGGCTGAACTATACCTCTCAACTGTCCAGATTTTGCAGCATGAATAGATTTTTGCTTCTTATTTTTGGTTTGTTTCTCATAAAATTTGTGGTTTTCTGGCAAATCATTTAGGAATTAAGTCACTAAATAATGACAGACATTGAGTTTCAGAATTCATACCTTCAGAAAAAATGCATGTTAAAGCAAGACGTGTTATTCTATCAACTGTCTAAGTTTATACAAGAGCAATTTTTAGTACTGTTTGTATGTTCCCCCAATATATTTGCCCTTGTCCAGATTTCCTGCATTAAGAGGTTGAGAGGTTCATAGGTAGGTACTAGGCTATCGGCCCTGAGGCCTGTATAAGCCTAGCCAAAAAGGTTCACTGGCTTTCACCACCCAAGAAAACTATTTCCTGCACCCCTGTCAAACCTCTCAACTGTCCTCAATTTTGGCTCAAAATTTTGCTCTCCCCCTAATAAACCCGCTGCAAAATGGCAATTTTGGAAGAAAACATGGAGGGTTTACAATTAATAAATATCGTAATGATCACTGTTATAGATTACTTTTATTTCAGAAATGCATGTAGATTCTCTTATTTTGTCAGCTGCTCAACTTAACAGTACTAATATTAAAAAGTGTCCCTTCTTTGACAGGTTCACAGCTATATTGTGTGGCTATTTTATATTTCTGCATCACATTTTTGGTCCATTTTTCATAAAATTGAGGTTTTCTGGCAAATTAGTGGCAAATCATTAAAGACTGAAGTTAGAAAATAATGACAGACATTTGAGCTTCAGATTTCATACCCTTTAGAAAATTCATACTAATGCAATACCTACTATTCTATTATCTTTCTAAGTTTATAAGAGCAATATTTAAAAATTGTCCTTATTTTTGGGCCTTTGTCCCACTTCTGTTTATTGCTTTGTCCAGATATCTTGCTCTGAGGTTGAGAGGTATGACAAATGTGTCAGGGCCATCACCATCAGCCAGAGACATTTCAAACTTTGACATACTTGTTGCACCCCACTCCCCCATGTAGTGACTCTGGATGTGTCCAAGCAAGGCAAAGAGCAGTTATGCAGTGTAAGTGTGCAGACTATCCCCCATCCAAGGTAGACATAAGTACTACAGTGGCTTTTCATCTGAGCCTTGATTTTGCAGAATGTTCTGGTTTTCTGTCATATTTTTATACTGTTGATTTATACTTCTTATTATTCAGAAAATGCATGTTGTTGCAGTGCCTGTTGCTCTTTTTTTAAGTAGCAATGCTTTAATGACCATTAGGTAAGCTTTTCTGAAATTGTAAGATGCAAGTAAGCTTTAATAAGCATACCGTTAAAGAATTACTAACATTGAAAGTCTTTTTGCTGTTGCCATGCAGATAATATTTACATAACTAGATAAAGAATAAGCCTTAGGTACTGAAATGCATATGACAATATTTATAATAAAGGACAGGATTACAGTATTTTCAGAAGCTCATTACATTTGCTGGAGACTTGCAGTCATCTCTGCAGGCCTTACCCATAAACTAAACAGAATGCCAATCTATCATGTGTGGTCCATATCCTGTACAGTAATCCTTTAAGAAATGTATCTTGAGCTTATTTCTTGTTTGCTGTTCATTCTTTACTTTGATCATGTTTTCCCCATGAAACAAGTAGATAGTTGTTGTCAGGCAGCAATTTTTTTTTTTGGACAAGGAACATTTTTTACAAGTCGGGGTATCACAGAAATTGCTACTTACAGCATGTTACTTGGTACTTTTATAAAGCTGAATATAAATTATAATTAGAACTGCAGTGCAAGGGGAAGTGGTTTCAGTTGAGTGCTGCTTGTTTTTTATATTTGATTTTGACTGGCATTCCAGTGATGTATGTAAAAAATAATTTATCTTTTCATGCCTCACAATCTTTTTGTTTTCATATAGATATTAAGTAAGCTGTCATGTAGCCAATTCATTGAAATATTTTTTTCTTCTACACTTCATTTTGTCTTGATTGGACTCTCATAATGATGGTTTGGCATCCAGGGCAGCGTATTTAATTAAAGTCCCAGTTTGTGTGATTTTGAGTATAGCTTCACCCCTTTCTAGTTGGCCACACCCCTTCACATTGACCAAACCCATTCAGCTGTCTCATGCAGCCCCCCTTTGATTTGATTTGAAGTCACCAGCCACCACTGGTGATAACTCTGGCCACTCCTGAAAGCTTGGCTGTTTGGTCAACATTACCATTTATTTTAATATTAATTTCACTTAATATAATTGTGTACCCTTTTAAGAGCCTTATAGTAACTGGCTGGTGGCAGTGGAACTACCTTATAGTCTGGGCAAAGCTGGTGGAGAGTGTTATCTGTGCCAGCCTTTCCAATATGTGTGTGTGTGTGTGTGTGTGTGTGTGTGTGTGTGTGTGTGTGTGTGTGTGTGTGTGTGTGTGTGTGTGTGTGTTAAAATTAAATTTCAAAGAGTATATGTGTGTATCAGCTACTTGGGGCTGGGACACAAAGGACTGGTTTCACAGAGAGGATGCTGAAGGACTTGGCTTGGACACTCGCTGAGGACCTATAGCTGTACCAGTGGGGAGTCTTATTGGAGACCTAGAGGGAGACAGATAGAGAAATCCAGACCCCAGATTGAGTGTGTTTCCTGTGTGCCCTTAAGGTAGATTGTGCTTGATGCAGAGAGGTTTGCATCTAGAAATACTGAGTGTATCCATTTGTGTTCCAAGTGAACGCCCCTCTCCAGTGTCAGTGGTGAGGATTCAGGCTCCTTGATTACTTGTTCAGCGTGGGGATGTCAACATTTTGATGTGTGCTTTAGTGATTCCTGAGGACTAGTGTTGTTTGATGGCTTAGGAGGTCTTTGAGGTTTGGGATGGTTTGTTTTAAAAACCTCTGCATAGAAAGGTCTATGTGTGTGGTGAGCAATATGTGTGAAGAATGTAGTGTGTGTATTCTTCACAGCCTTGTTTGAAAGTGAGAGTTTTGCCTTCGAGGAAGTTATGTATGTACATCTCTTGCATACTGTGTTAGTATCTTTAAGGATTAAAAGGTTGTCTGAATACATGAAGTTATAGCTATATTGTCTTAGGATGCCCATATCTACAAAGCTGGCCACAGAGACATTAGGGAATTGCATATCTATGTTGTCAGGACTTGTATTATGGTTGGGCTATTATGGCTTAGGGACTTGGTTTTACATATATCACCTGAGAGGTGTCTAGGGCTAAGGCTAGATCTAAGATAGTGCTATGATCTGGCATTAGTACTGTTCCATGTACAAACTAGCTGCCCTAAGTCTTCCTGAGTTATAGGTTGCAGTCCTAAATGCCAGCTTTATAGGTAAATTTTCCAAATGAAGAGTTTGCTACTACACAAGGCACTGCTAAGTTCTATTGCTGCGTGGTGACTGCCTTACTTATAGCAACATAATTAACCTGAATTCTAATTCCTGTGGCCTCCAGTCAATAAATGACTATACTTAAGAGTTCCCTGTGATGTTTCCTACTCAGAGAGACCCGATTAACACCTTCTGCCTAAAATCGATGTTCCAGGAGTCGCTTAATGCAAAAGCAACAACAAAGTAATTCTTAGGTAGAGTTTAACAACAGAACAGCAGCTAATATCCCTGACTAATCACCCTGAGATGCAAGCAAACCTAGAAAAGCAGCACAGCTGAGAAAAGATGATTTTGATAAAAAAATACTGTAAAATGCTTTCAGTGTGCAGACACACAGAAGCAATCTCTGTAACTACCAAGTGCAAAAATAGAGTAAAATACTGAAATTATTCTTAGCGTAGCCTGGATGGCTCTTGATGCAGTGGAAACACACCTGTGGTGTTGTTTGAGCTCAGTGTAAGTACTGAGCCATGCAAATTTACCTTACTTATAGCCATAGAAATAACCTGAAATCTAACTCCCATGCATTCTGACCAATAAACAACTACCCTTAGAGTTCCCTGTGATGCTTTTCAGCTTGGAGAGACCAGCTCAACACCTTCTGCCACAAGATGGATGACCCTGGATTCACTTAAGGTAATAGCAACCACAAAGTAATTCTCAGGTAGAATTTAACAATACAGGAACTGGTATCTCTGACTAAATTGTCCTTCTACTTGGTGACTGAGAGTTTAACAACAAAATAGAAACTGATATCCCTGATTATATTGCTCTTCTACTTGGTGAATGAGATGTAAACAAAAGAAGAAAAACGTTAAAGCAGAGAAAAGGCAATTTTGATCAAAAAGTAGAGTTAAATGCTTTCAGAGTGCAAACACACAAAAATGATTTCTGTAACTAGCAAGCACAAGTGCAAAAATACAGTAATACATTGAAATTATTCTTATCTCAGTCTGAAAGGGTCTTGATGTAGTGGAAACACACTCATGGCATTGTTTGAGCTCAGTGTAAGCACTGAGCTGTGGAAATGCGCCTTATTTATGGCAACTGAAATAACTTGAAATCTAACTCCTGTGCCTTCCAGAGAGACCAGGTCAATGCCACAAGATGGATGACCCTGGAGTCACTTAATGTACAACCAGCATAGGTAATCTCCAAACACTTGACCCTACTCAGTTTGGATTTGTCAAAGGGAGATCTTGTCTGTTAAACCTGGTGGACTTCTTGAAGACAGTCACCAAGGCCCTGGACAAGGGAAAATTTGTGCATACAGCCTACCTAGACTTGCTCAAGGCATTTGACATTATCACCCACTCAGGCATCATTGACAAACTCACCCAGCTAGGTATCAACCCTTATATCATTAGATGGGTCACTAACTGGCTCACCAATAGAACACGTATAGTCAAAATATTAGAATCCACCTCCAACAGCAGACCTGTAAACAGTGGTATTCCCCAGGGATTAGTCCTAGGACCTCTACAGTCTGGAATCTATTTCTCCAAAGTACAAGCAAAACCTAATGGTCTGTGCTGACAAAGTTTGCTGATGACTGCAAACTGGGAGTAGTTATAGAATCTCTAAACAATGTCAATATCCTACAAGAGGGTCTTACACAAACAAATGATTAGTGCCAAAGTCATAGCCTTAAACTCAATGCAAAAAATGCATCATCATCCCTTTTGGTAAGAGAGCTTTTCCTGCTACCTACCACATCAGTAGTATTACCCTACGTATGCACTCAGTGGTGACAAACCTGAGCATACAGGTTGACAGCAACCTTACCTTTGATCACCATGTCTCCACAGTGGTAAGAAGGGCATTCTATATTGCTCAACCCATAAGTAAGAGCATTGACTCCAGAAAATTGAAGTTATAACTTACTGAACTCCTCCCTCATCAGACCAATAACTGTGTACAATCCCCCTTTTGGTATGTACCTTTCCAAGCACCTGCAGCAATTGGAGAGAGCACAAAGGTTCCCCACAAGGAAAATTCAAGATCTTTAGCATCTGTCCTATGTGGATTACCTTAAATTACTGTCACTTTATTCTGTTTCATACAGACTACTCAGAGGTGATCTCTGTTTTGCATATAACGCAATCTCTTACCCTGCTTTACTGGAAATGTTTCATATCCGCAAGTCAAATGGTGCACAGGATACTCACTCTAAAAACCTTAACCTGGTATGTGACATTAATAGAACCTGCTGGAGGGATAGATTTGTCTCCCAGAGGTTACCACACCTTTGGAACAGGCTCCCACTTAAAGTCAAACAGACCACCTCATTGGCCCTCTTCAAACACAATCTGGACGATTGGATGGGTAACCATTAAATCACCCTGGGGGTTACACCTGTCTCCCTCTTGGACAGGGGCAGTAGGTGCTGGTCATTAAAATAAGGGTAGAACATGGCATAGCCCCCACCTAGTTTGGTTTTATATTATATTTTACCAAAAGCTTCAAAACAATACATTTTAAACCATAGACATGCATACTTACAACACAAATGTATTTATTTATTTTATTTTTATTACATTTGTTAACTGGGTATGTCCGATTGGGCCAGATGCCTGTTTTCAGCTGAGACCCGGGGAGATAACCTCCACAGTAGTGCACTACAGCAAACAATCCTGAATACAATACAACAAGAGTAATACAATAACAAGCAATAATACACTGCAAGCAAATAGCACAAATGCAAGTACTGGGAAATATTACATACAAAAAGAAATGAAGATACAAGTTAAAGTGGGAAAAGTAAAAGTAAGTGGGAAAAAATAATTAACCTGGAGAGTGGCAGGAGCACACCCAATGATTGGTAAACTGTTCCTTTAGGAGAGATTTGAACTGATTGAGTATAGGGTTTTCAGTTATGGTCTCTGGAAGAGTGTTCCAGAGTTTGGCTATTCTGTGTGAATACAGGGATTTGCCATGATAGTTGTGGGAGTTGGATACCTTTAGTAAAAGTTTGTTGGAAGATCTCAGTGATCTATGGTGAGTACTAGGCTGAACTAAATGGGGGATGGCGGGTCAGTTGCTGTGATTATAGATTATTTTGTGGGCTAAGGTTAGTTGATTAAGTGATAAAAGGTTGGGGAGCTCAAGCCAGTTTAATTGAGAAAGAGCTGAACAGTGGTGAGATCTATGTGGGTGATTTGTGGCAAATTTAGCGATCTAATTATAACAAGATTCTAGGTTGTTGAGGTCCAGTTTTCAAAGATTTGTGAATATGAGACAGCCATACAGAAGGGTGGATAGAAGGTGTGTGCAAGCAGTGGCTATTCTAGCGTAGGGAGTTAGAAATGGTTTGGCCCTGTATAACGAGTCTAGTTTGATGTGAACTTTTTTGATAGTTTGGGAAAGATGTATATCAAATTTGAGGTTGTCATCTATGTTAACACCTAAAAGTTTAGTGTGTTTTTTGAGTACTATTGTAGTTCCGTTTGTGGAGAAGATTGACAGAGTGGGGGGTTTGAGTTACTGAATAATATAATTTTGGTTTTATTGGGATTTAGAATGAGTTGGTTTTGAGAGAGGTATGTTTCAATGTCCTGAAGAGAAGATTGCATTTTTAGTTGGAGTTCTTGGTATGAGGAGGCAGAACAGATGAGTGTAGCATTATTGGCATACTGTACAATTGAGGCTAGATGAGTTGCTGAACTAAGGTTGTTTGTGAATATGATAAAGAGAAGTGGACCTAGAATAGAACCTTGGGGTACACCCACAGAGATGGGGAGTAGGGGGGAAAGAAAGTTTTCCCATTTTGTAGCCTGTTGCCATTTCGAAAGATAGCTATGAAACCAAGTTAGGGAATGATAGACTGAGGCCATAGGAAGACAGTTTATTAAGAAGCAGCTGGTGGGATACAGTGTGAAAGGCAATGGAAATATCAAGAAAGATGGAAGAGCCAAACTGGCCTTCATTCATGAGTTGATGGATGGTGTTAGTGAAGGTTAGAAGGGCAATGCTGGTGCTATGTTTGGGTCTGAAACCATGTTGAGAGCTGGAAAGGAGGTTATTGTTAAGGAAATGGTTAATGAGTTGGTTGTGGATGCATTTTTCTAAGATCTTTGCAAGGGGGGAAAGGATGGCTTTTGGACGAAAGTTAGTTAGTTCTTTGGAGGGTCCACCTTTGTGGAGGGGTATAATGTGAGATATTTTCCACAGAAGTGGAACATATTGTTCTCTAATAGAATGATTAATCAAGATTGAAATGGGGTAGGCAATAGAAGGAGCTGCAATTTTTAGAAATAAATTAGGGATTTTATCTACAACTGTGCAGCATGGTTTAAGTTTGGATAAGAGAGTCTTTATAGAATTAGTTTGTATGGGTGTGAAGGAGAAAGGGTTGTGAATGTCTGTGGTAGGAATGGGGACAGTAAGTGGCTGGATTGGTTGGTTGTTTAGCAGGGGGGTGACTGTGCTGATGAAGTGGGAGTTGAATTGAGTTGAAATAGCATCTAGGTTGTTTTAAGTAACAGGGGTAGGGGTTGAGGTTCGCCCTAGGTTGAGGAGTTGGTTGATGGATAGCCAGACTTTTTGGGGATTATTTTGGTTTTTCTGCTGGCAGGAAAGGCAGTATGTTTGTTTGTCTTTTCTTATATGTTTCTTTGTTAAGTTTCTTAGTTGTTGATAAGTAAAAAGTCAGATTTGTCTTTGGATGTATGGTAAGCTGACCAAGCTTTATCTCTATACTTCATTAGTAGTTTGGTTTCTTTGGTTAGCCATGGGAGGGGCTTAGTTTTAGTGCAAACTTTTCCATTGGAGGCTAGATTATTAGGAATAGGAAGGAAGGTTTCATTAAAGTACTGAACAGCATTAACTGCAGGTGTTTGGGCCCAGTTACATTGTTGGAGAAGGAGGTTAAAAGTAGTGGAGGAGAAGTTTTTCATGGTAGTGATGTATTTATAGGAGAGGTTGCTATGGGTATACATTCATTTCCTGTAAAGAAAGGTTGGATAGTGTTGACTGAGGGAGTCTGGAAGGCAACCAGCTAGGAAACTTAGGTTAGGTTTGTTAGTTAAGATCCAGTCTAATGTTGACTGCTTTTTGGAGTGTTTGTCTGTATGAGTTGGACAGTTTATTGTTTGGGTAAAGTTGAAGAGATTTACAAAGTTGGATGGGTTGTTAGCTGTGCAGGTATGCCAATCTAAGTTAAAGTCACCAAGAACAATAGTTTCATGGGTGAATGTGGTGGTTGCCCAGGAAAGTAGATTTTATATGGTGGAAAGGTTGTTGCCTGGAGGAAGACAGGTGGCTATGATTATTATAGCTTTGCTAGTGTTGATTTCAAGGTGGGTTGTTAATATTTCAGAGTTGGGCAGATCAGGAGGGGTACAGCGTAGTTGTACAACTTTGAGGGTGTCTTTACACATAACAGCAACAACACCTACATGTTTATTGAGTCTGTCAAGTCTTATGATGTTATAGCCTGTTGTGAGAATTTCACTGTCCTTAATGTGGGGCTTTAGTCAGGTTTCAGTTACTACAGCAATATCTGGTGAGTAGGTGGATAGGGACAAACCAAAAACCATGCAAGGTAGACAGAGTGCACAGATTGTGCCAATAGAATCCGTACTATGAACAAGTAATCCAGCACAAAGAGAAGGTAAAAATAAATAAAGAGTAGGTGGATAGGGCAGTGTGGAATTCACTAGTCTTGTTCATGATACTATGGAGGATGAAATTTAACAGGAGAGGATCAGAGTTAGAGGCTTTATGAAAGGGGGGGCAGGGGTGTGAGTGACAGATTGAGTACAGGTAGTCATGGGACATGTGAAAGATAGTAGGTGTTGAGAACTGATGTCATTGGGACCTGGGTTGGGATGGATGTCAGCTTGGAGTTTAATTTGTGTAATAGAGTGAAGAAGAAGTCTAAGTTAGTTTGTTAGTTATGGTATTTGGAAACTGGCGAAATAGGATGGAGGGTGTGAAAGTGTTTGAGAGGTGAGAGGTGAGAGGTTGTATGATTGAAGAGTTGTGGGTTAATGTTACTATAGGTGTGGGATTGTGTGTAGATTGTGAAATGTGGAAGGGCAGGATTCACAAAGCCTCTGTGTAAGAGTTATAACTCATACACGGAGGCTGCAGTTAAACGGAGTGATGTCATCATGCTCTGCATATTCATGAGAGCATGCTGAATCACACCTAAGTCTAACACGGTCCGTGTAAGACAGTAGGGGGCATGTCCGTAGGCCGAGCCCTGCAAACGGACACGCCCCCAGAAGAGCAAAAGTGCCCAAAGTAAACACCTACGACAGAGTCCACGGAAATGTGAATAAACACAACACAACACATGCCCCCACAGACTATGAACAGAAAATATATAAATAAACATGTTATATATTTTTTTAAATTGTAAAAATGTTTAACCGTGAGTGCGCTCATTTGCGCGGGCGTGCCCGTAGCGCAGCTACAGTTAGCAGTCAGTGGGAAAGCATATAAGAGCTAAATATGCAAAGTAAGCCAAGAAGCAATAGCGTATCGGTAGAGATGTTGGCTGAAGAGCAGGCATTCATGGTTCGAGCCCCCACAATACCAATTTTTATTTTTAGCAAAATAAGCACGAAACAAGTCCCTGACAAATATGTACACATAAAATCACATTTTATGTAAAATGTAATGAAATAGCCCATTTATAGTGAAGAAATGTGAGGTAACAAAACAATAAAAAATGCCAGATGTGCCCATAGCTGAGCTACAGTTTAACAGGGTGAGTTCATCTGCCCGTACGTGAGCAGTGGTTTAACTGGTGCAAAATGAGTGCCCATAGCAGAGCAGTGGTTTAACACGCTGAATCTAAGTGCCCCTAGCTGAGCTGAGCGTAATATGCGTGCCGATAGCCAAATGAGGCTTAAACCAGCGTACCCCGTTTGCGCGGAGCTGCGCACCGTGCAAACAAGCTAACTGACAGGCAACGTTGAGCAAGCCGTATCAAAACTGCCTTTACACAGACACACCCCTCAGCTTGTCTAGACAGTCATAAAAAATAAAAAATAGTGGCCAGGTTCGAACCCAGGATACTATACACCATAGTCAAGGTACTGAACCACTAAGCCATGACAGCAGTACCTATAAATGCAATAATAGCAAATATATAGGAATGAATACAAACTGGAGCATGACAATGCAGGTTTACTGAAGTTGATACAATTCCAAAATGGCCAATCACAGATATGTGCGGGAAAAACAGACTATATAAGCCCCATAGGCAGGAATACACAGCATAAACGATTGTAGAACTGAACTGCAGGCAGAATGACAGGAGTAGGAGAGGGTAGTTGCTTTCGAGCACAGAGGTGGGGCGTTGAGGAGTCCAGGTACATGCTCTGGTTCCTAGTCCACAATCATGAGGCCCAACTCATGCAGGGCCAGGTCTTCTGGGGAGCATACAGCGCTGAGGCGTGGGACCGGTTGGCTCATGATCTCACCAGTGCCACAGGGATTCCAAGGACTGGTGAGCAGATCCATCACCACCATGCGGACCTGAAGAGACGCAAGCAGGACCAACTGAACCTTTGGATCCAGGAGGCCCGGCAAATGCCCAATGCCCCACTACTGAGTAAGTTACATTTAATTATGTATGTAAGAAATTAAACTAGCTGATATTATGGAGATGTGTATTCCAATATTACTTCATTTATATTACAGCTGCAGGTGTCCGTTCTGCGAATCGCAGAGCCTATGGCAATAGGCTGGTGCGGTTGCGC
This sequence comes from Protopterus annectens, assembly GCF_019279795.1. NCBI lineage: Eukaryota > Metazoa > Chordata > Ceratodontiformes > Protopteridae > Protopterus > Protopterus annectens. Next base: position 409,683,305 of record NC_056726.1, on the reverse strand, counting down.
CACCAGGCAGGTCAGTAATCCACTACCAGTAACTGTAAAGAAATATAAAAGTATGACAGTCAGCAAAAGAGTGCAGTGTAGTCACTAAGGAATAAAATGTGCAAGTAACAGTGTGAAAGTGTCTGCAAGTATTGCTTGATTACAAAAGTGTGTTGCAGCCTGTAAGCCAAACAGAAAAATGAAAATGTCTGACATAAATTCTGAAATAAAAATGCCCCACCTGTAAGAAAATAGTACACAACCTGCAGCAGGCTGAAAAGTATAGCTGCAGAAGATGATGAAATCACATGTGTGAAATATATCCCTGTTGAAATACTGAAACATGACAGAAGTGAGACTGCTGGAAAGGATTGTAATAACTACAGGTAAAACATGTCAATAAAGCCTAGAAGTAAGTACCATCCTGAATAGTAAAATGAAAGCAAGTGAGAGAGTGTGAGAAAGTGTCATGAATCCAGAAATACAGTAGTAATAACCCCTGAATAAAGTATACTGCAGTCAAGACAGAATGAAATGCATGTGAGAATCAAAACCAAACAGCGAAATCTGTTGCTGCATCTGGAATGTGTATCCCAAAATCTGGATATGTTGCTCTCAGTCTGCAATATGCAGATAGGATGATTGTCTGATATACCAAACATCCACACTTGTCTACAGCTATATAAAGCAAATGTAGCAGGATGATGTAGCTGAACAAAGCTAGATATGAATGTGTATGAAGAACAATAAAATGTATATTGATGTTACAGTAACAGTCCTATCACCAAGTTGAAATAGTTATCATATAGGAAACTGTAGTTAGAACAGTAGTGTGTATATATCTGTAGCTATTAGAAATGTACAGCATATGTATTGGTATTTGAAGGTGTTAATATTATTTTCTTCACCCCACCCTATAACCACATATAACCCATTCCACGTGAAAATGGTATGTGCAATCACAATTAACACCCATGGACGTTTGTCCTGTTGGGTCATATATATTTGCATGTCCGTTGATGCATCTGCCCTGTTCATACATCCAAACCTGATGGCCTGTTGCCATCAATTAACCCTGCATGTTGTTGGACTGTGTATTGCTGTTCAAATTATGCATGTGTTATGCACGCTGTTCAATGGTGTGAATATCTGGGTGTTTGGTTAATGGGAATACTAATGCATGCTGTTACAACTAATTGTGAATGGTATTATATGTCACTAACCCAAACTGTCATGCCATAATGCAAAACATAGGACGACAGGGAAGGTGGGTTCCAGCGGACCCACCTCTCCCACCTCAGCTGGCGAGTGCACCTGGCACTAGTGCCAAGTCTGGACCCTCCTCCGGTGGCTCTGTGCCACCTGCAGGTGGAAGCGCTGCAGGGGATGGGGCTCGCCCCCCCTCTGCAAGTGTGGTCGGAGGAGAACCACCACTCACCCTCTGTAGCGTCTGGACTGTGGTGCGTAGGGAGATTCGGGACTCTGTTCTCGAGCCCCTACGCCAGCTTAAGGCACGGGTGGCACAAATTACGGGCATGCCTGTTGCCCGGCCTACACAGCCCCCAGCACAGCCCCGTCCTGGGCAGTGAAGGAACAGTGGCAACTGCCTATGGGTGGGGATATCAGTTCCACTGTTGCCATCTGTGGGCTCATGGGCTCTGGATATCCAAACCTCCGTCCCCGTCAATTGTGTAACCCCCCCCACACGTGTCATACACCGCCCCTGTATGCGTCTTGTTTGTCTTGTCTGTTTACCTACCCAACCTACCTCCCCAGCTGTACCGACTTCCTTCACCTGACATACCACTCTCACCTGAAAAAAAAAAAAAAGGGCACTCTGTACCCACAAAAAAATTACGCCCCATACATAGCTGCCCATTCCGCACACATGTCTGCTGGACATGGAATCTATCAATTACAATTGGCTGTACAACAAGTATTATTGTTGTCCTGACACCCCTCTCAGGGGTGGAAGGTTTCAAATGTCACACCAAATTACATACATATGCACAGCTGTTGCTGATGAAGAAATGGGCAGCTATGGGCCTTACCTACATCCCTCCTGCAAATCCCAAGCTTGTTTCCCTACTGTCTTACCCTCTTTGTGACCCCTTTTTCACCACTTTCCTGTCTCCCCATTTTCATTTCTTTCAAAGAAAATAGCACGGGTGTGTGCCAGAGTAAGCACTGTTAAGCGGTTGTAAGCGGATGTGCGCGTTTGTGCGCAGAGCTAACCGCCAGTGCGCATGCGTGAGCTCCGCGCAAACCAGCGCTAACCTGGTTACAACTGCTTAAAAGTGCCTTAGTCACTTTGATTGACAGGTCCTGTACTCAGTTCAAAAGCAAAATACAATCCCACTGTCAGTCCTGAACCCAGGACCTTGGAAACACTAGTCTGTATGACCTACCACTAAGCCATGACTCTTATACAAGAGCATTGTGCTAAAATAAATATAACATGTAATAGTAGGGATGAATGTAAAGGGAATATAGGATGTGTAGTACCCAAAGCATGTAATGTAGAATTACTGTCAAAACTACTGGATTCCCATAATAGTAGTGTGTGAACAGAAACAGCCATGCTAGTTGTTAGCTTGTAGGTAATAATGTCAGTTAAGCTACACATATAAATGTATGTATATGTACATATATATATATAAATATATATCTATAGATAGTTGTAGGTGTCATTGTGCATACACACTTACTACAGGGAACAGGAGAGAGGAATGGAGAAATGTGAATCTACAACACAGCCTGAATCATGAGAGAGATACTAACCTTTACACTCACAGAACAGTGTCCACAGCATACCAGCATGGTCCCCGCCCTTACAATCTGAAAGGGCAACGCCTATCCCACATACCCTTTTATAGCACTGACCTGAAATCACAGTGAGAACTGCAATCAGTACACAACTGGCTGTATGCAATTAGCAAATGCTGGCTTACAATTGGTGCAGAGGCCATCAGATGGACCTATGCAGATACCTACAAAAGCATCCAGTACTAACACTCCACACATGCAATACATTCATTGCACTGTCTGGAAGCAGACAGATGGAGAGAGAAAACTGAGAGAGAGAGAACAAAAAAAAAAAAAACCTACACACTGTGACTCTGTGACTCTAAGCTGTCAGCAGTGACAGTAGCAGCAGCAATCAGAAGCAGTGGTAATGCAACCAGCTGCGACAAACACAGGTAATGCAAAGTAGCAGGTTAATAGTGTGCATACTGTGAACCCTCCAAATGTGTTATAGGTCTGTATCTATAGGTATGTCCATGTGATATGTTGTGTGTACGTAGTTCCACCAAAAGGGGATGACCATACATTACATGTCAATCAGTCTTAGGCCATGATCCTGGCAGCAGTTGTCTGTCGTTGCCCTCAGCAATGGCTGTAGTGACTGCTTTGAAAGGTCAGCCAGGTTCAAAAGGCAGGATCAGCCCATCACAAAGGCACACTGGCTGGGAACAAGTGTCTGCAGGTACCCGATATCACTGCATATGCATCCCATACTGCATAATTCCATAGCGTAGCAGACCAGGCCGGTTATGCATATGATGTGGTAGTTCCCAGGGTCAGTCGAGGTGCCTCCTTAGTGGTGTGGGACCACTGTCGCTGTATGCCACTGTCCAGGTACATATCCTGTAGTACGGCCAAGATAAATCATCAGTGTTATATGCGGTTGTATGTCCTCTTGGAGTGCAGGTAGCACACATCCAGGGATACCATGAGGTCACAGTGATGCTGTGTGTTCTGCTCTGCTGAGGCGGCCCTCACCTGGACATGTGAGATGATAGGGAGGTTACATACAGCTGTGATAAATATTTCAACTGGTGGGGGAGAAGGAGGGGGGATACGTGCACCGAACCTGTCTGCAAGACTGTTGCCAATACCCGTGTGTTTGGTGAATGTTAAGTAGGTGTGTATTAACACAGAGCATATCTGAGGCATTTGGTCCATATGTGTAACATAACTGAAGAAGGCCTTGTGGTCATCCATAGTGTTTGTGGCCATTTCCCTCCCAGAGTAGGCCGTGGCCATTGTTATGACGGACCGTAGTGTAGTACCAGTGCTGACCACAGATGCCTTCCCTTAATGTGAATGTGCTCTGTCCTGCAGTAGCCTCCTGCTATTGTTATACAATCTGCCTCTGTCTGGGGTCCAGCGGACAGGATGCCTAACCTTTGTGCATAGGGTCTGGGTTAGAAATGTGTGTGCAAGTTCCATGCAATCTGTGGCATGTCCGTAGTAAGCATTTGCAAAGGGGTCAGCAGTGTGGGTTGTGGCTTCCACTGGCCCAGTGTGCTGCATGGATACCATCTCAGTCCCAACAAGTGAATAACTGTCTAATCACATACATATCAAAGTAGTCTACTGTGCTGGTGGTGGTGGTGGTGGGATATGTATATCCAGGCCGAGTAACTTGTGTCCACATCACACTAGTGGATGGCGTCCCACATACAGTACCTTGGGATGAACCCCCAGAGTGAGGTTGTGCATTGGACCTGTCAGTGTGTGCTGACCGATGGGGCATGCTACTATGTTGTGTGGAATGTGGCAGGTATTGTTGCACAGGTGTTGGCTGAGCACTGATATCTGGCCATGTACCTGTGTATCCACCACAACACACACACATGCAACATATGGGAGTAGTAATATATCACTACACATGAGTATCATGTATAGTATGTGTGCCATATATTGCTGACATAGTCTGCTGATATCCTGTTTGTGTTCTCTTCCAGGGAGATGGAGCGTCAGCGTAATCCCGCCTACTCTGCAGTGGAAGACGAGAAGATCCACCAGAGCCTGGTGCGGGAGTATGACATCCTGTTTTCCCGCACCAGTCAGAATCAGCAGGAGAGGGCTGCACTGTGGCAAGACCTTGTCCGTAAGGTAAATGATATTGGCACGCATAACAGGACATATGAGCAGGTACAACATCACTGCAGTGATTTAATCCGAAGTGTCCGTCAGCGTGCATCAGATATCCACAGGCAACAGGTTGCCACAGGAGGTGGGGTGGCCACACATCCCCCCCTCACCAGACTGGAGGGGCTACTCTTAAGTGTTGTGGCTCCAGCCCCGGAACAGCAACAGCAGTACACCTGCATCATGATGGAGGCTGGATCCACACAGCAGCATGACATGGAGCGTGCAGGTAATATGCCATATGTACACTTGACTGTTCTGTACACTGTTAGTTTATGCATGTGTAAGGTGTGTCCGTGGTACATATCTGTCATCATAGCATGTAATTGTGCATGTGTGATACTGGCAATATCAGCAGCTGACGTGTGAAAGGCAACTGGTGTACTACTGCACTGTATCATATGCAATATCAATGGCACAGTTGTGCCCACTGACATTAATCTCATCATTTCTGCAGGTCCCTCCAGGGTTACAGCAAGGCAGGCCATCCATGCTGGTGAGTGTGTTTAACATAACCTATAATAGTCCTGATAATGCTAGTAACAGTAGTGTAACTCAGTAGTGCTCTGTGTGTATACTGCGGGGTGTGCATGTGTGTATGTGTGCAGGTGTGCCTGTGCCCATGTGTGCATGTGTGCAGGTGTGCCTGTGTCCATGTGTGCATGTGTGCATGTGTGCATGTGTGCATGTGTGCCTGTGTCCACGTGTGCATGTGTGCATGTGTGCATGTGTACACGTGACCACGTGTGCATGTGTGCATGTGTGCATGTGTCCATGTGTGCATGTGACCACATGTGCATGTGTGCATGTGTCCATGTGTGCATGTGTCCACGTGTGCATGTCTGCATGTGTGCATGTGTGCATGTGTGCCTGTGTGCATGTGTGCATGTGTGCCTGTGTGCATGTGTCCACATGTGCATGTCTGCATGTGTGCCTGTGTCCATGTGTGCATGTGTGTATGTGTCCATGTGTGCATGTGTGCAGAAGTGCATCACTGGTAACAATGTCTGGAGACTGTAAACTGTGTTTCCTGTCTTCCTCCCACAGGTTCTGGTGCTGCTCTGGTGACCTGCAGCAGGGAACCTGAATCTTGTGCCACGGGTACTGGTAATGATGATATTTGTGTAATGGTACAGGAAGGTGTGTCAGGGTCCGCCATTGGTCAACCAATTGACAGTACACAGCTGTCAACCCCATCATTGCGCACAGTCATCCTGCCAGTACATCCTTTGTCACCATTGTCCCTAGGTGATGGACAGGATACAGTGGGCATAGACCAGGGTAATGTGGTACCTGTGGCACATGCGTCCCCACACAGCAGCCATGGGCAGGGTCCTCTGATGGTACCACACAGACAGTTGCCCATGGGTTCTCGTGGGAGCATCTGTGGGCGTACTGCCTCTGGCCAACGTGCCCAAAGAGGTCTGTCAACCTCAGCTATGTTTCGGACTGTCATGCAGGCACAGTCGCATATGGAAAGGTACACCAGACAGGGTCTGAGGGAGCTGAGAGCATGTCGCACAGCCATAACAGACAGTATGCGTGACATTGCGGATGCTATCCGTAATTTCACCGATGTCATAGACAGACGTTGTGGGGACATATTACAGCAGTTCCACAACCAAATGTCCATAAGCCAGGGCAATGGTGGGCGTTTGTGGCGTCGACGTGGCCGTATGCTGGCAACAGCAGCAACTGACAGTCAGCGCGGACGACAACAGGCTCGCGCACGCCCCCATAGTGCCAGCAGCAGCCCCAGCAATGCTGGGTCTGTGCTGTCATCGGAACGCCCCAGGAGACCACGTGCACGTGGCTCTGGACAGTCCCAACAGGGACCTGTGTCCAGTCAACACACTCCCGCTTCTGATGACAGTACCCAGTCTGGCTTAGTACTGGATACGGTCCGTAGCACCCCTGCCAGGCACAGGTACCATGTCCGTGCCCACAGACACTGATCTGTATGACCTGCCAGGTGCAGTCTGTGGCTGTCCACAAACCCCTGTATATGGCAGCCATGAGGTGGAACTGTGTGCGTGCATACACACATGCGAAATGTTAACACCTAGGGCAACCACATTCACGCACACACTGCTCCAACACTGCCCCACCCTGTACTGCTGCCCCTCACCAACACACATGCACACACATGTCAATTGGTGGTATCAGTGGCTGACTCAGGCATACCTAATTCACACCCTGTGCATATGATGATACTGTGCCACCTCCTGCAATCTCCAACATCATTGCGGGAACAGGTAAACGCATTGCTGATGCACAAGGTGACTACATAGAAGTGTATTAGTAGTATCATGTTGGTAACAGTACAGTGTGTTGCTATGACTGTGTGTATATCCCAGCATGCCTGCTGCAGTAACAGTATGAATGTCCTGAATTGTTATCTGCATCCATAGTACATACCAAAGTGTAACAGCTGCACATAATTGCATGCCGGTGGTAAGGTTGTCAACAGATAGCCGCATACATGGGTAGCACAGGGGGGAAGCTAACGCAAGTAGTGATATGCAATGGTGGACATGTACAGTAATGGTGTCAAGTTGCCCACAACGACTATGCAATGTGGATGTTCACGCATGTAGATATGTGTGCAGTACCAATGTAATCCAAATCACAAATAACTATGACATAATATCAGTTCTACCATGGGCATCTGCAATGTGTATTCCTGGGTACATGTTGATAGTGCCTACATATTTGCATTGTTACTTACTGTTATTGTTACCCCTTCTTTGTTGTACAATGCAGTACTTCCAGCCCTGCTTACTGTAGCTTTGTTTGCATGCATGTTCGCTTGGGGTTCCCTGGAACACTGCTTACACCTGCAATGCAGAGTTACAGTGCTTCTGTAGACTCCTAGTGACATCTGCATAGCGTACGATACGTATGTCAACTTTACACATGACAGAACGTCACTGTCTGTCCTGTACGCATGTACGTTGCCTGTGACACATTGCACCTGTCTTATCTGGCATTTACCCACATGTGCAGTCATATATGCCAGTGCTATGAAACAGTAGCGGTACACCCACACATACACACCTTCAGTATGTTGTTCCCCATTGGCCCTATGTGTTGGTACTCACCATGGCAATCACACTACTAGGGTAGCATGTGCAAAGGTAACCTGTGAATCACCTCTATGGTCCAGTTGTGGTTTATGTGAGTCATGTGGCAATGTCACAGCTGCCACATGTATGCAGTCAGCCATCACCCTTGGCCAGGAATGTACAACACATGTGTGGGATGCCACCACACAGCCAATCTGGGGACTGAGCTCTCTGAACCCAGTAATGCCATACCCTGTCAGGTGGCATGTCATATATACTACATCCTGGACAAACTTCAACCCCAATCCCTGCTGCTACTATTGATAAAACCCCTGAAGATGTTTCTGATAGTTTTGACCAATTCTTTACTGTGACATTTCAAGCCCTAGCTAGCCATCTACCTCCTAGCTCCCCTGGTCCTGAAAGTAGCACCCCTAGAAACCTACTTGCGTTCAGCTGCCAACCAGTTGCCACTTCACTTCTCCGTACCTTGATTGAAAAAGTGAAACCCACTACACTTTCTGCTGATCAACTCCCCACCAAGTACCTTCAAAAATCAGATGATGCTATTGCTTACCCCGTCTCAAAACTAATCAAACGAACCATGGTAGAATCTAAATTTCCCACCATCTGGAAAATATCCTGTGTAATCCCACTTCACAAAGGAGGCAGCTCTACTGAATTCTCCAATTATAGGCCAATAGCTATACTCTCTCCACTTGCAAAGATTATGGAAACTTTATTCATAGACAATTCATGCACCACCTAATCCAAAATCGCCTTATGGCAGACACTCAGCATGGCTTCCGTCCTCATCACAGCACTACTTCAGGCCTCCTAGCCTTTACTAACACCATAAACCATATTTGCAACACTAATTATATATCCTCAGCCCTCTTTTTGGATCTTTCCAAGGCATACGATATGGTTGATCACCAACTTGTAATCCACACCCTGCAAACATTCTGTCTAGATACTGGAGCCTTCCAATGGTTTCAATCCTACCTGCATGGTCGACAGCAGGCTGGCCTCTGGCAGAACAAACTCTCTAACCTTCTACCTAACACCCTCAGAGTACCACAAGGCTCTATACTAGGGCCCTTGCTGTTCTCCATCTTCATTAATGACCTTTATACTGTCATCCCAAAAGTCAGCTGTATCCAATATGCTGAAGACTCTACTCTGATCTGCTCAGCCACATCTCCAGTAGAGTTATGGTCAGTTACCCAGACCACCTTTAATACAATAGAAAACTGGCTTTCTGAACATTGTCTGATCCTAAATCCCAAATAAACTAAACTGCTGTTATTTCACCAACACGTAGGTCTACCGCTTTCACGTTTACCATAACATCAACTGATGGCACAATAATCTCCCCTGACCCATCTACTAAACTATTAGGTGTCATCATAGACAATAATCTCAAATGTGACCTACATGTTAATCAAATTATCAAAGCCATCAATAAAAAACTAGGGTCACTTTACAGAATAATAGCCTTCCTAACCCCTCCAGCTAAAGGTGCCATAGCTCGCTCACACCTTCTTTCAACCCTTCTGTATGCATCCCCTCTACTCGAATATGAACAAGACTGTCCTTAACAAACACTCAATTTGCTACAACCACATTGCCAGGTTTGCCACTGGGCTGCCTTTTAGGACACATCATTGCATCAATCTAAATCAGCTTGGTTGGCTTGAACTACCCAGCCTAATACAGTATAACCAACTGATTATGGCCTATAAAATTCTCTATAATCCGGACAATACTCCTGCACTTCAAATATTATCACCCCCTATAACAATCCTAGACCACTTCGATCCTCTAACAAACTACTAATTCAGACTAGCAAATTTAATAACACAACCGGTGATTCTCTCTTTGCAAACTCTGTAAGTAGATCCTGGAACTCACTTCCAGCTGATATTACCTTACTTTCCACCTTAGGTCAATTTAACACTAGACTCAAACAACATTTGTCACTTAACTGGCTATGTCAATGTATCAAGCCTGGCTAACTCGAATGTGTAAAATCTGTTAACCAGTTTACTGTGTAATTTAATTTAATCCTGACTTGTGCTCAGGACTAACATTAACCTGTGGAACATGTTTAACTTGCTTACTTATGTAATCTCTGTAAATAATCTGTTTGCAATATGTAATGCTGGTATTATGTAATGCTGTATCTGCTTACCCTTGTAGCTTTTCTCCCCGGGCCTCCCCTGGAAATGGACATGCATCCAGTCGGACTATCCCGGTCAACAAATGTAGGATAAATAAATAAATAAATAAAATATATTACAGTGACTACAATACAAGTCAGACATTGACACGCACTGACAGCATGCTGAACACACTGGGGCATATGTAGGGACTCAGAATAGCATCCTGCCTGAGCATCACACACCTCCACAGCTGGCACACAGGCATATGTTCCGTCGGAACAGAGCACATGCCACACATGGCACACACATCCCCTGTGCCACACACAGCCTGTAGGGCTACACAACACACCTGCTACAGACGTGTCAGGTACCTGTCTTGGGTGCTGCAATGGGGTCCTGCTCAACAGGCTGTATCTGGTGAAGGTCACAGTGATATGCCTCAGGGGCACTATGGTCCACCACAGAACACATGCATACAGGTCAGTCAGAGGCATGGACACATAGTACTCACTCATTGACCATGCCAGTATGGCTGACCTGAGACATACCTCCCTGGACTACATGATAGGGAACATAGAATGGATCTCTCAGCATGTGGCACAGGCCAGTATGAGCCTGATCTTGGTTGCCAACATACCCTCACCAGGTATGCTACCACTATATGTGGGAAGGGTGTTGTATGTCTGCATTATGCTCAGTCTCCAATGTCATTCATAGGGTATCCGCTGGCTGTCAACGTGTGCTTACATGCTAGGGAAGCCACAATGATGTGCAAGGGTCATCTTGCACATGACAACCATGGCCCGATGTATAATGGCAAAGCTCCTTGGTACACACATACTGCCTTATGCTGCAGGACACGGTTTACATAGCCACCTCCGTGGGTATCACACAGGTTAGGACACTAACAGTGCTGCTACACAACAACAGCAGTGTACACCGGAAGATGCATGCACCGGACACTGTCCTCAGCACGGTGAACTGCAATGTCTGTGCAGTACCAGATTCCTGATTCATGGCTCACAGGTGTTACCCATCACTGACAGGTTATTCCCCATACCATGCCTGTCATCCCCTACACATGTAACACACATGGACAGGGGGGTAGTATCCCAAGGTACCACAGATAAACACACCTCCAGGTTGTTGGCACAGCACAAAGCATCAGGGCCTAATCATGTGCAGCTAACAGTGTGTCGGACTGCCATCTGGTTCATAGCCTGGCACACACAACCCTCCCATACACAGGAAGACCACCTATCCTCCATAACAACACTGGCAATATGACAGTCTCAAGAACTGTGTTTATATGGCTGGACTGCATCCAGCCAGACATTGTGCATGAGCATTACTGTAGCTACAACACACTAGTTGAAGGGTTCACAGCATGTGGTCACTGAATTGCAGTGGAATGACATGTTACCACTACCACAACAGGTGGGAACATGCAGCACCTGTACATCGACTACATGTACACTATATGGCCCAGACCAGATGTGTATCCCCTGCTGTAGGTATTTTACCATATACACCCACACTGTATAGACACATACCGCATGCGGACCCTGCACAGTAAGACACAGTCATATTGGTATACATTGCAAATACCATTTATCCACTCGAGGCATGTGTCAGACATGGTAACTACTGCAGGTCACAGGTATTTATGTGTATGTGTCACACACATACATCATGTGTGCAATGCCATTGCTGGTTTAGGCAATGGCATGCATTGTTATGTACAAAGACCCACACAACGTCATACTGTGTGACACAACCACACGTGGCAGTTGTGGGTTACCAAAACATACCTATCTGTACTCTGACAATGGTAATAGACACAGTAGCAGAGCGCACTATTGGCATTACTAGCCAACTAGCCCTGTTTGGCTGTGCTGATAGTGTGGTGACATCCCCTGTGTTTCCTGGGGGAATATGCAGCATCTGGTGTATTGTAGTATTTGCCAAAAGGATCTGTTCTCTCACACTTGCATTTACACACACCCTACTACCCCCACACACACACTTGCCATTTGCAGGATTTATTCCCCTACCTAACTAAGTCACGACACGTGAGAGAGACACATTAGCAAAGCGCACTATTCGGATTACTAGATAGTTCCTCTTCTCTGGCTGTACTTATAGGGTGCTGACAACATCAGTATTTTGAAAGGGTAATGTGCATCAGGTAGTGTGATCTCCTGATTGCCAAAACTAACATGTTGTTCATACGGAAATGCACATACACAAACTCCCCACATCCAAACACACACACACTTGTAGGTTTCAAACCCCTACCTAAATATGTTATGGCACTTGAGAGTGACACTGTAGCAGGTTGCGCTATTCTAAGCACTGGCAGATGTTTCTTCTCAAGCTGTATGTATAGGGTGCTGTCATCATCATTGTTTGGAAAGGGTAATGTGCATCATGTAGTGTGATCCCCTGATTTCAAAAAAAGCACATGTTTTTCATACAGAATTGCACACACACACAGAGTCCCCACATCCAAACACACACACATGCCATTTATAGGTTTCAAACTCCTACCTAACTATATTATGACACTCGGGAGAGATGCATTAGCAGAGTGTGCTATTCGCATTACTGGGAGGCTTCCCTTCTCCTGCTGTACTTATAGGGTGCTGACATCATCTGTGTTTAGAAAGGGGAATGTGCATCTTGTAGTGTGTTCTCCCAGTTGCCAAAAGGGACATTTCCCTCACACAAACCCCCCTCATCCAAACACACTTGCCATTTGCAGGATTTAAACCACTACCTAACTATGTTATGACACTCAAGACAGACGCATTAGCGGAGCACGCTATTCGCATAACCGGGAGGCTTCCCTTCTCCTGCTGTACTTATAGGGTGCTGACATCATCTGTGTTTAGAAAGGGGAATGTGCATCCTGTAGTGTGTTCTCCCAGTTGCCAAAAGGGACATTTCCCTCACACAAAACTGCACACACACTAACCCCCTCATCCAAACACACACACTTGCCATTTGCAGGATTCAAACCACTACCTAACTATGTCATGACACTTGAGACGGACACATTAGCAGAGCGCGCTATTCGCATTACTGGGAGGCTTGCCTTCTCCTGCTGTACTTATAGGGTGCTGACATCATCTGTGTTTAGAAAGGGGAATGTGCATCCTGTAGTGTGTTCTCCCAGTTACCAAAAGGGACATTTCCCTCACACAAAATTGCACACACACTAACACCCCACATCCAAACACACACACTTGCAGGATTCAAACCACTACCTAACTATGTTATGACACTCAAGACGGACGCATTAGTAGAGCGCGCTATTCGCATTACTGGGAAGTTTCCCTTCTCCTGCTGTACTTATAGGGTGCTGACATCATCAGTGTTTAGAAAGGGGAATGTGCATCCTGTAGTGTATTCTCCTAGTTGGCAAAAGGGATACTTCTTTCAAACAGCTTTGAACACTAACCCCCTCCGCACACACTGAGCATGTACAGGATTCAAACCCCTACCTAACTATGTTATGACACTCAAGACGGACGCATTAGCAGAGCGCGCTATTCGCATTACTGGGAAGTTTCCCTTCTCCTGCTGTACTTATAGGGTGCTGACATCATCAGTGTTTAGAAAGGGGAATGTGCATCCTGTAGTGTATTCTCCTAGTTGGCAAAAGGGATACTTCTTTCAAACAGTCTTGAACACACACTAACCCCCTCCACACACACTGAGCATGTACAGGACTCAAACCACTACCTAACTATATTATGACACTCGAGACAGATGCATTAGCGGAGCACGCTATTCGCATTATTGGGCGGTTTCCCTTCTCCTGCTGTACTTATAGGGTGCTGACATCATCAGTGTTTAGAAAGGGGAATGTGCATCCTGTAGTGTGTTTTCCCAGTTGCCAAAAGGGACACTTCCCTCTCACACACACAAACCCCACTAACACACACACACTGATCATTTGCAGGATTCAAACCCCCACCTAACTATATTATGACACTTGAGAGAGACGCATTAGCAGAGCGCACTATCTGAATTACTGGGCATCTGTTCTGCACCTGTAGTATTTATAGGGGCTGACATCTTTATTTCTACAGAGGTATGTACATATAGTACTACCTGTCTGGTGGGGGATAGCATATATATGCATTTGCAGCCACCTACGTCAGGGTCAGATATGCACATCGCACTGGCAGGTTATGTTCTATACCATGCTTTGGGGCCACAGGACCTGTAACACACAACACAACCAGTCCAGAACACCACACCCACATCCAGGACACACACTTAGCTTCCCTGGGAACAGTGCCAGGATATGCAGGTGTTCACATACACCATTCCAGTTGTTAACATCAGGTACAGGCATATTGTGTGTGAGAACTACTCAGGCCTCTACCACTTTACCCTACAACCACTACAATTTGTGGGTCCATGTGCTATGGCAGAACCACACACCACAGCCACATGGGGGAATACATATTGCACCTGTGCATCTGCAACGTGGGTACTCACTGTTCCACACCAGAGGTAGACCACCATTGTTGATATCTGATCATACCCACATTTCCCTGGACATCCATATCCCATCTCCACCCCCAGGCAAGGTTGTCACTGCACACAAACTGTATTTAGCACAAGCAGACTCTACACTTGTGTAGACTGGGGTGGACAACTTCAGAGGACCCATGCTGGGGGACTATACTGGCCACTCAGCATAATCCTTGACAATTGCATTCTATGAGCATGTGTACGGTTTGCATTGGTCATGCTATCCCACATATACCCATGACTGCTCCACAACAAGACACCTGTCAGCTGTACACCAGCCATATATGCGCCGTACAACAGACAGAGTGACCTAATACATTGCAGAGCTGTAGCCCACAGAGGGAAGACATCTGTGAACAGTTCCGGCACGGCACTTCATTCACACATACTCATTACAACACAGTGTTGACAGTGGAATCGTCCAGAGAATGCAGATAGGGCTCCCCTCAGTCTGTTATTAACGGACACCTACTGTCAGAGATCCTCAGCAACCCTCTCACAGCACACACCGACAACATGGCTGTGGCTTAGCACATTCAATCCCTGGGACCTCCACGGTGCCCCTGCTTGACAGAGGTACAGCTCACTAGCCTCACATGTTGCCTTCTGTGACCTACTTTACAGTGGCACAGTAGCCTACTGTCCTGGGGATGCAGATGCCAAGCACACTCTGGCTGAGCTGTCATTCCCTAGGGCAACAAGCCTAGTATTGACCTCTACACCCATATGTTCAATTGTCGGATGCACAATATTTGTTGTGCTGTTCTACTGTTTGCAGGTCTTTATTGCCATAGCATTCCCTGTTCCTATGACCAACTTGTGTATCTGTGGAAGATGTTTGTATATGACGGCGATCCACTATATCACTTATGTCTCTGTAGTCATTTACTGTGTGCACTGGGCTGATTGCTGTGTTGTGGTTGGTTCCTGGACTGACACGTACAAATACCAGATATGTGTGGCCAACTGCTAAACGGAAATATGGCCTACGTGTGTGAGCATGCCCAGTTCAGCCTTTCCATGGCATGTTGTCTGACATATGCCTCATTTATCAAAGTGTGCGAGCATGCCCAGTGTGAGCTTTCCATATGTTGCACTCTGAAGTCCACCACATATTTGGGTGTGTGTGAACTTCAACAATATCTCACGTTTATGGTTGTGTGTTGGGTGTCATGTTGTGTACTAACTGTCCAACTGCTTCCTGTCTGCCACAACAGGGATTATACTGTGCCTGCAGGGATTGCATGGGATACTTTGCAGACAGTTCTCAACATACTTTCATAATGACCTAACACTGTAGTACCGTATAGTGTACTGGTTCAGTACTTTCACTGTGGTGGACAGTATCCTGGGCTTTAGTCCTATGACTGCTTGACATCTTCATAGTGAGCACAACAGACTGTGTAGGGGCCAGTTGTGCACATATGACCATGTTGCAATATGTTCAGATATGGACTACCTACACCAGGCTCGTCCAACATTGCTAGTGTATTCCACAACATGGGTGGACATTGGCAAACACTAGCGATGTTCCCTAGGCCATTTCTGATGCTAGTCACAGGGTGTGTTTGTCCTTCGACACACATTGTAACTGGAGTTTGCCATGACATATGTCATGGTTAGTATACTGTGCCTCTGTCTACCTCTGACATAACAGTGATACCCAGGGTTAGCCTACCATCTCCCATCCACTCATCAGGATTCCTCTTGAGGGGTGTCGATATGTGACTCTCTGGCTAACCTGTACCAGGAGTTTACTGAAGAGTGGGGGTGCCTTCTGTGTTATGGATCATTATGTACAGCTTGTCCTATGTATGTCAGTGCTGGGGTTCAGATCTCTCATGTGCATAGCTCACTGCCATTCAGATTGTACAAGGTGCAACATGTTCATTCATTCCAGGTTGGACATGGCTTCATACATCAGGCACAGCTTTCCTGTAGCTGGGAAGTATGGCGGTGTGGGGCTGCAGTTTGTTTACTCAGGCAACACATGGCATCTGTTCATGCTCTTTGCTACTCCTGGTGGGGTACTGTTGTGGACTTTACAGTTGATGGAGGTGTCTGCTGCGGTATATCCCACAGGGGCTATTGTAGTCACTTGTGATGCTGATGGAGGATGACTGCAGAGCCACAGTGAGTTCCCCTTATCTACATCTGCCAACCTTCATGTTTGGGTGGGTATATAGTATATGTTTCTGCGAACACTACAGCCACATGTTTGTCCAGTGCAGGATATCTATCACCTTTTGTACCCAGGTCTCACATTACATGTTAGGTACCTCATGGGTTAACACCTGTGTGGTAATTTGTAGGCACTTACTGTATATCCACTGTAGTTGTCTATACACAGTTCTGCAATTAGCTTGCTGACATGGCTATGGCTACAGTTGTCTGTTTGTAGGTGGCCCTTTTGCGGGCTGCTTGTGTCAGCTGGGGGTCGGATATGGTGGGCTGTTTGTACTCCTCTGCATACATGTTCAGTCACAGTCCTTCCATGTTGGCCTATACCTATGGGACATATATACAGAACGGGGGTGGGGGGGGCCAAGACCAGGCCTTGTGGGATGCCACTCATATCCGCTTTGTAGTCTGACATGGATGCGGCATGTCTGACCATGTCAGTTCTGTCCTTGGTCTGGTTTGCAACCCCTCTACTGACATAGGGGTATATATTTAAGCTGGTGAACATATCCATACTGAACTCATACGGTATTGTCTAGAAGCATGTGCACAGTCCAGCTACACTGCGTGGACCACATTGCCCTCATCAATTACCTTAATGACTGCTTCAAATGGGTCAGACATGTTTAGGGGCAGGTTCTGCAGTTACGACAGCCACACTGTGTAGGGCCCAGTATCAGTAGGTCCACAATAGCCTTCTGTCTGCAGTACATACTGATCCTTTCCATAGCTGTGCAGAACAAGCTTGTCAGGATCCTGGGGTGGTAGTTTGGAGTATCCATTCAGGCAACACCTTTGTTGTGATGGACCACTGTTGTTGTACACTGCTCTTTGGGTACATATCCTGTGGTAAGGCTGACATTGGGCAGTAGTGTGATTTGGCATTCCATTATTCTTGGAGTCCATGTTGGCCTCAGCACAGGACACCATCACATACCTTTGCTGCTGTGTGTTCTGCTTTGCAGATGATGGCTGTTACCTTAGCATCTGCAATGTCAGGGGACCATCAGTCTGCTGGGATAGGTATTTTGCACTCTGGGGAGGGGTTTGCACTGCACCTGACAGGTTGTATGTTAGCAATATGTGTGTGTGTTTGGTATGTTGTTTGTAATATCTGTGTGATTCGGAGCATATCTGTGGATGCCCAGCATGGTTCCAACCATCAGTTGGGTAACCCTTGTGATTATCCTTAGTGTCCTGTACGTTTTGTATCTTCATAGGTTCATGGGTTCATACTAGGCTATACACCCTAGGCCATTAGTAAGCCTAGCCACAGTGTGTGTGTCTTTCACGACCCCTTGCTATGTTCAATTATGGCCATTTATGAAGTTCTTCACTGTGCCTCTGTCTGGTCGTGACACAGTGAGGAACCCCAGTATACATGTACGGTCATCCATCCACTTGGCAGTATTCCTGTTGAGGGGTGTCAGTGAGGGGCTCTGCCTACCATGGATTGGGATCCTATTTCTGGGTGTGGGGAGCCTCTGGGTTATGTATCTGTCCCACCAGCACATCTTATTTCATTATGTGTTGAGGCTGAAATCTGTGACTCTCACAGCTCCAATGGCTTTGATTTCCTGTGGTGGAGCATGTCCATTACTCCTGTGTTGGACATGGCCTTGTACAACAGACATACAATGCCTCTGTGTAGGCAGTCTGTGACTGCAGTCAGCTGGGGTGTCTACAGCCAGGCAGCATATGACATATATTTCACACCCTTTATCCTGTTGGTGGGGTAACTATGAGGTCTTCCGAACCGCTGCAGGTGTCACGTATGGTACATCCCATATGAGTCATTGTACTAGATTATGGGTCTGATAAGGGAACAGTACAGTGGCACAGTAACCTCTGTTGATGTTGATGTGAATCCTTTCATGATACGGTGTCCAATATCGACAATCTTCATAGCCACATTGGCATTGTGGGTGTCACATGACAGATTAATGTCGACCTGTGTCCCTAGGTCCCTGATTACTCCTTGCATACATAATGGTTTGACACCTATGTGGTAATTTGTCTGTACCTTGTCTGGTATTTGGTGGGACATTCAAACTGTCCAGTGTCTTCAGGATGTCTGGGTGGAGTTCTTGTGTGTGAGAGTGTGGTCTGTCGCATGCTACAGACTGTACAGCAGTTTTGACTACAGTTATGTGCACATGGGTGGTCTCCGCTGCTTTGTGCATTGTCAGTTACCTGGCAATATGGGTGTCTGTGCTGCATATGGATACTCCCCCTCCTTTGATGTTTTGGTGCAGGTGTTGGGGCCATAACACATGATATGTGGTATAACCTAGTAGTGCTGGTGTGCTATCACTAGGCTTGCAGCAGGCTTCTGTCACTGCACAGACATTGATGTTCTCCATAATGGGAAGTGCCTCAGGGGCATGCATATTGCAGTTTACACATCTGGCATTGGTCAGCATTACCCTTATGTTTCCTACCACTTATGTTTTCTAGGGTGGTGGGTAGTCTTTTTGGCCTTGCCTACATACGGCTCTATGGAGGCGGCAAAGGCCTTATCCAGTATCCAGACGCACACGGGTAACAGGTGCAAGCCATCCCTGGAACAGCAGCATGGCTTGTCATGCTTGAAATCTCAAGCAGACAGGCATTAGACCCTCTTGGACTGACAGCTGTAACTGTGCCAGCTGTTAAACATGAGCATTCTGTGTTTGTACTGTGGCATCATTCTTGGTGAGGGTTGGATGCTGCACACAGCCAGTGTCATACCGCCCTGGGGTACATACTCAGAGGGACCATCCATGTCTCTTTTCATGTTGACCAGGGAGGTACATCTCAGGTAATTCACACCAGCATGAACATTGAGTGCATCATATTTCTGCTTGCTTTGGGGTGACCTGCGTACTTGTGTTATGTGGCATCTTGTGGCAGCCTACAGGCAGCTTACTCTACCCTTTCCCTTGTTCAGTCTGGAGAGTGGGACAGCAGTGTGTCTGCCTATACAGACACCTATTACGACTGTATCAGGCATGTTGTTTCTCCTTCTGGCCTGTGACTGTTTGGCACACCAGCTTTGCGTACTATTCATTGCATGTGCTATGTTTGAAGGTTGTGGTTGCTTGTGATCTGCTTTGGAGGCTTCTGTTGGTGTGGTGTGTTTGTAATTAAGGCCTCCGGGAATATTTGTCTATGTTTATGTGTTTGGTTTACAGTTGTGGTAGGTCTATGTGGGACTGGGT
The DNA here is from genome assembly GCF_019279795.1 of Protopterus annectens. Classification (NCBI taxonomy): domain Eukaryota; kingdom Metazoa; phylum Chordata; order Ceratodontiformes; family Protopteridae; genus Protopterus; species Protopterus annectens. Next base: position 409,663,229 of record NC_056726.1, on the reverse strand, counting down.
TTGTGGTGTATGTGGTTACCTTCTCCTCCTGACTAGTTTTGACAGTACTGAGTTGGTGGAGCTCAACCTCTGGTTTGGATACATGGAACTATCACATATATTTGTATTTATTGGGGGGTGTTGTGGTTGTCTGTGTACTTGGGACTGGTGTCACATTGCCTCTGGATTCACAGATTCTACTTGTTGTGGCTGGACTTAGTGGATTGTATGTGTGGACATATGTTATTGCCATACTACTGGTCAGTGATTACTTCCCTTTTTATGTTTGCTCTATCATGTGGTAGCTTCCTCATTCTCTTGCATGGTTTGATAATGGCTGGAGTCCAGCATGCCAGATGCCTGCGTGTATGGCATTGTGTGTTGTTGTTATTTGTGACTGCATACTCCAAGCATTCCTGGCTGTGTTCATGGAATGCCTGTATAACATGTTCTGTGGTGTGTCCCATATTCTGCACTTGCACGGGGCCTTTTGTGGATTCAACATCAGTTTGGAGGGCTGCAACCTATGTTTTACACATGTTTTTCACTGTGGTATTATGGCCAGGGACTGGGGTCAGGATGTGTATATCCAGTGTGATTGCTCTATGGTCTGGTCTTACCAGTGAGGGGTACACTTCTCATCTTGCCATCCAGTACACATGTTGCTGATAATCACATCCAGTATGCTTACCCCTCTTGTGGGAGTGGTACATTGTTCCTGGGCATTTTGGTTTATGGATTCTGGGTAATTTTCTCCTACTGTGTTGGTGCTAGTATAATGCTCCCGGTGTATGTCTGGGTATTTTCAGTCATGCAATATAATGTGGTTTGGGGGGCTTGATATATTCATGTATTCCGACATAGGCCAGGTGCAGTTCCTGGTATTAGGACAGTAGTCTGCAGCATGCTATATACTGGGAGGTGGTTTTAGCCATTGGTATTTGACCATGGCTAATCCATGCTGCTTCTTGTTGTGGTACCAACATGGGGGTGTGGTTATCCTTGCCATTTCTTGCTAGTCACCCTCCTTTTGTAGCTTGTTCCATGTTTTGTGGCTGTACAGCACAGTATGAGGTGTGACCTGGTAGTGTTAGGGTGCTGATGTGAGCCTTGACCCAGTTCTCTATTACAGGACTGGTATCTACATTCTCCATACTGTGTGCATTTACACTGCACACATCTTGCTGTTTAGACATCTGTCATTGGGTAGCATTACATCTAGGTTCCTATCCCTTGTAGAACCTATGAAGGTGGGTTTGTGTTTTGAGACTTACCTATTCAGGGCATGCTGTGGGTACTGACAGCCTTTGCCAGTATCCATGGGGCATGGCATGATAGGTGCATGCCACCCCTAGCAGTGGTGCATCATGTCATGCTCCGCATGTCTTCCCAGCCTGAAACACATTGGCTCCCCTTTGACTAACTGCATTACTTCAGCCAGTTATTTCACTTGATCATCCCATCGTCATTTTGTGGCTTCATGCTTGGTGAGGGTGGATGTTAGTCAGGGTGCTCATGTGTGCATATAGTACATGGTGTTACATTACTTAACACATGGCATTCATGCCTCAGATGGTGCTGCAGGGCTGCCTCTGTCGGATGCGCATATTACACTTCCCTGTACATGTTTGTGAGCAGGTCATGTCATTTTAGGCATCCATGTTATTATTTGAGTGAGTCAGAGGGGGTATCATTCCCAGGGTTCCTACTGAGCCAGTGTATGTGCTATGCGTTGCCTCTTTGCCAAGGCCAGGGCATACTGGGCACGCCTCCTTCTGCCTACTGGGGCAGGCTCAGGTTGTTCCTCCTCCGAGTCACGCTCTGCCTGTGATGGCCTTGGCAATGGTGGGGGGCTGTTTGGCCCGGCCCTATGCTGGTCCTGCTGCAGCTGTTTTCACAAGATTATATTATGTAGCACAGCACATACCATGACAATTTGGGTACATGTAGTTGGTGTGTACTGCAAGGCTCCACCAGATGTGTCCAGACACCGGAACCGTGACTTGAGCAGACCAAACACACCATCTATTACATTACGTGTTTGCGCGTGTGCCTCATTATGGCGTTCCTGTTCAGGTGTGTGTGCGTTTCTGATGGGTGTCATCAGCCACGGCTCCAGTGCATAACCTGCATCCCCCACTAGGTGCCCGTGTGGGATGTCCCCATTGGCAAATGTCTGGTACAGCTGCGTCAAATGCCAGATGTGGGAATCGTGGTAACTCCCAGGGCAGCCAGCACACACATTCATTATTATGCCCTTGGCATCACACACGACCTGGCAGTTGATGGAGGGGAAGCCCTTGTAGTTAATGTAGGAGCTACCCCACTCACCGGCTGGTGCTTTGATGCGTATGTGCGTGCAGTCTATTGCACCCACTACCTCAGGGTATTCCGCTATTTGCTGGAAGAGATGCATATTGCTGGCCAATACCTCACGGGCATTGGGGAAATATACATGATCACCGACATGTGCTGACATGGCATCCAGGAACTGGTGCAGTACCCTGGAGGCTGATGCCTGTGATATCCCCATCATATCGCCAGTTGGTCTCTGGAAGGTACCTGTTGCTAGTATTCTTAGGCCAACACATACCTTGGTTTCCACTGGGATGGGTTCCCCTCTGTTGGTTCTGTGTGTGAGGCGTGGCCTGCACAGCTCAACAATTTGCTGCAGGAGCTCTCTGTCCACTCTATAGCGCTCCACTATCTCCAGCTCATGTAACCCGTGGTAGGTGACCCTGGGCCTGTACACTCTTCTCCATCTCCTCACTGTGGGTTGTCTGGCACCATCTGCATTGTCACCACCCTCAGCAAGTCGCCTATGTCTCATTATGACAGCTATAGCAGCCCCTAACATTTCTGCTCTGAGTTAAGCTTTTTCAGTTTTCACTTCTATTAGCTTACTCCTGTCTTGCAGTGTTTCTTAAGAGAAACATCCTGCACTACTGTTTGCAGAGTTTTAAGTGCTGGGCTGGGCTACTATTCTGCCTGTGTAATTGCCTGCTTCTAATTGTTTTCACCTGCTAGCTTCAGCAGTTATCCCTGCTAGCTTCCTATTAATTCTGTTGCTTCCTTTTTCCTCTCTGTTTCCTCAGGGGGGAGCAACGTGCATACCATCAGAAATACGCTCACAGTGGCTTACACGCGTGCACACGTGCTTACACGGTTCAGAATCTACTTATTCGGATTAAAACGCGCGTACACCCACGCAAACACTGTTACACTTCTGCCAACAGCCTCCAACATACTCAGCCTGCCCTACACATGCGCACACCCACGCAAACAGTGTTAAACATCTCCCAACACGCTCCCACATGCTCAGTCTGCCTTACACGCGCGCACACTGCCCTACTCGCGTTTCATGGCGCACACACGTGCGCATGCACGCCCAGCAAGAAACTTTGGTGTAAGTAACAGTGTACACCTTCCATTTCTTGACTTTCCATGACTTATCTAGTGGCACACCTCTTTCCATGATCTGTGTCTGTCATCTGTCATGTTACACTGGCCTCCAATGAACTGCATTTCTTTCTACCATTCCCCCCTGTGATGTCACCTATCTACTACTCTATTCCTCCCCCTTATGTATCTCTTACACTACTCAGACTGTGCTCATTTGCTATGTGACTGTGAGATTCAGTATCCTAACCCTCATTTACATGAGATTGCCTACTAATGCTTAGTTACATGTCTTAGACTCAGCTTCCCCCCTTAGCAACCACTACACGGTGGCCATGTTGTTTTTAGTCTGCTGGTCCCTGCATTGTCATTCCATGTATTGCATGAAACCCACATTTGTGGGTTTATAACCTTCATTTTTATGTTTTATACAGCGCAGCCCGTTTGCGCGGGGCTGCGCTGGGTTTAAACATCGGCGATCGCCGAAAAATAAAATTATATTTTTAATATTTTGGCATCGGGTTATATTGCCAATGGCCACATATTTGGCCATTGGCATGCTGCCTGAGTCATATGCACCCTTTTTTTGGAGCTGACATGGCTCCATTGTGGAATTTGCAGAAACATACTCAGTTGTCAACTGAGTAAATTTCTGCAGCTAAAACGTCTCTTACATGGACTGGTTTCTGCTTTGTGGATCGCTAATATACCTCATTTGCATACCTTTCGGCTGCAAGTGAGGTATATAGCATGTCCACGCTCAGTCCGTGTAAGAGACATTTTAGCTGGTCTCTTAGATGGAGTTTAGGGCTGTTCCTGGATCGCGAGGCTTGCATGGAGTGTTGCACGTCTCTTACACTCCGTGCAAGCCTTCGTGAATCCTGCCCGAAGTGCTGGTGATTGGAAGTGTTTGATATCATATGAGTGGAAGGAGGTGAAGCTGTAGGTAAGGTAAAGAAAGTGTAGTAACAGAGTATAATAAGAATGGTGTAGAGGAAGTGCATGATTTGTGGATGGGAGGAGGTAATGAGGGAAAAAGAGATGAGAGGGGTGGAGTAGGAAGGCAGGGATAGATAGGATTCTGAGTTGGTGAGATAGGATAGGTTGGAGAGTGCTAGAGGTGTGGTCTGTCTAGGTATAAATGTAATGAAAGTGGGCGTGGGTGGGAGTGGGGGTATGGTAGGGGAGCAGAGTGAGCCCGAGCAAAGCAAGGGTGAAACAGAGTGGGTAAACACAGAGAGAGAACTTAGGGCCCTTCAGAAACAATCGACAAGGCAGACAATAAAGTCAAAAATGTAAGCAAGTAAAACTAGAGGGGAAAAATATGTAGTTTTATGGAGTGATACAGCTACAGAGAAAACAGTAGTCACACTTTAGATATAGAAGGTAGAGTTGTTAAGAAGAAAAGAATAAGGAGGGGGAGAGAGGGGAGAAAGGAGGACTAGGGGAGAAAAACATTTTACTTGCCTTACAGTACTCTGCACAGTGCCAGTATTTCACTTCAGTGAAATGAGATTTGGTGAAATGAGTTTCCAGTAATTTGAGCTTTCAGTGATTTGGTCAGGGTGAATTAAAATTCAGTGAAATGAGCTTTCAATGAAATATATATATATATATATATATATATATATATATATATATATATATATATATATATATCTGGAGCATTTCTCCCCGGGCCTCCGCTGAAAACAGGCTCTGTGAAACCTAGTCGGACATTCCCGGTCAACAAATGTTAAATAAATAAATAAATAAATAAATAATATATATATATATATATATTACAAGAAAGAGAAGCATACAAGAGTGGAGGGAGATGCAGACAGATGGATTATATCCTATGCAGGAGGGCCAGTTTGAAGGAGATTGGAGATTGTAAAGTGGTAACAGGGGAAAGTATAGTTACGCAGCATAGAACAGTGGTCTGTAGAATTACACTGGTGATCAAGAAGAGGAGGAGGAGGAGTGTGAGGGCAGCACCAAGGATCAAATGGTGGAAAATTAAAAAGGGTGATTGTGAGGTGGAGTTCAGGGAAGAGTTAAGACAGGCACTGGGTGGCAATGAAGAGTTACCGAACAGCTGGGTAACTACAGCAGAGCTAGTAAGGGAGACTGCTAGAAAGGTGCGTGGTGTGACATCTAGACAAATGAAGGAGACCTGGTGGTGGAATGAGGAAGTACAGGAGAGTATACAGAGAAAAAGGTGGGATTGTCAGAGAGATGAAGAAAGCAGACAGAAGTATAATGAAATGAGGTGCATGGCAAAGAGAGAGGTGGCAAAGGCTAAGGATAAGGCGTATGGAGAGTTGTATGAAAAAATGGACACTAAGAAGGATAAAAAGGACCTATACCGATTGACTAGACAGAGGGACCGAGCTAGGAAAGATGAGCAGCAGGTAAGGGTGTTAAAGGATAATGAGAGAAACGTACTCACAAGTGAGGAAAGTGTGTTGAACAGATGGAAAGAGTACTTTGCTGATGAATGAAGAGAATAAGAGAGAGAGAATGTTGGATGATGTGGGGATAGTGAATCAGGAAGTGCAACGGATTAGCAAGGAGGAAGTAAGGATAGCTATGAAGAGGCAGAAGAATGGAAAGGCTGTTGGTCCAGATGACATACCTGTGGAAGCTTTAAGGTGTTTAGGAGAAATGGCAGTGGAATTTTTAACCAGATTGTTAATGAAATCTTGGAAAGTGAGAGGATGCCTGAGGAGTGGAGAAAAAGTGTTTTGGTTCCTATTTTTAAGAATAAGGGTGATGTGCAGAGCTGTAGTAACTACAGAGGGATAAAACTGATCAGTCACAGCATGAAATTATGGGAAAGAGTTCTAGAAGCTAGGTTAAGAAGGGAGGTGATGATTAGCGATCAGCAGTATGGTTTCATGCCAGGAATGAGCACTACAGATGCAATGTTTACTCTGAGAGTGTTGATGGAGAAGTACAGAGAAGGTCAGAAGGAGTTGCAGTGTGTCTTTGTGGACTTAGAGAAAGCATATGACAGGGTGCCTAGAGAAGAGTTGTGGTATTGTATGAAAAAGTCGGGAGTGGCAGAGAAGTATGTAAGAGTGGTACAGGATAAGTACAAGGGTAGTGACAGCGGTGAGATCTGCAGCGGGAGTGACAGATGTGTTTAAGGTGGAGGTGGGATTACATCAAGGATCAGCTTTAAGCCCTTTCTTATTTGCAGTGGTGATGGTTAGGTTGACAGACGAGATCAGACAGGAGTCCCTGTGGACTATGATATTTGCAGATGACATTGTGATATGTAGTGAGAGTAGGGAACAGGTTAAGAAGACACTGGAGAGGTGGAGATATGCTCTAGAGAGGAGAGGAATGAAGGTCAGCAGGACTAAGAAAGAATATATGTGTGTGAATGAGGGGGAGGACATAGGAATGGTGAGGATGCAGGGAATAGAGTTAGTGAAGGTGGATGAGTTTAAATACTTGGGCTCAACAGTTCAGAGTAATGGCGAGTGTGGATGAGAGGTGAAGAAGAGAGTACAGGCAGGGTGGAGTGGGTGGAGAAGAGTATCAGTGTCAGGAGTGATTTGTGACAGACTAGTACCAATAAGAGTGAAAGGGAAGGTCTACAAGAGGGTAGTGAGACCAGCTATGTTATATGGGATGGAGACAGTGGCATTGACAAAAAGGCAGGAGTCAGAGCTGGATGTGGCAGAGTTAAAGATGTTAAGATTTGCACTGGGTGCGAAGAGGGTAGACAGGATTAGGAATAAGTATATTAGAGGGTCAGCCCAGGTTGGACAGTTTGGAGACAAAGCCAGAGAGGCAAGATTGCATTGGTTTGGACATGTGCTGAGGAGGGATGCTAGGTATATTGGGAAAAGGATGCTAAGGATGAAGCTGCCATGTAAAAGGAAAAGAGGAAGGCCTAAGATAAGGTTTATGGATGTGGTGAGAGAGGACATGCAGGTGGTTGGTGTGACAGAGCAAGATGAAGAGGACAGGAAGAAAGGGAAACAGATAATCTGCTGTGGCGACCCCTAATGGGAACAGCCGAAAGAAAAAGAAGACACACACACACACACACACACACACACATATATATATACATATATATATATATATATGTATATATATATATATATATATATATATATATATATATATATATATATAAAATACATACAAATATATATATATATATATATATATATATATATATAGATAGATAGATAGATATACACATACCTACATGCACACACATGCATACAGTACATACAGCTGTATGTCTGAATAAACTTATGTATATGTTACCAGTGTGAACTCAGATCTGTGAGAGACATGTACTTGGATGCAGTGGGCATGATAGGGATAGGAGTACAGTAACACATGAAGTGCTGGGGCCACGGAAGTGTGCAAGGATATCTTGATATTCATCATATTGCTCACTTGTGTGGTAGCCTTAGTTATATGGGTTATATGCTGCCAAGGATATAACAGCTGACCAACTTCCAAAACTTCAGGGCACCTTCCACATGCCCAAACTGTCAGGCAGCTCCATCTGAGTTGACTGAATGACACGTTTGGGAGCAAAGCCCTTCACAGCTCTACTGCTGCCAAAGTGAGGGTTGGGAGGGTGGCCTAATGGTTAAGGTGTTTAGCTTATAAGCACAAGGTGCAGCGTTTGAGTCTCACAAGGGATAATTGGCTAGGCTTACAATGGCTCGCAAGGGCACTTAGCTTAGCATGAACCTATATGTGCTTCTCTGAGGCTTTTGAGGATCGACAGTCAGCTTGTGCTTTCCTTTACTGAGTAGATAAGTTTCCTTTGGGGAAGAAAACTTCCATTTTTCTTTATTTTGTTTATGTTTTATTACTTTCCTCTTCCAGAAAGTTGTTTTAAAGAAAGGAGTGTTGTGTTTTAATGACTCGAGACTGTGACATACGTTTAAATGGAGCATTCTTTTTTTTTGTGTCAGTTAAAAGTGGTGTAAAGTAACTGAAAACATTCTTTTCTGTGGAAAAACTGTGTTTATTTTAGTTTTGTGGGGTGGGCATAGCATTTTAAGGTACCTTTTACCATGTATTTTGCCAAAAAAATAACTTTTTGCGGACTGGTAGTATTTAGTGGGAATAGGTGCTTGTCTTCCTTGGGAAAAGGCACCATTTTCAACACGACCATGGAACAGACTACCAGTCCCATGGTCTGTCCTTCTTCCAACCACAAAAAGAAAAAAAATAAGCAAACAGCCTTTGCTAGCACAGCAGGCTAGCAATTTGTCTCAGCTGCAGGTGGTGACTCTGCTGTGGCCATATGTTGTACCTCTGACCACTCAGCTTTTACCCTGGAACCCTTTGGTGTAGCACCTACAGCCTCTATGGACCAGGGGTTAGCCCTGTCCTCTGCATGTGTTGGGCTCCCGTCAGTGGAGAAGAGACAGCCACTCTTGTCAGTCCTGGAAGATGAAACAGGGGGCTTCCATGTTTTGTCAGAATGCTATGCCCATCCCTGGGGAAGCTACTGCCATTCGTAACATGGTTGACCCCACTTTTACTGTCACAAAGAAGCAGAAAACCAAGCATGTATCTGCTACTGCTCAATTTTCTTTGGATAGGAGTGGTCACTAGGTCTGGCTCAAGATTTAATTCACGCTATTGATCCTTCTTGTAAAGCAGTTTCTGGTAAAAAATAGGGATTCCTCTTTTCCTGAAGAGATTTAAGATTCTCAAACTGAATAGGATGATGCATGGATGGATACAGTGTTTTTAACTCAACTTTCCGATTTGGACTCAGAGGAGAGCTCAGTTTCTGATTATCCCTGTGGTAGGGGGATCTCTTTACTGACACTATTGCTACAATGTGCCAATATATTCAGTGGGAGAACACTGAAGTTTCTCAGACACTCACAAAATATGAGTTGTTACAGAAGGATTTTCTAGATCCTACATCCATTCCTTCTGTTCTGTCTGCTTTAGAGGATGTATGTATTACTGTCTACAATTTTCCTGACAGTCAGCCAGTTGCCCTAAAAAAAAAAAAAACAGATAGAATGTGTAAAGTTCCTCAGTCTTTTAAAGTTTTTATATACTATTCCCAAACCTGACCCAGCAGCTATAGATCTACTTGATCCCACTGCTGCTAAACACCTAGTCAGTTCCAATCCTACTTTTTGGTAAGGATGAGAAAATTATAGATAGGTATGGGGGAAAAGTGTATACTTCAGCAACTTTGATTTTTCCGAATTTTGAATAGTCAGAGTCATATGTTAAAGTCTGTTCTGACAAACTGTGAAAGTATGGACAATGTTTTATCTGATAGTTTCTTCTTGTGAGGAAAAAATCTGCTTTAAATAACTTAGTTTATTCTATTGCAGAGGTCATGACTCATTGTTTACAGTGTGTGTGTGTGTGTGTGCGTGTGTGTGTGTGTGTGTGTGTGTGTGTGTGTGTGTGTGTGTGTGTGTGTGTGTGTGTGTGTGTGTGTGTGTGTGTATGACTCTGTTAATACTTCTTTCATGGTTATGGCCATTGACACTGTTTTGTGGAGGCTTGCATGGATGTGTTTTCAGAGCCTCCCAGATGATTTTAAAAATGAGATTTTAAACTCTGATAGAGGTATATTTTTGGCCCTTTTGCTGCAGTGGTGATTAAAAAGTATGATGAAAGGGGCAAGTTGATCCAGGGAATTTATAAGAATCTTCAGCCCTCTTTTCCCAAGTTTTCCAAGGCATTTTTATCTCTTTGTCAATTTTTGGATAAAAGCAGAATAAACAGATAGAGATTTAAGACAAAATGGCAAAGAGTTTCCAAAATGAAGCCTCAAACCTGCCAAAAACCAAGGATGGTCCAACAAATCTGAATGACTATTCAAGAGACCTTGTGAACCCCTCCCACCCTGGCATCTTTTTTTCGTCCAAAAAGTCTGTATCTCCATTTTTCTCTTTGGCAACAGCTAGTTTCATACAAACGGGTTCTGAAAACCATTCATCAAGGTCACAGATGGCAGTAGGAGGAAATTCCTCCTTTCCAGATGTCATTTCTCATCCACCAGATCAGAGTCTTTTGTTTCCACATGTTCTTCATCACATGCTGTCCCAAGGAGTTATAGAACCGTCAGCTTTTCCCAGGTGGGGAATGGTTTTTATTCATGAATAGTCCTAGTGCCAGAGAAGGAAAATTCTTGGAGACCAGTTCTGAATCTTTCTTCCCTAAACCTGTTTGTAATAGTGCCCAAATCCAAAATAATATCACTTCAGAATCCATTACCTCTTCTTCCTCTTGCAAGTTTCCTGGTAACACTTGACTTAAAAGGTGCTTATCATCACATCCATATTCATCTAGTCTTCAGGCACTTATTAAGGTTTTGTGTGTCTGGATAACATTATCTGTTCTCTGCCTTACTCTTTGGACTATCCACTGCACCAATTGTGTTCACAAAGTGTCTAACTCTTGTTATAGCTCACTGAGTGCTACAGGGTATCCACATGTTTCCATATTTAGGAGACTTGCTTATCTTTGCAGAGTCTTTTTCACAGTGTCAGGAATCTCTCTCTTGGGTGAGAAATTTCTTACATGAGCTGAGATTCCAAGAGAATATTCAAAAGTCTTTCTTGACTCCTTCACACAGGGTTGTGTTCCTGGAATGTCAACTAGACACTTCAGTTCAAAGAGCTTTTCTTACACAGAAAAACATAGATCTTTATCTCTATCTATTTTTAAGGTTTTCCACTCAGACTTCTGTCACTGTGAGGGACTATCTCAGGATTTTGGTCTCATGGCATCAATGGTTCTCATGATACTATTGGCAAGATTCCGCATTGGGAAAGATATAGAAATCTCTTTGGACCCAGCATCAGAACCCTTTATTTATTCAAATCCCAGTGTTTTTTTTGTCACAAGAGAAATCTTTTGGTGGAGACAACAGATATCCTTAAATCCAGGTCTTCCCTTCTCACTCCCTGCTCCAAAGCAGTCAGTCACCACAGATGCTTCAAACGTTGCTTGAAGAGCAGTTTCAGGAAGTATAAATGTGCAGGGGACGTAGGACACTAAAGGCAGATGCAAGCACACAAATATCAAAGAGATGCTTGCCCTAATCAAGGCACTCAACTCTCTGAACCATCTTTGGTCCCCAGGATATCTTCGAGTGGTTGCAGACAATACCACAGTCATGTGATCTATCAACGAGCAAGGGAGAACCAGGTTCTACCCCCTTTACAGACTATCCATATTTGTTTGGGACATATCTTCACAGCACAATTTCAATCTACAGGCATCCTACATTCTGTCAGATCAAAATTGTGTGGCAGAGAAGCTGAGCAGGACCAGGACAGACCCTCATGAATGGAAACTATATCAAGGGGTCTTCCAATGTTTGATACATCTGTGTGGTGTTTCACAAATAGACCCCTTTACCTCTTCTCTAAACAATCAACTAGCAAGAGTTTGTTCCAGATCTCCTTGCAAGAAGGCCTGGAAGACAGATGCTTTTTCTTTTTCTTGGACAGGAATGTTCCTGTATTCTTTTCTACCCTTTCTACTAATATTTAGAATACATGTTAAGATTCAGAAAGAATCCTGTAAGATGAATGTGGTAACTCCCTTCTGGCCCAGACAACAGTGGTCCTTCCTTCTTTTGGAAATGGCCAGGAGAAATTACCACAAGCTTCCTCAAATACTGTATTTACTAACACAAGAACGGGGGTGTTTGTAACATCCCGACATCGGTCAACTTCAATTGACTACCTAGACAATAGGGTCTTAATACCTTTTAAGCACCTGTTAACTGCAGAAGAGCAACAGGTACTAATGGAGGCAAGAAAGCCTGCTACTAGAAAATCATTTATTAGCAAATGAAAAAAGTTTTCTAGTTGATGCCAACAACATAACCGGCACCTATTCAGGGCTATTTGTTCTCTGGTTCTACAATATTTGCATGAGTTACTATCCTATGGTCTTTCTACTTCCTCTATCAAGGTTTATTTATCTGCCATTTCAGCATGACTGCCCATGGATCCCCCTCCTTCAATGCAGTCTCATGTCAAATGTTTTTGAAAAGCATTTGCATAAGAGACCACCAAGAAAATTGATGACTCCTCCCTGGGCTCTTAATTTTGTATTAGAGAAGGTAACACTTACTCCATTTGAACCAGCTAATGTGTCTGACTTGAAGTTTTTAACATGACAGTTTTATTAATTGCTCTGACCTCTGAAAGAAGGGTATCCAAGTTACAAGCTCTTTTGGTGAGTCAACCCTATCAAATTTTCCATCTGGATAGGGTTTCTTTCAGAACTAATCCTTCTTTTATGCCTAAAGTGATATCTGAGTCTACTTTAAGCCAAACTATCCCCATTTCTCCATTTTCTTTCCTGAACATAAAAATGAGGGAGAAAGGATACTCTGTACATTGGATGTCCACAGACAATTCATGTACTATGTTGACATAACTAAATCTTTCAGAAGTTTACATCATTGGCTCAATTGCTTATTTCTTGTGACGGTATGAAGAAGGGACATCCTGTGTAAAAACATACAATTTCCAAATGGTTATTTAAGGCTATTACCTTTTGTTATACTCACCATGAAAACTCTATTCCAGGAAGAGCCATGGCCCACTCTACAAGGGTCTTGTCTTCATCTGTGGCTTTTTGGAAAGGGTTGTATTCTAGGATTATTCTAAAGGTGTTGCTTTGTCCTCTGCACATACTTTTAGAAAACTCTTTAAGCTTGATTCTTTCAATAGGTCTAGATTATGCTTTACAAAGACCATTCTACAGAGGCTCCTGGACTCTTCTTTTTCCACACCCTCAAATGTAGTTAGTCAGGGAAATCTACCTATATATATATAAGGCTACTGCAGCAGTTATCAATATGATGAACATAGTACAAGTAAAGTTAACACTTATAGTAGATGTTCAGATAATCACTGCTATAGTAGTTAATCCCTCTCCCCATCCTTTTGTTTTTTGTGTGTTTTTTATACCAGGACGTGGACATTTATTTTTTGTTGTTTCTAGTATTGCCCTTTCAGGGCACAGTGTTCCCTCTCTGCTGGCAGTAAAGGTCTGAAGAGTGTTGTGCTCAAACTTGTCTTTTAGTCAGCTTGTCTCTAGCTGCCTGACAGTTTGAGTGCTTGCAAAGTGTTCTTTAGCTTTGGAACTGGTCGGCTGTGATACCATTGGCAAGATATAACCTATATAGCTAAGGCTACTACAGCAGTGATCATTTGAACATGTATTGTTATGGTAAGCTTGCTTACACAACTGTCGTTTTCTTGAGTTAATGCCTACTTGGGCAGATTTGCTTATATGGCTGGGATTGCTAGGTAACAGGAAGAAAACCTTCCACTCTGAAAACCAAGCAGTGGTTTATGCATTCATCTAGAAAACTTCCAAGTCCAGCAGTGTCCAGGACTTCTTGAGGTGTTTGATATTACATAGCTTGAAGATTAATATTTCCTTTACAGCACACTTTTATCTAGGACAGTTTAACAAACCACTGAAATCTTTTCCACTTTCAGCTGCATGAGTTTTGGCGTTGGTCCCAGAAGTGAAACTAAAGTTAGAGGTCTGGGAGACTGAAAAAGACATGCATCTTTATTGTTTAGGGGAGTCTTAGGCTTCCACCAGCAGAAAAGAATACAGTGGGTCCTGTAGAGCATTTGAGACATATTTGATATTGTTGCCAGCTTAGGATGTCATTGCCTGTGATAGTTGTCATAAAGTACCTGGTCCACAGGTGCTAACTGAGGCAAATGGTCAGAACCATCATGATACACATGCCAACACTGAGGTTTGTCTTTCCAATCCCAAAGATCCTGGATTTTATTAAGCATTGGACAGTCAACAAGTTGTTAAAGTGATGAGGGAAACTCCAAGCATGCACTATTCATTATGAATTACCACTGGGGATGGATCAGTTGCCTATCATTGTACAAGGCTTGCATAATGTTAGCCTTAATTATGTCTTCTAACTAATGTAATGGCATTGGTAATCATTTCATATTATGAAACTTTTAGGGTAAGTGACATATTGTGCAATTAATGTTTTACAACACGTTTGCAATAAAAATGAGGAAATCAATTAGTTATCGACCAGTGGGTCTTCCTTTGACAGAGAGCATGAACAGTTAAACAGTTCTGAAAGGCCCAGTAGGCAGATCTTGAGGCAGGATGAAACTTTTTACTATACCCTGTTAGCTGGCTGACCCTTCAAGACTGGATGCAACAAGTGGAAAAATGAGTTAGTATAGGCACATGTGCATAACAATTTGAGAGATTATTTATTTATGTATTTATTAGGGCAGAACACTGTTCGAACAATGACCAGATGCTGATTCAACGCTGGTTATATCATAATGTAAGAAAAATTGTGCAGTATCACCTTCATAACTGGTTTCAATATAAGTGCACTGATAGCAACATCCCTACTTTTGGCCACACCAATATGGTTTTACATTACTCTATGGACTGTAAAGATGTTGAAAAAGTGGTGTGGAGAAATCGGGCCATCTTACATTGTGATGAGGGACTCAGATAAAATCTTTCTGATTTCCCTTCATTCACCTTTAAGAATAAAATATAAAGCAGAGCACAAGCAGTACAACGAAGCACAACTATCATAAAATAAAAATACCTTTTATTGCAAAAACGATAAGCGCTTTCACCACCTATCTGGTGGATTCATCAGATTGTAAAAAATGCTTCTTAAAACACAACATATATACTCACATCTTTAAATTCACCAAACAGGTTTGTAAATTAGAAACAGGTGTTCATTCAATTGCAGCTAGCACCAACGTATACAGTGTAATCACATACACAACATAATCACATCACACCCATCAAATTCATGCCTTAAAGAAACATTCATCTTAAACATACAAACATAAAAAATAAAATATATATATGTAAAAATAAAAAAAAATCTTCCTGATTTCCCTTCATTCACCTTTAAGAATAAGCCAAACATAATTATTGGAGAAACCAATTGTTTCCAGACAAAGTGACTCATGGACTACAACAAACTGTGGATGTTGCCATCAGTGCACTTATATTAAAACCAGCTATGAAGGTGACATAATAGAAAAAAATAGGGGTATGAACATCTGTGGTAAGCTCAGTTGCCAATCAGAGAGGTTAGTCTACTTGGCAAAATGAATGTCATGCCCTTCCTTCTATACTGGTAAGACTAAAAATGCACTCAGCAAAAGGCTATACCAACTATATTACAGTATATCCAAAAGGGACATGAAGAGTGCTTTGACTAGGCATGCTTGTACATGCTCCAGTTTCAAGAGGTTCACTTTTTGGGGCTTGAACAGGTGGAAGCAGGTACCTTTGTTGGAGATTGGGAAAACACACCTACATTGCGACATGTATTGGCAGCCAGCTTTAGATACAGCAAATCCATCTCGATTGAATGACTATATTCCCATTGCTAGTGAACTTAAAAAAGAAAACCCAGCATAGTTTGAGCAAAATTTTACAACTGTCATGGCCTTCTGTAATATTTTGTCATTCTAGATTTGTTTTCAGCCATTTTTATTTGGTTTAATGTGGAAGTTTTTTTTTTTTTTGATGTGTACACCTTTAAGAACTTTCCTGGGCTTTGTTCAGCCTGCCTGTTGATTGACAGTTGTTTTGCAGAATCTGATGGCCAAAGGTCAGGTACACATTGCTAGGTTAGCACAAAATTATAGGTTCATAGTTTGTGGCTGTATCATACAGTCTGGAGCATCATTAAGGAGCCTATCCCAAATTCCCAGTTGCCTGGAAGCACTGTCTGGTCAAGTGACTGGCTCAAGGTAACACAGTGAATAAAGTAAGTTAGAAAGATTCAAACCCTACAACTTTGGCACATGAAACAGCTCATTAACATGTCAGAGCTTTAGTCCTCTGTGCTAACTGCCCAACAGAAACTTAATACAAGAAATACTGCAAGGGAAAAGTGATGAGCAGCCTGGAGGGTGAAATGAAACAATTGCTGACATACAGGTCTATATGAGCTGGAAGCTAAAGGTGATTTCATGGAAAAAGTGGGAAAAAGCATCATGGCCTTCCTGTAAATTAAAGGAAGGCTACAAAATTTGATGAGTTTGTGAATGTAAGGAAGCATAAAAGGGGCCATGATGGCTGGAAGAAAGCCACACTGGCAAATGCAGACAACCAAAGCTAATTTACAAAAGTTCCAAACTAATAGGGTTGGACAATATGAAGATAAAATAAAAATGGTAGTTGAGAGGCTTCCATTACAAGTGGAGTCTCTACCTCTAGCTAGATGCTAAGTAAGTCAGTCGGCCTTGATGACAATAAACATGGGGAAAAGCCTGGATGCACTTATCTGATTTGTGATATGAATAAACTGTTAAGTGCATCATGTTAATTGAATGAAAATGAGAATGTTTGGAAAGTATGGAATGAAATGAATGTGACAGGATGGTTAATAAATATACAATAGAAGTTGATGAAGCTGACCATACTTCTAAACTGTCCAGATTTCTTTGCAAAATGGCCAGATTTTTGCCTCATACTTTTTGGTGTGCTTCTCATAAAATTTGTGGCTTGGTGGCAAATTACTAAGGAATGAATTCACTAAATGATAACATACAGGTGTGTTTGAGACTTCATATCCTTCAAAAAATGCACACTAACACAAATCTTGCTAATCTCGCAAATTTCTAAACGTATAAGAACAATATTTAAAATCTGGCCCTATTTTTTGGACCATTGTCTCCATTATTTCAAGCTTTGTTCAAATTTCTTGCACTAAGAACTTTAGAATTATGGAGCTGATAGAAGATTGCCTTTATTTGGGGGACTGGGGGGACAAAAACACAAACTGAGTTTGGGAACAGACTGCTTTGTCGAAGAATTCCCCCTCTTATCACCCTTTTCCTTCAGACACTGCTGGCAGGCATTAGGAGAGGTGGGAGAGGCAGGGCTAAGGACTAAGCAGATGGTGTCAATATACAACCTAGAAGGTGAGATTGGGGTCAAGTAACACAGAAGAAAAGGAAGTAGTCAAAGCAAGATCAGACAATCAGGTATATTCCAGGGGTTATTTAACATGACCTCTTAATTCAAACAAGTAAACCAGTCAAGCTCTGCCTCCCTCACTCCAGCCAATGAGATGGGTGGAGACCACTTCCTTCCCTCTTCTGACAAGTATAAGAGATGCAGTGACATAACAGGAGAGGAGAGTAACCAGAATGATGTGTAAAATGGGTAAGCAGGCAGCACAGTCTTTTCAGAGTCTTAAGTGTTGAACAGGCAGTGAAGTATAATTGTTCTGACCAAAGGGGTGAGGCAGGCAGTAATGTCTTTCTCTCAGACTAGAGGGCATATATGATAAAAAGATCCCTCTGCTAACATGGAGGGCCAAATGAGCTGAAGTTTTAAAGTTATTTCACAGAAAACAGGGAGGCAAGCATCATGGCTGCCCCTGGGATGCAAATGAAGGCTAAATAGTTTGCTAGGTTACAAAGGTCAAGAAATATGAAAAGTCTGGAGTGGTCAAAAGAATACCGCCTTGACAAAGTCAGGTAAACATAGCTAATTGGCTGAATTTTCACACTGGCTGGGCAGGACAATTGACAGAAAATCAAATTAGTGAGTCTACCACAGCTTAATGATGGTTTAGGGCCTTGGCCACCTACTAGGGATTCTATGCCTCTGGCCAAATGGTAAGGGAGGTTGTTGATCTTGATGAAAATAAATGCTGTAATGGTTTAGATTCACTAACCTTGTTATAAGTTAAGAATAAACAGTTAAATGTATCATTATAAGTGAATGTCATAACCTCCCAAACAATGCTACTATATATCTTCTACATATTCATTCATTCATTCATTCATTCATTCATTCATTCATTCATTCATTCAGGCCCAGATTATCCACTTAATCTGTTTTAGGGATTACAGGTCATGAAGGAGCCAAAGTCTGTCCTGGCACTCAGTACAAGGAAAAAATTCATCATAAATGGGGGGGGGGTAATCCTGAGTAGGGAACTGCAGAAGAAATGTTCACATTAATTGAATTTACATCAAAAATAAATAAGGCACAATGCTTTCACCATATCTGGAAGTATCTTCATTATGAATAAAACAGAGTGATACTCTATTTTCCTCTAAGCTATAGTTTAACAATTGGGTATGCCCCATTAATTCATCCCAACCCTAAAATGTTTACAATCCTAAAGGCAAGATGTGTTGTTGAGGGTGGGTGTAGCAAGATGATTATGGTTCATTAGCTTACTGTGCTTGTAAATTATAGGAATCTATGAATCTCTGTGATGGAAACTGAGAGATCAAAAAAAAAATTTGCACAGTGACATGAAGAATTTACCAACCCTGTGCAGAAAATCCCTTTCCCAAAAAAATAACAGGATAAACAAGTACTGTGAAGCAGCAACACTTTGCCCTGTGTGATGATGTATCATTGTATACACACACACACACACACACACACACACACATATATATATATATATATATATATATATATATATATATATATATATATACTTGCAAACAACTTTGTGAATACATATCTCTCTTTGTGCACATACGAATGTCTGTGTGTGTGTGTGTGTGTGTGTGTGTGTGTGTGTGTGTGTGTGTGTGTGTGTGTGTGTGTGTGTGTGTGTGTGTGCACGCACGTGCAAGCGTGCATGCAGTGGTTGGGACTGCTGCCATACAGCATGTGTTCTTTCTCATTCAGTTCTCATATGGGGTGTCTTTTGTGTAGAGTATGCATGTTCTTGTGTCTGTGTGGGTTTTTGCCAGATGCTCTGGTTCCCTTCTATATCCCAAAGACATGTGGGTAGTTGAAATGGAAAGTTTAAAATTGTTCTACTGTGTGTGAGTGCAGAATACAAGAGAGTGTGTCTTGCAATGGGCAGGTATCCCATTCAGGACTATGTATGCCTTTTTACTGCTACTTACCAGGAAAGGTTGTAGTTTCCACACATACACATACAGACAGACATATCTGTATATTGCAAATAATGTCTATAGATATATATATATATATATATATATATATATATATATATATATAAAATATATATATATATATATATATATATATATTAAAAAAAAATATATATATATATATATATATATATATATATATATATACATACACATATATATGAAGAGAGAGACACACATACAAACATAAACACACAAGCGGGAGACAGAGCGGCAGAGGGTATAGAGCTCAAATTTGTGCATACTTTACACAACAACAGAAAGAAAAGCAACTCTCTATATATTAACAGGCATTTCCTAACCCTTTTAACTAAAATATTTCTTTTCCATGTTTCTTTATATTCTGGATCTTGTATCTTTAAGTCTTGATTTGTCATTTTATATTGTCATCCTCCTTGAATAAAGTAAGTGCAGAAAAAGTTGCATTCTGCAGAAAACCTTTCATTACCTAAAGCAGGAACCGAAAAAAATAAAAATTAAACTGGAGACAAAGCTATAAACTAGTAAGAGAAGTGAAATAAAATAACTGCTGTTTTGCTTTTCAGATAACATGCCTGTGCTTTAAAATGAGTAGCTCTGTTTACAATCCAGTTAAAAATTCTTCTCATATTAGGTCATAAAATATAAATAAGTCTGGCAAGTGTGTTGCATTACAGTGCCAACTCAGAAATGAGAATATGCGAATCTTTTTAAAAAAGTAACAGAAGGAACACCTCATATTTTATAATTGTAGACTATTATTGGTAGTTCTGAAACTTTATGAGTCCCTAATCTAATCTTTTCAGAATATAAAAACATTAACATATGGTTTAACACAGCACAGGGCTGGAACGTCTGGCTCCCAAATGTACATTGTGGGCAGGGTGACATTCACACTAAATATCATCCCTTAGGGTTGGTGCTTCATTTTACCTGGGACTAGAGAGTCATGAAATCTCTAAAAACACTGTTTGTAGACTCAAACCAAATGCTGTAAGGTGTAGCAAGATTTTGTCAGTGTAGACCACTGCCAAAGGTTGGGTCCCCAAATGTCTCTCTGAGTAACATTAAAAATCTGCTGCTTCATGCATATGAATTTCAATATTTATAGCATTCAATAAAACGCAGCACTGTCAGAGAGAGATGTGCCACTGTGTACCCTCAGAGCAGATGGGCTGCAATATGGCACATTTGCATGGACCAGCTGTGGAGTGCAGAAACTGAATGCTGGTCTGAAGCAGGGTAGCAGCAGCACATCTGGAATGCTGAGAGGACAGCTGACATGACCATTGTAAAGTTTGTTTCAACAGAGTGAGCACTGATTTAGAGGCTCTCACCATGCACCTTCACTTGCATAAAATCCTCATTTACATATGAAACAATGGCTGTTGCTTTAGGCCCTGAAGCTTCTGTGTCACACTTCTGTTACAGTTTTGGACTGGTGCTATGTGGGATGGAGTGGATGAATCCTTGACACATTCAGGCTGCTCTTTTTCTTTCTGATAAGATTCTCAGCAGGAAAGCAGCAGACAGAAAATATGTGAGAGGTGGGGGTGGAGGTGTGGAGGGAGTGCAGAATGCAAAGCACAGAAAATTAGAAACATTCTGAATCTAAATGGCAGAATATATCAACGCATGTTCTGCTTAATGCTGTGACATTCTCTTTTGATGAGTATGAATACCACACTTATCTGAGAGTTATACAAATCATAAACTAAGAAAGAAATGCAGATTTAAAAAGACAGTAGATTTGTGCACACAGTGTATTTCTGAAGTACTGTCACAGAGTGTGCAGCACATATCAAAGGTAATTTACCACAACAAATCTGTCTGCAAGAACCTCCAGCAATGTTTAATGTGTGTTGAACCAGCCATCTATCCGTCAATCAGTCACAGCAGATAGAAAAATAAGAAAGATACAGAGCTGTGTTACACCAGGAAGATCAGAATGCATCGGTTTACCCAAAATATGAACTGTAAGCAATAGGGAAAAGCCTAAGGCCCAGAATGTGCTAGCTGTGTAAAATCACTTTTCAACACAGCTACACATGTATGTTTAAATAACCATAAAAGTCCCATCACACCACATCTACTCTTTGTTACTTTTATTGGTTTTGCACGTCTGAATTGCATACTTCAGAGAAAAGAAACAAAATGATCAACATAAAAACAGATAGTATCCAGCACCAACACGATTCATATCTAAGCCTTTATACTGCATTATCTTTTGGGTAAAAGTAGTGGAACAGCAGACGTAATTATGTGATCGATCTTCTTTAGTACCTTTTAGTTCAGTAATCAGTCACATATTTCCTGAAACTTCACTTTTGTTAATGCCTTTCCATGCAGAAAGGAATAACTGAATCAGCATTCAGACAGAAACATAAAAGAAGCATTTTATGTAGGGACACTTCCTCACCAACCTTCTGTGTCCCTCCACTTATAATATCACCAGCTATAAGATCAGTGCATCTTGGAAAAAGGGAAAAATCACAGACTGCAGTAACCACATTGATAGGCTAGTATGCAGTTTATACATACAGCAGTCAAATAACTGTACATCTATTTTTTCTAGGATATCACAACTGATTTCTCCATATTTTACTTTTATTCTTTATTAATCTTTCAGTCCTGTTGCTCAGCTATTCAAATACTTTCAGAATGAAGTATTAGTTATTTTACAATAAACAGGTAACACAATTGGTCTGAATGATAAGGGTTACATAAGAAAGACTGAATTATTATTTTACAGGTTATACTCCAAGGAAGGCCGCTGTCCTTTTTTCTCAGAAGGGCCACTCTACCACATAACATCTGTAGTAGAAGGGCAGAACCCCTTTTTGAACCTAGAATGAGAATTTGCTATACTTCTCCAAACCATTTTAGAATGTCTTGACCAGGGCTGGCTTTTGGTCAACTGGTACCCTAGCCAAAATTGCTCCACAGCAACCCCCAGACAAATTAGTGCCCCCCCATCCTGGTCTATCTACACCATCCAGATGACTTTTTTCTCCTTTTTCTCACAGTTTGTCTTACTATTCAGTTTTTCCTGTATTCATTCGACATATTTTAAAAACACAATTTCTTTACTATGAAAAATAAACAAATAAATACTGGAAAAGTGCCCCTGTTAGAGTGGCACCATAGGCAGCCACCTAGTTGGCCTATGCCGGAGGCTGGCTATGGTCTTGCTAGCTTAAAGTGGTTCACTAACAAGTCTCATGGGTAAATACCAGCAATCAGCTTGCAGACTATTACCAGCCAATAACCAGGCTGGGCTGCTGAGAGGTCGGAATCACCCTGTACCTTGCATCTGTCAGAGGAACCCCTTAAACATTATGCTAATGTCTCCCTGGCATATCAATGAATCACTTTGTGTGCAAGACACAATGTGGGAATATATATATATATATATATATATATATATATATATATATATATATATCAGACGTCTGAGGAAGAGAACTTGTTTCTTGAAAGCGCTAACGGTTATTAAAAAGCTTTTAGTATTACCTGTATTATGGTCTATTGATTCGCAAAGGACTAGCTCTTGAATTTGTTGTACTGGGTTTACACTGAGTTTGGCTGCATTTGCTTATTTCTTTTGCCTTGGTTCGTTGGGACACATATATATATATATATATATATATATATATATATATATATATATATATATATACATAACATCTCCAAACATGAGTATAGGTGTGCTGACAGACTAGGTGCAGGTAGGTAGTGCAATGGCAGCAATGAGAACTGAAAGCATGATAATAAACAGAAAGGGAGGATACATTCAGTTGGAACCACTCATTTCAATCAAGTAGTCCATATGTTGACCTCCATAACATCGACCACAAAAGGTCAACAAACCTAACATTGGCATGTTAAAGTGCATGCGCCAAGAAACAACCTTGGCACATGCAAAAAATAACATTGTTTTTTGCAGGGGGTTCAAGACCCTTGCACCACCCACACTTGCAGATAATTATATATACTAACTCCGAGATCAAACAATCCTCAGGAAAAGGGATCACACACACCAGTCAATCATCTGCATGTTTCAACCAAATGCAGTTGAATAAATAGATGTCAGCAAATGAGCAGTTCGACCAAAAGCACAGCATCCATACACACACACATACAAATATATATATATATATATATATATATATATATATATATATATATATATATATATACATACACACACACACACACACACACACACACACACACACACAAAACAAAATGTACATAATATTCAAAAACATGCAAGCTGAATGGACAGACGCAATCAGTGTGCCCATAGTAAACCTGACATTCCCCACAGAAGGAGGTTAAGCTGTCAAAATCATCTCTCTCTACTACATGGAGACCTGGAGATCATACACTTAAAGTTAACCATCCTCCCATACACTACAAAAATTCTTAGTTAAATAGTGTAACATAAAACAGTTTATAAAAAAGCATAAACTCAGTGCAGGTAGCTTCCCTGGAAATTACCTCCTGGTATGCTATCTTATGCTGTTAAAAACTCTTGTATTTAACAGTTAAATATCTCTTAAAGAAAAGGCTTTTTAACAGAGAAGGAGAGCAGCTCTAATGTTTAGTAGCCAAAAAAAGTGCCATTATTACTGGCTACAATAAGCAATACATTAAAAAGGCAAAAACTGAGCAGTCAATTCTGCCATCAGCACGCACATGCTGAGTGCATGCATAATACATACTTTAGCTCCCCCACAGCAGGTCAGAAAGGAATACTAAAGTTTCATTATACAAGTACATCATTTAAGAAAGGTAAGATATTTCTTTACTAGATAATGTCATAATAGCAATAAACCACTCCAGGATGTGGATAGGATTTATGCGCAGTTGGCTTTTTTTGATCACTTGGGCTTTTCAATCATGATCAAACCACACCATCCATCCTTCCATCCATCCATCCATCCATCCATCCATCCATCTATCCTCAACCCCTTTTTGTCCCATTTTGCACATGGGGTTGGGGTGTAACTTCAGCAGTGACAATCATCTCGAGCCAAGGTTTACACTGCCGGGAGGCTAGCCCTGCCATGGTAGTTCATCCGTACTACTCACACGCATATGCACTCGCACCTACTACCAATTTAGAGTATCCAGTCCATCTTCCATGATCAAACCACACCAGCCATGGGCAAATCCTGTGATACTTGCACCCAGTCATGGGTTATTGCTAAAGGAGATGGTTGCATGATGCCATCTAGCTACACTGGAAGGCTGGTTGTAGACATATAGCCTGTATGTTGTTTAGTGGATACATTGCTACACTTAGTTCATAACATGCAGTTTGGGATATAGCAAAAGTACAGGAATAAACAACAGGCTCCAGGAGGCTGACCCTGTGTGAAGCATCTACAGTATAATAGGAGGAAGCTAAATGGAATGAAGGTGTGACATGGACATTGTAGCTGTGTATTAGATGGCTATCATAACACAAACATACTAATTAGGGAAGATGCCAGGGGAAGGTAGCATGTGTTTCCCATTTTAAGTGTATACGAAAGATGGGAAGAAAGAAAAACAAGGAATATAGATCATAGTAGGCATTTCAATGAATGGGAACAGCACAACAATAAACAAAAGACACCCCCCATGCAAAAATAACTTAAACAGAAAATAACCCATCTATAATTTGGAACATTGGGCATCTTCCCTCAAAAGGTATTCCTACACAATGTCTACTGAGTGCAGTGGTACTTCTCCATATAGATATGTGGCTTTATACTAGCTATTGCTTTAGAATGTATGTTCTCATTGGGTTCAATTACCATCTGACAATGTAGAAATGATTATCAAGGGGTCTTTCAACTGAGCATATCATAATTTGGTGACATGTACCACCATTTTACACTTGTCTTATGGATCAAGATAGGTAGACATAGTGATCTTTTTGAATCCATCATTGCTGGGTGGGAGAAAAGCTGTCCCAGAGCACTTGCTCAATATCTCACCTGCATACTAGACTACTGAGTTTGCCTAAATGTGGCAGTTGAAGCTCAGTTCAATAGTCCCACTAAATCTTAAACTCAGGGACCAAGAACCCCAGATTTAAATATTAGATGGGACAGTATAAAACTACACAACAATCAGCAAGAGAAGGATCTGGTGGGAATCATGTTCACTGCAAAAATGATCTGCGAGTCACAGATTAAGGATTCTAGTGAAAATAAGGAGAATGTTGTGTTATATCCAGAGAAAGAATGAATCTGAAAACAGAGAGGTGGTCTTATCTCCATACAGGTCTCTACCCACTAAATGCTGTGTACAATGTTGTTGCATTTTTATGGAAAAGGACATAAAACTAGTTGAGAAAGTGCAAAGAAAAGTAAGTAGGATGTTAAAGAATTAGTGGGGAAATGTTGCAATTAGAAATGTGTCACATAGGTATTGTTAACTCTTAACAGAAGAGTGATAATCAAATGGATGCATAAAACAGGGAAGGAGATAATGTGGGGGAGTTAACCTGTAGATAAATGACAGATAACGGAGGATGGCACATGACTGAAAGGAATGAGGGCACAAAGTTCAATCTGGACATAAGGAAAATCTTCTTCACCTGCCGCTGCTGTTAACAGGTATGTTGCTCCATAGATTTTCCTGCTTCCAATCCTAATCCAATTTACAAGACTAACAGACATCCTGTCTTCCATACGCGGCCACCTTTGCATTAGTAAGCGAGTCAGTAATCAACTGAAGATCTGTGTCAAAGTGGTCTTCCAACATACTGGCCAGATTTCTGAGGATGCTGGGAGAAAGTTGTTAGAGGGAATTTATTAGGCAGAAACATTAGGATGGATTTATTCAGGTGACATTCGTTTAGATATTAGGCTGCTGCTACCTCTGGCTCTGGGTAAAACTACAATAGGAAATTATAGTCAGGCATTGCTGGATTACAGGAGCTTGTCTCATCCATGTCATTATGCTTTGTTCTACAAAGCTGAGTCAGTTGAAGCTCCTTCTATCCTGGTGGCTGACCAATGTTCTCATTTTGCTCTGTTTTCCTCCTAACACACCATACTTCTTTTGTTTCCCTTTGGAAGACTAAAGCAAAGTATTTATGCAGTACCTCTTCTTTTTAATAGTCTCCTAACATCTCAGCCTGTTCTTTGTCTTGTCCGCGCATTTCTGTCCCTCCTTCTTCCTTTTTACTATCTAGCTGAAAAAGATAGGCGGTACAGTTGTGCAGTGGTTAGCACTGTTGACTCACAGCAAGAGGTTCTCTAGTTCAATTCTCAGTTTCAGTGCCTTCTGTGTGGAATCTGCATGTCCTCCCTGCATTGAAATGGGTTTCCTCTGAGTGCTCCAATTTCCTCCCACATTCCAAAGAGATGCATCTTGAGCATTTCTCCTAAGGCCTCCACTGAAAATGGGCTCTGTCCCAGTCAGACTTTCCCATTAAACAAATGTTAAATAAGATATCATGCATACTGATGCTTTATACTAACTGGCTTTCACTTATAGGATTTGCTGCCCCTGCCATTACTACTTCTGTTGCCTTTCTGTAGCCCCTTGCAGTGTACCTCTTCCAGCTCTGTACCCCATCATTTTTGCCTCTTGTAGGCCATATTTATTGCCCTAATTGCTAGAGTACCACTTCTATGTAACTATGTCAGTTTTCTTTTTTACTGTTTTGCGTATTCCTCATACCCTTATCCACAGTCGTGAGGGTACCCCACCCTGTCTCATTCCCATAGCTTGTTTGCTCAGTTTGCTAATAATTTCCTAAGTCATCCTTGACCATCTCCCCAGCATATCATAATCAAGTCTTCTAAAATCCTTCACAGTAATTTGTAGTCTTAACCTTATCTACCACTGTAAACCACACAATTGCATTATCACCACTGGGTAATGGTACCATCACCTGGACATCCATAACCCACTACTGCCTTACTTCATTTTGTCATTAATGATACAGTTCTGCAGCAGATTGTCTGAATCCATAATGGTCCAATAACTTATTCAACTCCTGCCCCCCTCTACCATGGAGGTCAGGCTGTCCTTGCTGGGTCCTATTAGATTCAATTGTCTCATAAGTATTAAACTTTTTGTCTTCCCAAACAATTTATTCTTTCTTTTTATCTCTCTTCCTCTACTGAAGTGCATAAGTGACTATAAGCTCTATCTATCCTTCATCTCTGTCTTCTTTCCCCTTCCTTAACTGTCAGGGGACATAGCCAAAGTTCTGAATCAAATAACTCCCTTGTTCATAGTCCCGCTTTAGTGCTGTTCTTGTTTGACTAACCTTTGAGGCCACCTTTAATTTAGATTACAACTCCATGCCCAGCCTCAATTTGTCACTGATCCATGTTTTTGTCAGCTTTCCCTTCCTGCATTACTGCTTTCTTTTATTTATTTATTTACTTAGTTATTCATTTTATTTTATTTTATTTCATAGTGACGCATTGATCCATCTGGACCATTGTGATACTAGCTACACATTGACAAAACAGAGTTGCTAACCTTATCTAAGAAGCATGCATACATTAGATGCTGTTAAAAAGAATCTCATGCCAGCTACATGTACTATATATAAAAGTGAAGGTAGAAGGCAAGAGGAATATAAAGTGAATAGAGATGTCAATGTAGAAGGGAGAAGGAGGAGGAAGAAAGAGAATGAAAATGAACATGGATTTAGATTTCAAGTTGTTGAAATTATTTCTGGCGGCTTTGAATTAGAGTGAATATATTAAAAGTGTTTGCTGATGTAGTTTTTTTTTTAATATGGTCTGAAGAAGCACTAGTATTTGGTGTGAAAGCGCTTACCTCATTAAACTTTTAACATTTTATGCTTCCAGTCATGTTTCTGTGCCTTGTTCTAATACAGAAGTATGAACCCAAATGCCTATTATAGAATTATGACCCCAAACGCCTATTAGAAGTATGACCCATGCCATTGTGCTGTTCTGGGGCTAATACCAGCTAAGAGTAAAATAAGAAGACTGTGATCGACTATGGCAAAGGCTTTTCTTAATGAAATAAACAAGCACAAGTAACTCAACTCTTATTCACGTTGAAAAATATGTAATTAGTAAAAGTACACAGTGTGATCATTATAGTTCTACCTGTCCATGAGTCATGTTGGAGTGGTGAAAGCTTTTGTGGGATTGTAGATATACAGCTAGTTATGTAAAGACTTTTCAGATGTTTTTTTAAGTGTGGAAAGAATAGAGTTTGGATGGAATTGATGGTATTGATTTTGAGGTTTTTGTGGATTAGTTAGACAATGACCATTTTCCACTGGGGAGGCAAGAAGCTGTTGGATGAGCAGATATTCAATAAATATATGAATGGCAGGATGATATAATACTGACATAGAGCGAAAAAAACAGGGTTGGAGGTCATCTGCAGAAGTAGGTGCATCAGTAAGGAAACTTCCAAGTACCTCAGCTATATCTTCAGGTCTAACCTTTCTAAAGTAGAGTGGAGAGTTGGTAGGGTTAGAGATGGGAATTGTGCTGTAAGGTTTAGGGGCAGTACAGGTGCTTGGTGAAGTGATGAGAATTCCCATAGAAAATCATGGGGCAATAGTGACCTGATGGCTGTGGAGACAGTCTCATTAACTTTACAGTTATTAAGTGCTCTTTGTCCTTTGATTTTGTTGACTAAATGTCATCCTTTGTTCTCATTCCTTTCTAAGATTGTCTATATTAGTTTGAGATTTAGGACTCAAGGTGAGTAGGGTTGGAAGAAGTTTGTTCTTTATAGTGGAAGTAAGTGCAAAAGTGATGTAGCAGTAGTCACTAATACTGATGGAAGAACTGAGAGTTAAATATGTTGGGGTAATTTGTTAGAACTGAATCTATGAATGACTGGTTGCCTATATTAAGTCACACCACGGCTGGTGATGGTGTCCCAGATGACAGTGATTAAGGGGTTCAGAAGTCTAATGCTAAAGTCCCAGACGAATAGCAGGTTTCCCCTTGGATATGGCTTAGTTAAACATGTCTAGGTAAAGGTCTGAGAATTTTCTTGGTGATGTGGTAAGGGAAAGTAGGGTTTAATGATAGTTATGGAGGTGCCATTATGTCTAGATTCACATCAAGGTAGCTTTAGTGTTAGCCAGCTAGCAGTTGCTTTTGAGTGGAGGAAAGATATTAAGGTAAAGTAAAACAGTGCCTCCCCTATTCTAATGCAGCGCCAAATATTAGAAAGGTATTCGTATCAGGAGAAGTGGGCTGCTACACTAGGGTATTTCATTTTACCCAGAATTCTGTGATAGCAAGGATGTCTGGAGTAGTTTCTTAGTCTTCTTGCACTGAATAGTAATGATAATGGTAACCCACCACATTCTAGTGTCCTTTCTCTGTTCCTCCGCTGTGTTCTGCATCTCTTTTTTGCCTGCTATCTATTGTATGAATAACTGTCTTTTTTCTAGGTCTGCCACACTCCTTCTCCTCTCATCCCATTTTAGCGATACAGTTGCTAAGATGCATTTTTTCAACCTAGAATAAACTCCTGTTGTCTATTCTGGACTATGAAACATCCTCCCCGGGATTCATGAACCTTGCGCCAGGCGCCAGCATAGCGTCGACGTTATAATGCCAAATATGGCTGCTTAGCGATTCAGGTATGAATGAATTCCACGTGCACTACCGGCGTGCGCCGGACCGTCTCCGCCCCCGGCGTAGGTATGCAAAACACACTGTGTGCGGTATTGCACCATGCAAATGAGGGCAAATAGCGATCCACGGCGGCGAGGCGAAGCGTAAGACGGCTATGTAAACCAAAAAAAAACGGTTTACATTTACCCAAACATACAGGAGGAGTAACGGAAGGCTGTCAAAGTCAGGTATCATATAGGTGCAATATGCCAATGTGGAAAGGCACCGAGAATGTCCAAAGAAAATATGCACAAAATGTAAAAAATGACATAAATGGCACGTATGTAGAAAGAACAGCAGACCCCCGGGATATGTGCACAGAAGTTGCAAAGCAATGAAATAATATGACAATGTCCTAAAAGAGCAGTAGAACACAAATCAGCTGCACAGCCACCACACACCATAGTATGTATGTAAAGCTGCAACCCCAGCGCAATGGTTGTCAAGGAGTGGTGGTGGTGTCCGGCGCCGTAACCATGTATTAGTAGTCAATTCCATGCAAATGTTTTAAC